>NC_140962.1:151803789-151896289 GCF_056783735.1 Eptatretus burgeri | reverse complement strand
CATATTTATGGAAGGGAGAGGGATGGGGGGGGAGTACATGGGGTAAACAAGATGGGACGACAAGGACTTTCAGGAAGGAAAACAGGGACTTTGAAGAAGGTGGGGTTGGGGTGGATTAACAGGGGTAGTGAAGATGAAGTTTTTGGATGGGGGAAGATATGAGATGGCAGTGAACAGCTGTTTTGAAGACCTGGAGGAAGAAGTGGGATTGAAGAGAGTGTGGGAGTTTGTTCCAGAGGTAGTAAAAAAGAGGAGTGAAAGCATGAAGGTGAGCAGTGATTCTTGATTTTGGCAGTTTCACCAGAAGGGTTTTTTTGTGGACCTTGAGCGCCCTGAGAAAATATAGGGGGGACAGATCACAGACAGAGGAGGGAGAGGGGGGGGCAAGGCCAAAGAGGAGACGGTGGACGACAGAAAGACCACCGAACTGTCTCCGGTGAGAGAGTAAGAGACCCAAACAGCTTCATCGCGGGAGATACCAATGATACTAAAAGCCTTGGTTTTCAGTGTGAAGTTGACCGAGGTGTGAGGCAGGGGCACTACCCAAGAGGGTGGAGCAGTACTCCATCAGACTGAGGATGAAAGCTTTGTAAACAGTTGGAAGCTCAGATGTGCCAAGGAAGGACTTTGCACGACATAGGATGCCCAGTCAGTGACTGGCATTAGTCGCAGGGGACCGCATGTGAACGAATGTATGGTTTTGTGATCCCAAACTATTACGGACATCCACTCTGGTGGTCTGGAGCTTCAATCTGCTGCCTCTGCGCTGTGGTGGTCAGCACCTGATTTGTGCTGGGGTGCGGCAGAGGGAGAGAAGAGGGAGAGAGGGGAGAGGACAACAGACAAGGGCCGAATAACCCTGGGAGGGGAGGTGTCGAGCTAGCACCAAATGTGGAGCAGCAGGGCGAAAGCTCGCTTGATCTGGATTTTTAGTATGAATGCAGTCCGTGAAAACGTGGCCTCACAGTCATTTTGACTTTTTGGGTTTTAAGCAAGAGGTGTCACATGTTACCACAGGGGGCAACTGGCTTGTGGCGGCGAAGTGTCCTTAGCGACGTCGATTTTTGATCCTTCGATGTCGGCTCTTCCTGTTGTTGCAAAGCAGAATTCACCAAGCCTTGGATTGTTCACCCATTAACAGGGAACATGAGCTGGGATTAGACTGTTGTGAGACAGGTCAGTTTAACCCTACTGATGCTTTTGTCACCGGAACAGCAACCTCGCTCAGTACGAGAGGAACCGCGGGTTCAGACACTTTGCGCATGCGTCTGGTTGAGCAGCCAGCAGCGCAAAGCTACCCTTGGAGGGATTATGGCTCCAAGTCAGAATCCCTCCTTGGGCGCGGCAATACTGTTGCACATGGGGCATTGGCCGGGACAGCGTACGATTTTTGTACGAGACAGGACCATGAGACATACCCGTGGGCCTGGCGGCTGCACCAACAGATGAGAACTGTGGACACCACCATCAAACGTATGGGGGTCTCTTCGGGTTATGGTCTGCCTTGGCCCCTGGACACTCTGCTGGAAAATAGGTCACCCTATGTGCCATTGCCTTGCCATTTACCTGTTGTTGTTTCTCCCGTCACGTCAAGCCAATGAGTGCCGAGAGTGTTGCCAGTTTCTGAACAGTTTTCTGCTTTTTGAGAGCAAGGTTGGGCAAACTCTATTTGCTGAGACGACTTTGCTGTTTGTTTTTTGAAGTGGGCCATGAGGACTCCAACGATGAGTGGCCACATGGTTCCACCAATGTACTGCGGCCAGTGGGCCTCGTTTGATCATTGAAGTGGGCCACATAGGCCAAAGGTCTCACCTCGTGTTGAGCAGTGTCGAGGTGGATTTTCTCTTTTCATAATTTTGTAATCAATCTGATTGAATACAGGCATTGACAAGAACTGTAATCTCATTATCCACTGAATATTAATTAAATTCAAATTAATATAAACTCATATAATGGCTGAAAGAGAACTTGAAGGAAATATAATCATGCAAGTATATATTCTTGTGTCTATTAAACAATGTGCTTGCGATTGATTAACATGTATTTGTGGAAGTAATGAAATCATATGACTTGGAGACGCTGCATGAGCTCCAGTCAACCTTAATTATATGGATTAAACACATCAATATCATGTTGCGGCCACGGGTACCGAGACACCAGCTTGTCACTCTGGGGGATTAATCCCCGGTTGTCCTCGGAAGAGCCGGACCTGGGGCCACCGCTCACAAGTAACGTTGTGGTACGGTGGGTTGTTTTAGAACCACGAACGCCACCCAGTCACCCACGAGTTCCAGTGTCCACCGTCTAATTACTCCGTTTAACTGGAGGTCACGTGGTTACCTGAGCGGGGAGCACGCCCTCGACAAAGCACTAATGTTATCTCGATTAGATTTTAATTAGGGGGGCCGAGCGTTTTAACCGCTGGTGCGTGCCGACGATTTTTTGGTCAAATCTGTGGTAATTACCTCCCAGTCTACCCTGGTTCGGACAATGCTCGACCAATGGAAGGAAAGGACAAACACGGACAGGTTGGAAATCGGCAAATAATTTATTAATAATAAAATAAATTAAAAAAAAACTTTTTGTTTTTTGAGGTAAATAAAGAATGAATTTCAGAGCAAAATCAATCAAAATGCCAGGAAAGAGACAAAGAGCAAATTCTTATTGGGAGTTGACTTACAGCGAAACACAGACAAGGGTACTGAACAGATCATTCAGGGGGAGGGGGAAGAATCGTCTCACTCACCAGAAAGTTGTCCATGAAGCTGGGTGCGTCATGTCCGTTGCCAGCACCCAGCTTTGACGTGCACCCTCTCGTGGAGCAGCCTTGAACGCCAGTCGAAGTCTGGAGGGCACCGAGATCGTCCGTCGCGGGTTTAGACCCCGGTGTTGGTGGTGACCGACCCGTGCCTCACTTGTTGGCGGCGCTGCACACACGCACACGCGCACCACATGCTCGCTTGCCGAAGCACTGGGAAGGGCGAATTGTCTCTTCGGCGCTGGTCAGACACCCGCTTCTTGCTCGCTTCTCTTGCCCTTTGCTTTTTCCTCTCTCCTTTCGGTTTTCTTCTCAGACTTTTTCTCCTCTGAAAGTATGTCTCCTCTCAGAACGTCCCTCTTTAGCATTTTCCTCACTTTTTTTATATCTCAGAACGTCTCTCTTCACAGAACAGCCCTCACGCTCTCTCGCTCGTTTTTAGATTCTCGTGGAGGATCTCTAAGTCTAACTCACGTTGTTGTTCTTGTGGACTTGTTTGTTTCACAGCCTACAGTTTTCATCGAAACCTCTTGAAACTTGGCATATACTGTATATATGTAAAAATACCCTGCACAGACGGTAACCATCTCCGATTTTGAAAATTCCTCCGAGAAAAAAAAGTTATGACGTCAAAATATCTCCGCTAATGGAAATCGCCGAAAAAATTATCTCTGAAACTAGACAAGCTTTTTGAATTCTGTTTGCAGGAATCGAACAGGGCATTAGCAGAGATGAATTACCACACATTTATGATACATCACTATGACATCATATCAATTTTTATGACGTCATTCCTATTTGTTGAATTTTTTTGTTTCACAACCCAGAGTTTTCATCGGATCTTCGTGAAACTTGCCATGTATATGCAGAAAGACCACGCGCAGGCAGTAACCATCTCCGATTTTGGAAATTCTTCCTCGAAAAAAGTTGACGTCATAATATCGCCGCTAATGGAAATCACCTATACCATTATCTCCGAAACTCGGCAAGCTGTTTGAATTTTGTTTGCGGGAATCAAGCCGGGCATTAGCACAGATAATTTATCGCAAACATCATACATCACAATGTCGTCATATTTGTTTTTATGACGTCATCATTAAGAGGACGATGATCTTAGCTCATTTGAGCTTGTCATATCCCGGGTCGTCTCCACGGGGTGCCGTCCACCCCAAGCTCACCCCGTCCCACCGGGGCACGGTTACCATGACGACCCGTGCGCTTTCAAAAAGGCGGACGTCGGAGCTCGCGAAAAAATGCTGCCGAGGAAAGATGAGGGCGGGTTTCAGAGCTCGTGAAAGAAATGCGTGTGAACGTGTCTGTCGTTTCTATGGGAACTTTCCACACTCAGAAGTATTTAATTCAATATCGATGGGAAAGTTCAAGCTGTGGCAATTGTTTGTCTTCTATCAGGGTTTCTCCCATCTATTCCCTCCACCCATCCTTGCTCCAGTATAAGAGAGATTGCTTTGGAATCCTTGTTAGTGAAGTTCATTGAATGCAATTCCGTGTTTTTGCTCCGTAGAAACGTAATTAAAGATTCTCCTTTGTAACCTAAGTGGAAATCGAGTTATTTTCCACCACAGCTGCAATGTGGGCCTTGTGTAAGTATGCAGGTCCTTCAAGCTGGAGTTCCATCAAGCTGATGGGGAGGGGTTGATGTCAAGCAGCAGAGAGCCACTAAAAACTCTGGGCTCCAAATGAGCATGAATAGTGCCCACCTGGTCAAATCACTCTCCTCCCACCCCCTCCCCCCCAACACACAAAAAAAAATAGCTCGGTCTCAAGGGGACTCAAAGGTCTAAAGCTCTAAGTGGTCTCAAGGGTCCAAGCTGCCTTACATGTTTGAAGGGTTTAAAGGTCAAAATGATGTTAAGGTCAAAATGGAGTCAAGGGAATTGTGGGGTGTAAAGGTATGAAGAGTCTATATTAAATAGCTAAGCAATGTTTACTAAGATTTTCACATTTTATATCATGTGTGACAAAAATATTTATGCACTAAGCAAGTTTGTTGTTTTATCTTAGCAGATTAGCATAAACAGCAACCATGGCAGAGTGGTATCTGACTATTTTCCATGAATTCCAGTACAGTTTGCACATATACATTTTCCACAAATTATTTGTGCTAAAA
Source organism: Eptatretus burgeri (assembly GCF_056783735.1). NCBI lineage: Eukaryota > Metazoa > Chordata > Myxini > Myxiniformes > Myxinidae > Eptatretus > Eptatretus burgeri. Next base: position 151,891,403 of record NC_140962.1, on the reverse strand, counting down.
TGGTTTGAAAGTCAAACCATGAAAGATAATTCCTACAAATATTAAGTATACCACACTACGGGCAGAACAAAGACGTATAGGCAAGTGGCCAAATGAGGTTTTGGGTGGTATACCCCTACCCAAGGTAGAACAAGTCACAACCTATTTTTTTCTTGAAGAGGGATGTTTGGGGAGTTAGAAAATCATGGTTGTGAACCTGAGATCATTGCACATTTTGAAAATCACGTTTACATATGTACCACTGCAGACTGCAAAAATGGATTTAATCACCACAGATTTTGGCTCATATGTTTGTTAATACTGGTGCTACAAACACAAATTTGGTACCAACATGTGTGGAATGATGACATATATATCTGTAAAAACCATTTGTGATGTAACAAAGGCTTTTGTGTGACCTGCAGGCAAAAATAGTGGAATTTTACTCAACAAATCAGCTTCGGGTTTACCAATAAATATCAACTAAACAATTAATTTCTTCATAAGTATTTGAGTTGTATTACTACATATTACATTAAAATAACCCTCTATCATTCTCCTTTTTAGAAATACAACTCATAAAGATAAATCAGTTGAATTAATAGTTATTACCGAAACCATATGTCACCCCCCCTCTAAAAGTAACCGACATTGATTAATTTATAATACATGTATATGCATTAACCAAACAAGAATGATTTTAAATCCAGTTGCAGAAAATCAATTTTGAGCTTGATTGCCTTTTTCTAAAACGACTGATATATACTTATCTTTAATTATTTCATTTCAGATGCTTGTGCTGACAATTGATCGGCAATTATGGATCTGGAACCACCTGTTGTGAAGCGTCGTAAAATTGACACTGACCACTACATCATATGCTTTAAACCCCTCAACCCTAAAAAGCAAGAAGTTGTAAAGATCCCAACATTTAATGGTTTGAGTGCAATCTTCAAAGCAAGTCAAATCAGAAAAGATGACGTTTACGAAAGTATCTGGCCTTTGCCACAAGACATATTGAGTCTTGATTTGAAAGTATCATTCCAGAAATCGTGTCGGGCCAAGTATACCAGCAAGTCAAATATCTCCACATCCAACCCCAGTGAGAGTGACCAGCAACCATGCACATCTGCGGCAACAGAACACAAAAGAATCAGCAGAAATGAAACAGCTGGGTTTGACATCAGGACTAACTGCTTCATTTGTGGAAAATCCAACACTTCCAGAAACAAGCTTACACCGGTATCTACAGGAACTGGACAGTCCACCAGAGAAAAAGTTCTGGCAGCAGCTGACAAAAGACAAGACAATAAAATACACATGCACATGTTTGCCTTTTCAGATTTGTTCGCCTACGATGCCAAGTACCACAGGTACACACTATATTTCACACTATTCACACTATATTTCAGAAAGGAACATCACTGCTGCAATTCGTAAATCAGGAGAGGAAACAATGGGCACATTAGATGATGAAGCTTTTGATGAACTGAAATGTTATCTGGAACAAACTGTGTTCTCCAAAACTAAGACAGTGACAACCCTCGTTCATCTGAAAGATGAATACGTTGGATATTTGGTTTCACTGGGTACCACGAATGCAGAAAAACTTGGAAGTTGAAGGAGCGATTAACGAAATATTATGGTGACCAAATAGTCTGTGTAACATTTGATGGCCACACTGACATCATATGCTCTTCTTCTGTGACCTTATGTGATGCCCTGAGAAAAGCCACGATTCTGCAGAGCATGACTGATGAACCAGAAAATGAAGACATCCTGTCTGATGTACCATCAGCCACAGATAGTGAAATGCATACTTTGCATGCTGCAGCTGGTATCCTGAGGAAGCACATGGCTGATATCGAGCATGTTGGAAATATGTATGCACCTGTCGAGGAAACAGATATTCAGCACTGTGCAGAATTTGTTCCAAATACACTCTACGTCTTTATTCAGTGGTGCACCAGTGAGAAATCACACACGAATGTAACCAGCTGTAGTGATGAAGGTGTTATGAAGAACAAACTGAGGACGATCGCCATTTGTCACAATATAATATCACAGAGCCGTCGAGTGTACTCCACAATAACGCTGGGTTTTGCCTTGCAGGTGCATCATGAATTGGGAAGCAAGCATCTCATTGACATGCTTCATGAATTAGGACACTGTGTGTCCTATGATGAGGTGAGACGTTTCCTCACGTCTGTGGCTGTTGATCAAACTGCCTCGGAGGATATTTACATCCCCAAAGTTCTTCAAAACCTACGCTGCACCGACGATGACTACAGGCAGAGCAGAACATGTCATTGTATCTCTGCAGGACACCTGAACTGAATTCTGCTCGTGTAGTGCAGACGATTGTACAATTGTTGATGATTCTGTTGTCTTTGACGACAGCACTGATGAAGAGCGTGACTGAACTTTTAAACGTACTAGTACGGGCCCGTAGGGGCGGGCCCGTAGGTGCGGGCCCGCATGTGCATCCCTCTCTCGCCCCCTCTCTCTCCCCTCTCTCGCCCCCCCTCTCATCCCCCCTCTCCAGTCCCCCTCTCTCGCAGGTATTGGTCGACAGATAAATGGCCATAACTTGGGAAATGCTCGTCCAATTAATATCAAACCTCGAAAAGGCACATCCGCGGGTTCCCAGCAATATTCCTGGCAAGTTTCAATGAGATCGGACCAGCGGTCGTCGAGAAACGGCGGTCGCAGACAAACAGACAGACACACACAGAGATTGCTGGAATTATAGATAGACTAGTACGGGCCCGTCGGGGGGTGCCCGTACGTGAGTGCCAGTATGTACAGCCCTCTCTCGCGCCCTCTTTCTCGCCCCCCTCTCTCTCTCGCCCCCTCTCTCTCTCGCCCCCTCTCTCTCTCGCCCCCTCTCTCTCTCGCCCCCTCTCTCTCTCGCCCCCTCTCTCTCTCGCCCCCCTCTCTCTCGTCCCCCCTCTCTCCCGTCCCCCCTCTCTCCCGTCCCCCCTCTCTCCCGTCCCCTCTCTCGCAGATATTGGTCGACAGATAAATGGCCGTAACTTGGGAACCGCTCGTCCGATTAATATCAAACCTCGAAAAGTCACATCCGCGGGTCCCCAGCAATATTCCTGGCAAGTTTCAATCAGATCGGACTGTCAATCGTGCAAAGAATAAAAAATAAAAAATAAATAAGCAAGCAGTCAGAGACTGGCACTTACGAAATCGTCAACTTGACCTCTGACCTTGTCTAATAAAAGCATGAATCAGTCAGAAGCCCAAGGGGAGCTTGAATTCTGAATTCATTGTGGTTTGCATATAATGAGTCCCAGACAAAAACTAGATTTCTTATAAAAATTCCATTTTTTTGTTTTTATTTTTAAAAAAGTGATTCAGTACCAGCAGGATATGCCAGATAATAGGTGTATTAGTTTTCAGAAGAATCTGATAAAAGACTTATTATAATATATATATATATATATATATATATATATATATATATATATATATATATATATATATATATATATAAAAGTTATTCATCGCTGTTCCAGAATTTCGACAACCGAGTTTTAAGCATCCTTAGCGATCGCAAAAACCGAAGACAAAATTAAAATCGAAGTTAAAACGAACTCGTAACGTCGAGCGAAGCAAAAATACTCCATTTCTCCACATGAATTTAAGGAATTATGTTTGACCTCACTGTGACCTTGACCTTTGACCGATTTTGACCAAAATCTAATCAGCACTAGCCATCACCCTCCTGAATCACGTGGTGTAATTTGACATTGGTAGCTTCTTCTGTTCTCGAGTTATCGTGCCTACAAACAAACAAACAAGCAGTCATAGACTGGTACTTACAAAATCGTCAACTTGACCTCTGACCTTGTCTAATAAAAGCTGTCTCTCGAGAAAGTAGCGACGCGAACTAGAAGTTTCTACGATGATTCTGTACCAAACCATCAACAATCGAATGTTTTGGATGTTTGACCTCACCGTGACCTTGACCTTTGACTGATTTTGACCAAAATATAATCAGTGCTAGCCACCACCCTCCTGAATCACGTTGGGTAATTTAGCATTGGTAGCTTCTTCCGTTCTCGAGATATCATTTTTTGGATGTTTGACCTCACTGTGACCTTAACCTTTGACCGATTTTGACCAAAATATAATCAGCACTAGCCATCACCCTCCTGAATCACGTGGTGTAATTTGACATTGGTAGCTTCTTCCGTTCTCAAGTTAACTGTGCCAAACCATCAAAAATCGGATATTTGACCTCACTGTGACCTTGACCTTTGACCGATTTCGACCAAAATCTAATCAGCACTTGCCATCACCCTCCTGAATCATGTGGTGTAATTTGACATTGGTAGCTTCTTCCGTTCTCGAGTTATTGTGCCTACAAACAAACAAACAAACAAACAAACACGGAAGTCACCAATATACTTACGAAATCGTTAGATTTCGTAAGTAACAAACAAACAAACAGAAACGGAAGGCATCAATATACTTACGAAATCTTTAGATTTCGTAAGTAATAAATGAATAAACATTAATTGTGACGTCATTTGTGACATCATATCACCGTGTCTTGTCATTGGTCGACAGATAAATGGCCGTAACTTGGGAACTGCTTGTCCGATTAATATCAAACCTTGAAAAGGCACATCAGCGGGTCCCCAGCAATATTCCTGGCAAGTTTCAATCAGATCGGACCGTCAATCGTGCAAAAAATAAAAAATAAACATTAATTGTGATGTCATTCGTGACGTCATAGCACCGTGTCTTGTCATTGGTCGACATATAAATGGCCGTAACTTGGGAACCGTTCGTCCGATATCAAACCTCGAAAAGGCACATCCGGGGGTCCCCGGCAATATTCCTGGCAAGTTTCAATGAGATCGGACCGGCGGTCATCAAGAAACGGTGGTCACAGACAAACAGACCGACAAACAGACAGACACACACAGAGATTGCTGGAATTAGAGATAGATTACATGTATTACTTCATGCAATAGATGTACACAAGTCACAGTGCATGTTATGAATTCATAATCGTCATATGTGAAATAGCTTATATCAACATGATGTATATAAAAGTCACTTTCACAATTGTGTCAGAATCTTAAGTCAATTCTTCATGTTGCATATCTGCTTCGGGATTTCTATCGGTCAGCATTCGTGGGGCGACATATGATTTCAGTTATAACTATATCATTTCAGTGACAATTATATCATTAGATATATTTTTCAAAGGGTAAATAAACTTGGATTATGTTGATGTAACAAGTATGACTGCAAGTCCAATATTTTTGAAGTAATTAATGTTTTTGTTGATATTTATTGGTAAACCCGAAGCTGATTTGTTGAGTAAAATTCCACTATTTTTGCCTGCAGGTCACACAAAAGCCTTTGTTACATCACAAATGGTTTTTACAGATATGTATGTGTATATATATATATATATATATATATATATATATATATATATATATATATATATATATATATATATATATATATATGTCATCATTCCACACATTTTGGTACCAAATTTGTGTTTGTAGCACCAGTATTAACAAATATATGAGCCAATATGAGCCAAAATCTGTGGCGCTTAAATCCATTTTTGCAGTCTGCAGTGGTACATATGTAAACGTGATTTTCAAAATGTTGTGCAATGATCTCAGGTTCACAACCAAGATTTTCTAACTCCCCAAACATCCCTCTTCAACAAAAAATAGGTTGTGACTTGTTCTACTGTGGGTAGGGGTTTCTCACAATTTTAGGCCCATTTTTTAATTTGGCCACGAGCTGAGTAGGTTGATGTAAGAAAGCTACCTCACTCAACTTTTTTCCGAGAAGGCCAAATACACGTCTCTCCCACCCCCCCCCCCCCACTGCCTCATGCCACGGATTGGAGAATGACTTCCTTTCACATCGCCAAAATGTTTTTGCCTCTCACATCATCATATGGCCTGGTAGAACATTATAATGCCCCAGTAAATGTTGAAATTTGTCGTGAAAAGAAGCGAAGCTTGTGTGGACTCTCAATGGTGCAATGCACGAGTTTGCCGCAACACAGTAAGAATGATGGGACTGCCATAATGCCCCTCATGATTGTGGATTCTACATTTGGTAATAGGGATGAAAACTAAATTGAGGTGATACGCCATCAAAGGCAAGCAGGAATGAACAAGTCCAAAAAACTATGAAAACTGGTGGTCCAAAAGTCTGTATTTATTTAAACAATGCCGAAACATGAAAATTATGAACCATGAATCCATGAACCATGAAAACGTAAACATTATGAAACTGAAAACTGTGAATGTTAAAAAAAAAAAAAAAAAAAAAAACTTACTTTTCAATTTGATGCAAAAATAATCAGGTGGGAATTATTCAATTCACCCACAAAGATAACCCTCAAAGCTAATGATCAGATTTGCTTCAGCAAAAAATGTTTGTTTATGTGAAGATTTGTTTCATTACAAAATGTTTGTTAATGTGAAGATATGCTTAATTACAAAAATGTTTGTTTATGTGGAAGATTTGCTTCAATACAAAATGTTTGTTAATGTGAAGATTTGCTTCAATACAAACTGTTTGTTCATGTCAAGATTTGCTTCAGTGCAAAATGTTTGTTCATGTGAAGATTTGCTTCAACACAAAATGTTTGTTAATGTTCAGGTTTGCTTAAGGACAAAATGTTTGTTAATGCTCAGGTTTGCTTCAGTGAGAAATGGTTGTTTATGTTTCGATTTCCTTCAATCCAAAATGTTTGTTAATGTTCAGATTTGCTTCAATCCAAAATGTTTGTTAATGCTAAAATTTCCTTCAATACAAAATGGTTGTTCATGTGAAGATTTGCTTCAATCCAAAATGTTTGTTAATGTTAAGATTTGCTTCAATACAAAATGGTTGTTAATGTGAAGATTTGCTTTTATCCAAAATGTGTTTGTTAATGTTAAGATTTGCTTCAATGAAAAATGTTTGTTAATGTTCAGGTTTGCTTCAGTGCAAAACGTTTGTTAATGTTAAGATTTGCTTCAATACAAAATATCTGTTGATGTTAAAATTTGCTTCTGTACAAAATGTTTGTTAATGTGAAGATTTGCTTCAATACAAAATGGTTGTTCATCTGAAGATTTGTTTCAAGACAAAATGTTTGTTTATGTTCAGGTTTGCTTCAGTGCAAAATAGTTAATGTGAAGATTTGTTTCAAGACAAAATGTTTGTTAATGTTCAGGTTTGCTTCAGTACAAAATGCTTGTTAATGTTAAAATTTGCTTCAACACAAAATGTTTGTTAATGTTCAGATTTGCTTCAGTGCAAAATGTTTGTTAATGCTAAGATTAGCTTCAATACAAAATGTTTGCTGGTAAGACAATTGACATTGAAAAATTTTATAAAATGAAATATTTAGATAATTTTACCATGCAAGATGTATATCTAATAATTTCACCTGAATACCTGATGTGGCAGTCTCGTTCGTGTTCACTTCTTTGAATTCTGTGCTGGAATCTTGGCATGATTCATAACATTACTGTTTGAAAAACTGTTATAAATTCTCTAGTTTTCAAAATAAGCTTTTGCTTTGTTGCGCACTGTGCAGTGTCAAAGTTTTAGGTTACTGCTGTTCCTTTGAGTTTGGAATAAGCTCAAGTTTGGAGTTCATCTTTTTCCAAGGGTTCTTCTTAGGATTGTCACTGAGTGTGCTACCATTTCAATTTCATTGGTGGCATCTATTATTCACACCTGTTATTACTATTCTGTAACCATTTTGGAATACTGGGACTGCAAGTTTGTGTATGACTGATTTTGTTTCTTGGGATGATGGTTGTTTGTAGCTTGAGTCATGGTATCCCTTGGCAATTATTTTCGACATTGGTTTGTTGACAATTTGGTGGTCTTCTTCCACCCCAGCACGGTTCTCTGGTGCTTCCTTTTCTGTGTCGCTGTTCTTTGTTCGATATTTAAGTTGTCCAAATTTTTGGTCTACCTCCTATGTTATATCAACCTTTGATGCTTAAATAAAGCTGAGGACTGAACAATGGTCTTGCTGCACACAGAACATTTGTAGGGCTTCTCTCATTAATGAAGTCTTTGATGGACATGTAAAGTTGATGATTGAGGAAATCCCTTGTTGCAGTCAGAACACTTGTGGGGCTTCTCCGGCACTTAACTGAAGGCAGAATAAGGGTACTTCTCCCGTTGGTAATTCTTCACCTCATGTATCATTTCATGTTCATATAAAGTTGAAGAATCAGGAAATCTCTTGAAACACACAGAACATATACAGGGCCTCTTTGGTCGGTTGTAACGTTTCTTCTTTCCAGTTGGTGTGCTGCATTCTCCGTTGTGTATTTTATGATGCTTTGACAAATTTACTGAAAGCACAAATGCCTTGCTGCAAATAGAACACTCGTGGGGCTTGGCTCCGGTGTGCATTTTGTTATGTTGAGCCAAATTTACTGAATGAGCAAATACCTTGCCACACACAGAACACTGGAAGGGCTTCTCTCCATTGTGTATTTTATTATGTTTTGACAAATTTACTGAACGTGCAAATGCCTTGCTGCACACAGAACACTTGTAGGGCTTCTCCCCGGTGTGCATTTTGATATGTTGAGCCAAACATGATGAACGAGAAAATACCCTACTACACACAGAACACTTGTAGGACTTTTCTTTTTTGTGCGCTTTCATATGGAGAGACAAACTTGTTGAACCAGACAATACCATACTGCACACAGAGCACTTGTAAGGCTCTTCTCCCAAGTGAACTCCTTCATTCTTCCCTGTGTGATAACCTGCATGTCTTTTTAAAGATTCTGAAGATGAGAATACCGTCGCACAAACTCCGCAAGGGTATGAGTTTCTCGTAAGCCTATTGTTGATATATTTTTTGTTCACAGTGTGCATACGAGCATGCCTTTTTGAACCTGAAGAAAAGGAGAACTTTTTTCCACAAACCTCACAACTGTATGGGAGCTCACCTGTGTGGCTACACGGATGCAGATGCAAGCTGTGTGAATTAGCATACGAGTTTTGACAAAATTTACAAGTGTATCGGATTGTGCACTCTCCAGTGTGAATCCGCATGTGAATCTTCAACTGCCAAAAGTTTCTCAACCTCTTACCACACACCTTGCAGGTAATACTGCAGGTAAAGCGCTCCTCAGGGTGTAAACACCTAAAATGTTTACTCAAATTTGAAGAGGAGTAGAACATCTTTCCACAAACCTTGCAAGAGTACGGGCGCTCCCCGGTGTGAATCCGCATGTGAATAGTCAACTCCCCCGACTTCCTCATTCCCTTACCACACACACTACAGGTAAATGGTCTCTCTTTTGTGCGCGTCACCAATTTTTTTTTGCGGTTGACTGAAATGCTCTGATAACAGGTAAGAGAAGAATAATCGGTGCATTCCTTCGTTTTGTCACTGGAAACTGGTCGGTGCCTCTTCGTGTGTCTCATCAATGCAGCCTTTGTCTTGAAGGCACGAGAGCACGAGGTGCAGGAAAACGTCATGATGATCTTCTGTTTGCCTGTGAAGAACATTCACAAAAAAAAAAAAAGTCATATCTCAGAAACTAGGTTTTTGAAAAAAAATCTGTTAATGTTGGCCTCCATTTTTGAAAGCAATGTTTTTGTGTCCCAAGTTAAATGATGAGTGGCATTTGTATGATAAATTATCCTTAAATGAGCTGTGAGTGTAACCGTGGGTGAAACTGCAGAACTTTTGAAAAAAAAAAAAAGGAAAGTCATGGGCAAAACGACTCCTAATTAGGGGGATCCACGGACGTGTCCTCAGGGGAAATATTGATAAATTGTCAAAATATGCATTTTGGGGGCAATTCTGTGCAAATTATAACAACAAAACAATGCAAATAAAAAGGTGATATTTGGGGAAGAATTTTTTTTTTATTTCACCTGAACATCCATTGCTGGGAAGATTATTTTCAGTTAGTAAAGCATTTTGTTATCATGAAAGAAGTGAATACTGAATATGACATACCTTTGGAGTACTTTTAATACAAGTGTTTTTATAAAAGGTGGGGGCAGGGGTGGGGCGTGGAAGGGGGGGGGTGGGTTGCGCGTCATGTAATGGAGTGGTTTACTGGAATCACCCTCGCTCCTGGGTCTCACTCTCAGCTATGATCCTAATTGGGCAAACCACATTTCAAGGTTGGCCTCCAAAGCCAGCCGCCAAATGGACATCCTCTTATAGTAATAGGTTCCGTCGGTACCGATTTAATCGGTGGGCCCATGCCGGTATATCGGAATCAAAATAAATAAATAAATTTTTTACGCAGGTTCCAAAAACACGTCATGGTCCATGACGTATTAATGCCCGGGCCGGTAGCACGATATCATGGATTGCCATGTTGGTAATCAGCACAGGGCAGTGTCACTATCACTGATTGCCGTGTCGGTTATCGGCACAGGCTGATATCAATATCGTGGATCGCCGTACCGGTAATCAGCACAGGCTTTCTAAAGCATACCCGATTCATATAAAACCAGAAAGGCACTTGGTGGAGCGCATACCTCCGCCATGCAATGCCTGATCCAGTGGAACACATCGAGCCCAACAACTTTTTAAAATTTCATGCCATGTAACGTTTTGGGCCCCATCTCTCAATGCTCAAGAATCATTTTAAAAATTCAAAAAAAAATTATCTTATCGAGATCCGGATCTTCACCAAAATCGAATCAATTCATCCTTGTGACACACCCAACCTGTCCATCAAGTTTTGCCCAAATCCGTCCGCAACTTTTTAAGACAGCGTGTTATTTATAGTTTTTGGCCCGATCTCTCAACGGTGAAGAATCAATGAAAAATTATCAGATCCGGATTCGGTGTTCACCAAAATTGAATCAATTCTTCGAAGTCACACACCCAATGTGTCCACAACTATTTGAGATATCGTGCTACATATCGTTTTTGGCCCGATCTCTCTTTGGTGAAGAATCACTCAAAAAAATCCTGGTAGTCAGATCCGGATCCGGATCTTCACCAAAATCTAATCAGTTCGTCCTTGTCACATATCCAACCTGTCCACCAAATTTCATCCGAATCCATCTGCAACTATTTGAGATATCCTGTACACAAACAAACAAACAAACAGACAGACAAGCCGGCAGGCGGCGATGGGTCGCCGAGCATGGAAACTATAAGATATAGATCAAAATGGATGTCATATAGCTGATAGGGAATCACCTTAAGATTATGCATATCAAATCTCATCCAGTTCCATCCACTGATAACTACTCGGTATCCATTTGAATGAAAAGTACCGAAAATGCGGTTTGAAATCGGAAATCCCCAAAGTTCGAGGGGGTGCTGTGGGTGAACAAAGATCTAAATCGAAAATCCGGCTCGATAGTTTATGCACAATGTATTCCAGACGATTAGTGTGAATTTTCATGACCATCCGACCATAACCCGAAGGAGGAGTAACATTTGGCGCAAAGGCACCTCCAGCTCTCGCATACTATCGATTTTTGCACTAATTGACCTTTGACCCCTGACCTAAGCTAAATCAGTCAATATGTCCTGAGGCAAAGTTGTAGTACTCATTGAGTACCATGAACCTGCAAAGTTTCATTCATATCGATGCACTCACCTGGTCACTAGGGGGCCTTCAATTTTCGCGCATACCCTAATTGTTGGGGGTGCTGCGGGTAAACTATTCCATATATCACAAAAACTGGAATATATTTGATAGAGCATCACCTGTAGATCATTCGTGCCAAATTTCATAACCCTTCGTGGGATGATGGCTTTCGGAATTGATTTCGCGTGAACGGTACCGATTTTGAAGGTTTTTCGGTTGTTGCTAAGGAACCAAAGCATCCCGAGCAACCATCACAATTTCCAAAGCACTTGGTCATAAGATGTACCTACCACCCGAGTTTGGTCAAAATCCGCCCACGTTTACTACCAATTATGCTGATGACAAACGAACAAACATCCAAACAAACAGAGAGAATTACTGACAATAAGGGTCACCTATTTCGGCGACCCAACAGAAAGGGGGTGAAAACAACTTCCTTCCACCTACGGTGGTGGAGGTAATAACCAATTGGCAATTGCTTTGAAAAACAGCTGTTCGGGCAAAGAAAAATGTGAATACTTGTATGGTGCTTGGCTGCTGAGGGTTAAAAGTTAAAACCTACTATACCTACTTCCTGGCATGTCTTGAGAACATCCGTTCCACGGTTACAGGTGTAGCCAAGTGCATCAAAGCTTTTAAAATCATGTACGACGGTATTTTAAGAATCGTAAACACCTTTCTTCAATTTGTTGGCAATATGCTGATTTTTTTTTTTTTCATACTGGTTTTTGTCGGTATACCGGGATACCGAAATTAAAAATTACACTGATGTAATCGATGTATCGCCAGGCCCATGTCATACAGTCTTTCCTTGGCACACCTGAGCTCCTATCCACCGATAACGATTTCATCCGCAGCTTGATAGAGTACTACTCTCCCTTCTGGGCTGCCTTCCCTGCCCCACATCTTGCTCAGCTTGACGCTGTGGAAAACAAGGCCTTCAAGATCATTGGAATTTCCGGCAATGAAGCTGGAGATCTGGCCCTATCACTTGGTCATCACGGATAGGTCGGTGTTCTCTCTATCTTCTACCACCTCCTTGCTGGCCTTTCACCCTCTGCTCTTTCTGTGCTTTGTTCCCCCCACCCCCAGGTTTCTGTAGGGCACACACAGTCCACCATCAATCCCCTTCTGGTGAATCTACCCAAATCCAGGATCACTGCTCGCCTCCACTCATTTGCTCCTCTATTTTTCCCCACCCATGGAACAAACTGCCACACTCTCTTCAATCCCACTCCTTCCAGGCCTTCAAAACAGCTGTTCATCACCATCTCAGATCGGCCACAATCCAAAGCCATCCCTCTTCCTTCCAAATTTCCAGTTTTCCCTTCTGAGAGTTTCTTTCCGTGTCCGTCTTGCAAACCGCATGCATCCACTCCTGCCCCCCATTCCTCCCCACAACCAGTGTTTGTCTGCATCCCTCTATATTGGCATTTGGCTCTGCTGTTAATGTTTCTCCCCCATCTCAACTGTTCCCCTATGTAAACAAAAAAAAAAAGAAAAGAAAAGATAATTACTTCTTCCATCTCCTCCGACTAACATCCTCGCTCAGTCACGTTTCCATTTGGTTTCCTGAATCCCAATAATGAACGAGAATCCCCAATTAGATTTATATATAAATAATAAAGAAGATATTGTTTTTATAATGTTTGACAAACCCCCCGTTGAGCAGCGAGTGTGATGTCACCACATTTGCGATCTGCCATCTTGGAGTACGAGCAAACAAAGCGAAACTACGCATGGACCGCATCATTGTGTTCACATTTGTTAAAATGGTGAATGTTTGCGTTGCATTTTGTTGCGGCAATCGTGCCTTCGGAAGACTTGGTTGTCGCATCGTAGACCGTCTGCCAACAAGCAACAGCATAGAGATTTCGATATGGAGGCTTGACCGAGTCATGAGGGGCGTTCAAAAGGGACTCAAAATGAGAATGTCACCGTCATCCAAGAAATGGAAAATTTGTCTTTTATTTCTCATTATCTCATTATGTTCTGAAACTGAAGACCAAGAAGGAACCCGAAGAAGTTAAGGGCAAAGATGGAGTCGTCAGGAGGAACCTGGATGGGATTTGGGTTTCAGCCGCTACTCCGCAATGCTCAAACCCATCCAGGCGCAGCCAAGTGAGCCTTATTCAAAAATAAATAATTTTTTTTTCTTTATAAAATATAACGAAAGAGAGGAAAATAGAAGAAAAAGCAAGAGTGTGTGAAAGAAAAGAGAATTGTGCAAAAAAACCCCAAATAATTAATTTGATAAATAAATAAATAAAAATAGAAAGAAATGTGAAAGGAACAAAGAACAAAGGAATGGGGAAGAACCTGGACAGAGAGATTTCAGCAGTTATTCCCCAGGCTCAAATGGAGCAACATGTACAGGCTACGAGAGATCATGAAGGTAAACAGGTGTGTGTGTGTGTGTGTGTGTGTGTGTGTGTGTGTACGAAGATAGTACAGAGATTTAACCTTTAAGGTGTGTCGTCCAGGTTAGATTCCCCGACAGACTATAAACTGTCCGATTGGTGATTCACAGGGAGGGTTCTGCATACAGGTTGTGCCACGCCTCGGAGCCTCGGATGGATGTTAATCTGGGTGTCCCGGCTGATAGCATTGTTTAGTTGGTGTCTTTCAAATTAGTTGGCGTCTTTATTGTTGTTCAATGCCATCCTTCAATCTCAAAGAGGCGTGAACGATTGAAAGGGGGAAAAAAAAAAAAAAAAAAAAAAAAAAAAAAAAAAAAACTTTGGACCTCTGTATCTCTAAAACCGCACCAAGTTAAAAAAAAATGAAACTTAGTACATCAGAAGTCCTCCTCATGGGGAATGAGTGCGATTTTTTTATTACGTCAAAAGGTGTCTTTGTTCAAGGTGCCGTCAAATCGACGTGAAACTTCACAATTATGATAGAGTAGTGATCGGGAATAGATGTTTTTAATTTCAATTTGATCGGACGCATGGTCTCACAGCCAGAAAATATTTGATTGTTTTTGACATAGGTTCTTTTAAATTTTATTTATTTTTGAATAAGGCTAACTTGGCCGTGTCAAGTGTTGACCTTTTGACCTCAAAAACAATTGGCTTCTTGTTTATGACAAACTCTACCATGTGGTGAAGTTTCGTGAAGATCGGTTTAGAATTGTGACCTGCAGGCGACAAACAGACAAACAAACAAATGAAATTGCTCGTTGAGCAAGGAAATGATAACTTTGTCATATCTCCATGATCTCTGAAAAAACAAAAACCTGGAAATCAATTTGGTTCTTACAAGTCGATAGTGCTACTGTTTAAAGAGTTATAGCACTTGGTTTGGTCATGATCACAACTTGGAAGTCAATCGGACTTGAAATGGCATTTTTATCGCAATTTGAAATTTTTGACCCGACCCCCCCCCTGACGTTCGACCCCCGACCGCCAACAAGGTATGACACCCCAATCAGACATATGGTTGGATGGAGAATTGGAAGATGCACATTTTGGATTTGGTTTGAAGTCGACACGACCATTTTAGCGGACGTTATTGCGAAAATAAGAATTTCGGTTTTCCGGTGACCTTGATCTTGACATTTGACTTTGATTCACCAAAAACGACAAGTGTCTAAGTTGGACCATGACCGACGTCTGTACCCAGTTTGGTCATGATCGCTGAAACGGTGTGGCTGCTACAGGGTAAACAACCACACAAACAGACAGACAGACAGAATGACACACAACCGACCAATATAATTGCCGAAATCCGAAGGATTCTGGCAATTAACAAGAAAACGACGCCGTGCAGAGCACGATACTTGCTTGACCTCAAACTCAAAAACAAACTTGACCTCAACAATAATTGGTGGTTGAATTAAATGACCAAATAAGTAACTTCAAATTTCAAGCGAATTGGATGAAAATTGACTATTTTAGAAACTCAGCCTAAAATGACCTTTTGGTCCACGTTGACCTCCAAAATAATTGGCCGGTTGAATTCAGTGACGCCAAATATAAATCCTCTTCAAATTTCAAGTCAATCGGATGAAAATTGAGGATTTTTTGAAACTCCATCTTCAGCCGCTGTCACACCTTGGCGATTTAGCCAGCGTATGCCGACGTATGAAAAATTTGTCTAAAACGCTGGCACACGTCGAATACGTTATGGGTAAGTTTTGTATACGTTAAGAGCACGCTGGCACACGTCGTAGTACGCCAAGCTCGTCGAAAAATTTTAACATGCTCAAAATTTTTCGACGTATGTCAGCGTATGACTCACACGTTCTGCATACGCTGGCCATAAGTTGAAGGCACGTTACTTGATCATTGACACACGTTACTTGTACGTCACTCATAAGTCGAAACACGTCGAGGTAATGATTAGCGTCAGTGTTCCAGACTCCATGGTTACTTTTTGATTTTTTTTCTTCGGCAAGACGGTGATGTTAACACTTCGATTTCTAGTGCGGTTATAATATTATATAATTAATAGCGAACGCAGTGAGCTTCATACTTAACGCGTGCACATGAGGGAATAGGAAACAACAACAACACAATACCCCTGACGATTTCGAATCCGTGTCGTTGGCTATGACCCTTTTGCTTCCGGTTGTTTTTAAACGCTGTGCGGTGTATAAACACTATTGGGTTTTATTTCTATCTTGTGAATATTACTTCACGCGTGCACTTGCGAGAATAGGAAACAACAACATCAACACAATACCATGGCAATTTGAAATCCGTGTCGTTGACTATGACCCTTTTGCTTCCGTTTTTTTTTTACTTCTGGTTTTTTTTTTTTGTTTCCGGTTTTTGTCATGGGGAATGATGCATGCCGCGAGATAAAGGCATCGTCGGAGACATGAAAGACCCAAATAATATCAGACATGGTGTATATTTCCTCCACTGATTTTAATAAAGATATCTCCCGCATCATCAAAAAATAATTTTTAATCGTGATTTACCTTATTTGATCGCTGATCCGGAATCCAGGCCAAAGTAACCGGAAATTGCGTATACAGTTGTGAACAAGTTATAGGTAAAGTCAGAAGCAAATGTAAGAAGAATTCTACGTTCGCTTAAAGTATTAATTTTTTTAGATGAGATCCTGTTCTAGGCGGTGTAGTTGTCGTTGTGAAGGTAATGTTGAGGATTTTTTTTTTCAGATGAGATCCTGTTCTCGGCGGTGTAGTTGTTGTGAAGGTAATGTTGAGGTAATAGGTAAAGTCAGAAGCGAATGTAAGAATAATTCTACGTTCGCTTCTAGGCTTTGCCTATTCCATATTAGGCTGCCGCTCAACGATTTAAGTCATAACCGCAATAGAAATCGAAGTGTCAACATCACCGTCATGCCGAAGAGAGAGCGAGAGAGCGAGAGAGCGAGAGAGAAAAAACCATGGAGTCTGGAACACTGACGCTAAACATTACCTCGACGTGTTTCGACTTATGAGTAACTTACAAGTAATGTGTGTCGACGATCGCATAACGTGCCTACAACTTATGGCCAGCATAAGCGGAACGTGTGAGTCATATGCTGGCATACGTGGAAAAATTTTGAGCATGCTTAAAATTTGTCGACGTGCTCGGCGTACTACGGCGTATGCCAGCGTGCTTCAGCGTATACAAAACTTACCCATAACGTATTCCACGTGTGCCAGCGTATTCGGCAAATTTTTCATACGTCGGCATACGCTGGCTAAAACGTCAAGGTGTGACAGGGCATGATGGTGATGTTGACACTTCGATGTCGAGTGCGGTTATGATTTGAATCGTCGAGTGGCAGCCTTTTAATAGGCTACGCCACGTGATCGTCGGAGATACGCTTCCGCGCTATGCATACGTTAGACTATCGTTGGGCATAGGTGGTGAACGCCGACAACACGCTAAGCATTCGTTGATATAAGTTATCTACATGTTATCGAAACGTTCTGTGTACGTTACTAATACGTTATGCATACGTCCAACTCGTTATGAATACGCCAAAAATGAAAAAGAAACATCAATCGTTCAGAGTACGCCAGCGTTTTACATACATTTTGATATGTTGCCATACTCTGGCTAATACATCAAGGTGTGACAGCGGCTTTAGTTGTTGACGTTTGGCCGATGTTGATCTTTTGACCTCAAAAACAAATAGGCTTCTTCTTTCCGACAAACTACATCATGTGGTGAAGTTTTGTGAAGATTGGTTTAAAATTGTGACCCATCGGCGATTGACAGTCAGACAGAATCGACGAAACAATCCACTTGAAAAATATTCAGTTTTGCAAATAAAAGTGAAACGGTCCCAAATGGATCACCTTGTCCTTTGAGGGTAAAAACACCTCTCCTCAAGGTCATCGAGCAACGTCACACACACCGTCATACCACAGTCCACCTGAGATCCACAGAGGTGGTTGGGGTACCATTTCCAGGTGATGTTATGAAGAACAGCACCTCGCTTGGGATGGGGTGGAACAAGAAGGGTGAGAAGGTTTTTGTTCCCGACTCACCATTCTCGAGGTTCCTTTGATCTCCTTCAAGACCAAAATTCTCGTCTTCAACCTCGATCCGGACGACTCCACCAGGTCCACCGGTCAACTCGGTGTCCTTTCCATACCGGGGCACCACGGTCCGTTCCGATCCTCTCCCCGCACGGCACGACTCCATGTACCGACAGAGCTCCACGTACATGGTGTAGGTGAACTTTCGTGCGGACAAAGAACAGATTTGAACCCTCACCGTCGGGGGCTCGGCCCGGGCACAGAGAGCTCCGAGGATCTCGATCCCGAGACCCGTAACGGCGGCTCGGAGAGACTCCTCCGAAAGACCCTGGATCTCCATCCACGTCGGGACGAGCCCGCGGTCTCCCCGATCTCTCATCTCATCCATTGTGCGTCAAGAACACTGAACACTGAACACTGAACACGTGCTGGAAGATTTAAAAAAAAAACCTTTAATTAAATACATCACACGCATTTTCTCCCTCCCGCCCTCTTGCTTGAGGACTTTCTCTTTTCTTATCGATCAGCGTGGGAAGACATTAAATTTCCACGTGGAGGAAGGACAACCAAATCCAACCAGTGGAGGAGCAACAAAGCCAAGCAGGAAGTGACGTCAGCGCTCGATCTTTCTGCGCGCGCCGTTGTCACGCGCCTTTTTCTGACCTCGCGGCTCACGGGCCTCCTTGGTGTGAGGGGGAGACCCCGTTACCTCACACTCAAGAGGGGAATTCGGAGCCGGTTATAGAATAAAATTCGCACTTTTAACCTGACCAGTGGGTGATTGAAAGAAGTAAAATGGATCCTCGGTCCACACCGGTCTAAAGACTTCAAGCTACCCCCCTTTCAAGTTGCCCCCGGGGGGTCGCCTGAACCAGATTTCATATTAGCCCCCTCCGTGATTTCGCTGAAATGATCAATTCTTATGCCCACAACTCGTGATGCGTTTATTGAATAGAACACGTTAAACATACAAGATTGAAAGCTCGTCTCAAAGTCAGGAAACATAAAAAAAAAATGTGCCAAAAATGTTAATTGTATTGGTCGTGGTGGTCGTATGGCAGCTGAGCTGCCGGGGTAGCTATCATTTCTTGAAGCGTCACTGTGTCGCTGATGCAGTGCCCCTCTACCAGTACACACACTGGAACTGGTACTCATTCCGCCGACCTCGGAAGGATGACGGGCTGAGTCAACCCCCGGTGCATTAATTCAGCGGCCGACGGGGTTTGAACTCAGGACCCTCGGATCCCAAGTCGCCACCATAACCACTGAGCCAACACCAGGCTACACACTCAGCCTGTCATCCTTCCGAGGTCGGCGGAATGAGTACCAGTTCCAGTGTGTGTACTGGTAGAGGGGCACTGCATCAGCGACACAGTCACGCTTCAAGAAATGATAGCTACCCCAGCAGCTCAGCTGCCATACGACCACCACCACCACAACGAAATTGTGAATTAAAAATAAGCTGTTTTCATTGTCTTTCTTACACATTGATTTTATTACGTTGTTTCCATAATTGTAAGTATAGTCTGAGTTGGTTAAAAAGATAAACCGGAATGTCTATTTGGATCAACTAGATCGACTAAGGATATCATAAAAATATGGCAAAAACTATAACTATGAGAAACACTGATTTCAATTAATAACAATATTAAAATAAAATCATTCATAATAAAATCAAAATTCATTGCAAACTCTTTAAAGGCGGTCACGTGATCAATGGATTTTCCCTCAATTAAATTACTATTTTTGGTAAATAATCACATAAATAAATGTTTTGAGGGGGGTAATCTGAAATCATAGGGGGTACGATGAAATCGGGTTCAGGCTACCCCTGGGGGTAACTTGAAATGGGGGTAGCTGGAAAGAGGGGTAGCTGGAAAGGGGGGGTAGCTTGAAATGGGGGTAGCTGGAAAGGGGGTAGCTTGAAATGGGGGTAACTGGAAAGGGGGTAGCTGGAAAGGGGGTAGCTTGAAATGGGGGTAGCTGGAAAGGGGGTGTAGCTGGAAAGGGGGTAGCTGGAAAGGGGGTAGCTGGAAAGGGGGTAGCTGGAAAGGGGGTAGCTGGAAAGAGGGGTAGCTGGAAAGAGGGGTAGCTGGAAAGGGGGTAGCCGGAAAGGGGGTAGCCGGAAAGGGGGTAGCCGGAAAGGGGGTAGCTGGAAAGGGGGTAGCTGGAAAGGGGGAAGCTTGAAATGGGGGTAGCTGGAAAGGGGTAGCTTGAAATGGGGGTAACTGGAAAGGGGGTAGCTGGAAAGGGGGGGGGTAGCTTGAAATGGGGGTAGCTGGAAAGGGGGTGTAGCTGGAAAGGGGGTAGCTGGAAAGGGGGTAGCTGGAAAGGGGGTAGCTGGAAAGGGGGTAGCTGGAAAGGGGGTAGCTGGAAAGAGGGGTAGCTGGAAAGAGGGGTAGCTGGAAAGGGGGGTAGCCGGAAAGGGGGTAGCCGGAAAGGGGGTAGCCGGAAAGGGGGTAGCTGGAAAGGGGGTAGCTGGAAAGGGGGAAGCTTGAAATGGGGGTAGCTGGAAAGGGGGTAGCTTGAAACGGGGGTAGCTGGAAACGGGGGTAGCTGGAAAGGGGGTAGCTTGAACCGGGGGTAGCTGGAAAGGGGGTAGCTTGAAACGGGGTGGCTGGAAAGGGGGTAGCTTGAAAGGGGGTAGCTGGAAAGGGGGGAGCGTGAAACGGGGGAGCTTGAAACGGGGGTAGCTGGAAAGGGGGTAGCTTGAAAGGGGGTAGCTGGAAAGGGGGTAGCTGGAAAGGGGGTAGCTTGAAACGGGGTAGCTGGAAAGGGGGTAGCTGGAAAGGGGGTAGCTTGAAACGGGGGTAGCTTGAAACGGGGGTAGCTTGAAACGGGGGTAGCTTGAAACGGGGGTAGCTTGAAACGGGGGTAGCTGGAAAGGGGGGTAGCTTGAAATCTTTACACCGGCTCCACGACACCATGAACGGTGTTCGTTTGAGTGTTCGCGCCGTTCCCCGATTGCCGTGTCCAAGTGTGAGGGAAAATGGGAGGAGGGAGGTGAGCAATACAAGATTTGATATTCGACAACGGAATTGGAATGTAAACGGTGCGATTGGAATGTAAATTGTGCAAATGGAATGAAAACGGGGGAATTGGAATGTAAACGGGGGAATTGGAATGTAAACGGGGGAATTGGAATGTAAATGGGGGAAATTGGAATGTAAACGGGGGAATTGGAATGTAAACGGGGGAATTGGAATGTAAACGGGGGAAATTGGAATGTAAACGGGGAAATTGGAATGTAAACGGGGGAAATTGGAATGTAAACGGGGAAATTGGAATGTAAACGGGGAAATTGGAATGTAAACGGGGGAATTGGAATGTAAACGGGGGAATTGGAATGTAAACGGGGGAATTGGAATGTAAACGGGGGAATTGGAATGTAAACGGGGGAATTGGAATGTAAACGGGGGAATTGGAATATAAACGGCGGAATTGAAATGTAAACGGCGGAATTGAAATGTTAACGGAGGAATTGGAATGTAAACGGGGGAATTGGAATGTAAACGGGGGAATTGAAATGTTAACGGAGGAATTGGAATGTAAACGGCGGAATTGAAATGTTAACGGAGGAATTGGAATGTAAACGGCGGAATTGAAATGTAAACGGCGGAATTGAAATGTTAGCGGTGGAATTGAAATGTTAGCGGTGGAATTGAAATGTTAGCGGTGGAATTGAAATGTTAACGGTGGAATTGACATATAAACGGTGGAATTGAAATGTTAGCTGTGGAATTGAAATGTTAGCTGTGGAATTGAAATGTTAGCTGTGGAATTGAAATGTTAGCTGTGGAATTGAAATGTTAGCGGTGGAATTGAAATGTTAGCGGTGGAATTGAAATGTTAGCGGTGGAATTGAAATGTTAGCGGTGGAATTGAAATGTTAGCGGTGGAATTGAAATGTTAGAGGTGGAATTGACATATAAACGGTGGAATTGAAATGTTATCAGTGGAATTGAAATATAAACGGCGGAATTGAGCTTCACTGCAGTTCTGACTGCTACAAAAACTAAAATCTCCAGGCGTCTCCGGGTCGTGTTTGGTATGATCATTTGAACGTGATGTTTTAGCCATGTCATACAAGTGCCGCCTGAGGAGATTCTTTTCTCCACCAGCGAAGGTGGATGGAGGTTACGTTTTCACCCCTGTCGGTTTGTGAGCACGATATTTCAAAACGTTGTGGACGGATGTGGCAACGAGTTGGACGAGTTGGTTCGGTGACAAGAACAAGCCAATTTTATTTTTGTTCAAAGGGGACCCTAACGCAATTTTTTCTTTTTTTCATGAAAACCATTAATCATGTTCTAATTTGAAGGGATTTTTGTGCTTTTTTTGCCAATGACAAAGCGCCTAAAAAAGCCCTCGAGTGTCAATTTTCGCCACCTTGATCCAAACAGCGGCTTTACGTCGAGAAAGTTAATTCCGAGCTTGGATTCCGATACCGATTCCACCGTCATTAGCAACACTGAAGGTTCTCAGTATGTTGAAACTGATCAGTGGGATTTTGAATAAACTATTGGAAACAAAATGAGTGATTGAAATGCTTTCGGGGGAAATTATGGAGCCGAATTGTTTTGAGCCTTATGCAAGCGATTCAAATATGGTGACGTGACAATGGAGGTGTTGGTGAAGATGAAAACGCCGGTGGCATGTTCACTTCTGATCGGTGCGTTTTGTTTATAAGGGTTTTTATATCAATTGCTAATTCAGTTATATTGTTGCGGGGCCGTGCGTCGGCTGCGAGCACATCCGCAAGATGGACCTGTGGAGTTGGCTCCACCGATCACCCGGAATGTATAGGTCGTGGCCCCGGATAACTCCGGAGCCAATGGGTCCTCTATCGGACCGAAGTTCGCCAATGTTTCGACGGCGTGAGGTAGGGTCCACTTGTCTAACTCCAATTTACCCAAGTACTCACGCCGTCCAACTACCGGGGAAATTCACCCTCGACGATTCTCGTACGGAACGAGTCGCTAGCGTACTGAACCGTGTGCGACCCGAGCGGATGGTCACCGAGCTTTCGGCGGTCCAAATGTCCCTTTTACAGCGGCAACAGCCCGGCTAATTCCCAACACGCAGCATGTCAAACCAATAAAAGAAACATAAAAAAGTAACTGATACATTTTACACATGGGTTTATTTATAATAGGTGGGGAAGGAGGGGAGCATGTAGAAGCAGAGTTATCACGATTAATAGAAATGAAATGCAAATAATGTACAAGGCCCTTAACAGTTTTACTTATCGACGGGCCCACACACAGAAGTCGACCCCAATGGTCTTCATTGAAGTCTTCCAGCTCGAGGAAAGGGAGCTGGAGACCAGAGCCTGCACTTGGACCTGTCCACCTCGTGTGGTCTTCGACGATCCGGCTCGACGGGACTCGAACCCCACAACGCGATGACACTCCAAGCACCAGGGACGGAGGAAAAGCGTCGGACGCCAGGCACTGCCAAGCCGACCAGACCAGACCAGTCGATCTCCGGCACCTTGAACCCGATCATTGCCAAGCCGACCAGACCAGACCAGACGAGTCGATCCCCGTCACCTCGAACCTGATCGCAGCCAAGCCGACCAGACCAGACCAGACGAGTCGATCTCCGTCACCTCGAACCCGATCGCTGCCAAGCCGACCAGACTAGACCAGACGAGTCGAGTCGATCCCCGTCACCTCGAACCTGATCGCAGCCAAGCCGACCAGATCAGACCAGACGAGTCGATCTCCGGCACCTCGAACCCGATCACAACCAAGCCGACCAGACCAGACCAGACGAGTCGATCTCCGGCACCTCGAACCCGATCACGCCAAGCCGACCAGACGCTGGTGCTTAACCCTGACGTTCACACTGACCTTCACCCTGATGCTCAGGCTCTTTCCACAGCCCTGGCGTTTCTTATATGGCATTTCTCCTGTGGGAGGGGGTGTCGTGGGAAGGATCACCGTCTGAAACGTCTTGCCACCCATTGGTCCAGGGTTCGTGAGAAAGTCGATGTCTGAGGTGTCTCACGCCTCCCATTGGTCGGGGGGAACATTCCATCTCTCCGGGGCGGAGTCGGAGCTCTGGTGGCCGAGGAAACTCCGCCCACGTACGTGGTCGACGCACGTTGTCAATGGCGTCGAGGTGAAGGCGTGTTGTTGTTGTTAATATGGAAGAGGCAAAGCCTAGAAGCAAACGTAGAATTCTTCTTACATTCGCTTCTGACTTTACCTATTACCTTAACATTACCTTCACAACAACTACACCGCCGAGAACAGGATCTCAGCTGAAAAAAAAAATCCTCAACATTACCTTCACAACGACAACTACACCGCCGAGAACAGCATCTCATCTGAAAAAAATCCTCAACATGACCTTCACAACGACAACTACACCGCCTAGAACAGGATCTCATCTGAAAAAAAAAATCCTCAACATTACCTTCACAACGACAACTACACCACCGAGAACAGCATCTCATCTGAAAAAAAAATTACCTCAACATTACCTTCACAACGACAACTACACCGCCGAGAACAGGATCTCATCTAAAAAAATAAATATTACCTCAACATTATCTTGACAACAACTACACCACCTAGAACAGGATCTCATCTAAAAAAATAAATATTACCTCAACATTATATTGACAACGACAACTACACCGCCTAGAACAGGATCTCATCTAAAAAAATAAATATTACCTCAACATTATCTTGACAACGACAACTACACCGCCTAGAACAGGATCTCATCTAAAAAAATAAATATTACCTCAACATTATCTTGACAACAACTACACCGCCAAGAACAGGATCTCATCTAAAAAAATTAATATTACCTCAACATTATCTTGACAACGACAACTACACCGCCTAGAACAGGATCTCATCTAAAAAAATAAATATTACCTCAACATTATCTTGACAACAACAACTACACCGCCTAGAACAGGATCTCATCTAAAAAAATAAATATTACCTCAACATTACCTTCACAACGACAACTACACCGCCGAGAACAGGATCTCATCTAAAAAAAAATAAATATTACCTCAACATTATCTTGACAATGACAACTACACCGCCTTGAACAGGATCTCATCTAAAAAAAAAATCATCAACATTACCTTCATAATGACAACTACACCGCCTAGAACAGGATCTCATCTAAAAAAATTAATATTACCTCAACATTACCTTCACAACAACTACACTGCCGAGAACAGGATCTCATCTAAAAAAAATAAATATTACCTCAACATTACCTTCACAACGACAACTACACCGCCTAGAACAGGATCTCATCTAAAAAAATTAATATTACCTCAACATTACCTTCACAACAACTACACCGCCTAGAACAGGATCTCATCTAAAAAAAATAAATATTACCTCAACATTACCTTCACAACGACAACTACACCGC
The DNA here is from genome assembly GCF_056783735.1 of Eptatretus burgeri. Lineage (NCBI taxonomy): Eukaryota > Metazoa > Chordata > Myxini > Myxiniformes > Myxinidae > Eptatretus > Eptatretus burgeri. The sequence goes on along the minus strand of NC_140962.1, from coordinate 151,865,972 downwards.
CTAGAACAGGATCTCATCTAAAAAAATAAATATTACCTCAACATTACCTTCACAACAACAACTACACCGCCTAGAACAAGATCTCATCTGAAAAAAAAAATTCCTCAACATTACCTTCACAACGACTACACTGCTGAGAACAGGATCTCATCTAAAAAAAAAAAATTCCTCAACATTACCTTCACAACAACAACTACACCGCCAAGAACAGGATCTCATCTGAAAAAATTAATATTACCTCAACATTATCTTGACAACGACAACTACACCGCCTAGAACAGGATCTCATCTGAAAAAAAAATCCTCAACATTACCTTCACAACAACAACTACACCGCCAAGAACAGGATCTCATCTGAAAAAAAAATCCTCAACATTACCTTCACAACGACAACTACACCGCCTAGAACAGGATCTCATCTAAAAAAATAAATATTACCTCAACATTACCTTCACAACAACAACTACACCGCCTAGAACAAGATCTCATCTGAAAAAAAAAATTCCTCAACATTACCTTCACAACGACGACACTGCTGAGAACAGGATCTCATCTAAAAAAAAAAATTCCTCAACATTACCTTCACAACAACAACTACACCGCCAAGAACAGGATCTCATCTGAAAAAATTAATATTACCTCAACATTATCTTGACAACGACAACTACACCGCCTAGAACAGGATCTCATCTGAAAAAAAAATCCTCAACATTACCTTCACAACAACAACTACACCGCCTAGAACAAGATCTCATCTGAAAAAAAAAATTCCTCAACATTACCTTCACAACGACAACTACATCGCCTAGAACAGCATCTCATCTAAAAAAATAAATACTGGAAGTGAACGTCAAATTCTTCTTACATTCACTTGTGACTTTACCTCTAACTTGTTCACAACTGTATACGCAATTTCCGGTTACTTCGGCCTGGATTCGGAATCAGCGATCAAATAATGTAAATCACGATTAAAAATTATTTTTTGATGACGCGGGAGATATCTTTATTAAAATCAGTGGAGGAAATATACACCATGTCTGATATTTGGGTCTTTCATGTCTCCGACGATGCCTTTATCTCCCGGCATGCATCATTCCCCATGACAAAAACCGGAAACAAACAAAAAAAAAAACCAGAAGCAAAAAAAAAAAAAAACGTAAGCAAAAAAAAAACGGAAGCAAAAGGGTCATAGCCAACCACACGAATTCCAAATTGCCATGGTATTGTGTTGTTGTTGTTGTTGGTTCCTATTCCCTCATGTGCACGCGTTAAGTAATATTCACAAGATAGAAATAAAACCCAATCGTGTTTATACACCGCACAGCGTTTAAAAACAACCGGAAGCAAAAGGGTCATAGCCAACGACACGGATTCCAAATCATCAGGGTATTGTGTTGTTGTTTCCTATTCTCTCATGTGCACGCATTTAGTATGAAGCTCACTGCGTTCGCTATAAGGGGTGTAACAATCCTAACTATTAAAATAACGCACAGCGCATTTACATTTATTCACCCATTAGACTAGGGGATGGATTCTAACAGGAAAACACATACTTATCGAAATAGCTAAGCTATAGGAACCTGAATGTCCGTGTGCTCATGGCTTCCAGATTCGCAACAATATTACTCCAGCAGAAACACGGCACGGACATGACCGCGGGCACGATGGTGGGACACGAGACAGCATGGACACGACATTGGGATCCGACAGAGCACAGACACGATGGTGGGACACGGCACACCACAGCACAGACTTAAATACAGACAAGGGGAAACAAAATAAAAGCAAATCCTTCCTTTATTCTGGCACTTAGCTTGGTCCAGAGATGGTCTTTGTGGAACGTGGAATCGAGGCACCTCAATTTGCACATATCGACACGCGCAAAATAGCGCCAATGCACTCTTTTGCAGCAGGATTTGTTTGTCAGGCAATTCGTGAGTGGTATTCAACACCAAGGCTCAGAGACCCCGTGCGGCTTAAAATGGTGCTGTCCCATTCGGTGACAAACACCAGGCTTTGAGGCCCATGTCATACGACCAGACAAGAGTCGATGGCCAGCGTCTCGCTTTACCACGTGAGCCAAAATCGCCTCAGCACGAATACAAGAATCGTGTCGTCCTCGTCATGCATTGAAGGAAAGCCAGCATGTTCTTCGATGTCCTCCTATCTCCTAGGCCATCTCCGAGCTAAGTTCTCTCTCGACCGTGTGTATCTCTCACTCCGCACTCGTGCCTTCCTCCTTGCTATGAGCTGCTTCCCTCTGATCCTCTCTCTGATCGCCTGCCTCCTACGCCCTCTCTGATCAACTGCCTCCTACACCCTCTCTGATCACCTGCCTCCTACACCCTCTCTGATCACCTGCCTCCTTCGCCCTCTCTGATCGCCTGCCTCATACGCCCTCCTCTTCTTTTTGCCACGAACATCACACCCATCAATCATCAGTCTCAGGGGCGTGACCACCCCCATCACCCTTGGAGACAGGGCTTCTTGCCAACTTGGTCATGTTATAAAAACACAATTCTTCCATCGTTTGTAAAACAAAAACATAGGGAAAGTCAGAGGGGAGCAATCACATACTGGGGGAACTTATCCTTAACCCCTATCAAATTAACAACACAACACTTAAGCTCACAGTCTCCATACTTAATTACATTGAGATGTCTCCTACACATCCACGGACCAAACAACTCTATTCAATCCTAACTTTCCGAAGAAATTCCTCCATCTACCCCCAGAACCGTAACAATACTTTATCGCTAAAAAAGATGGCAGCAGCAGAACAACTGATCGGCGCAGGCTGTTATGCTCACCATGTGTGGCAATTCAACGTATGCTATGATGAAGGACCTCGTTTCCACCGATAAACTGAAGGACAAAACCGACAATTAATTTTTCGAGATCATGGAAAACAATTAAAGCCGAAACCCAGGAAAATCATGTCCCAGGACAAGTTCGACACACAACGGAGGAAGTAAGGTCAGTCGGTGTCCGAGTTTGTTGCTGACCTCTGCCAGAATGCTGAACATTGTGAATTTGGTGCCACATCGCTGAGATGCTGAGGAATTTTCTTTGTGATTGGCATCAACAAGGAATTATCCTCCTGTTGGCCGTTCCCGATCCGACTGAAGCTGTGTCGATTGTGAGTGGTTGTATGACTACGGAGCGGAACTCCCAGTCGAGTTTGTTTAATGAGAACATCGTCAGCTGAGAAGCAAAGTAAACCTCAGTCTCACCAATCTGCTCAACACAACACTTCCGTTGAGACGACGAGCTCTTCTGTGCCAAAGTGTAGCAGTAGATGAGTAGATGGTCGAGTTGTCCAACAGGTAAATCATGACTGGTGTTGTGGTGGCAGTCACTTACCCCACCAATGTCGTTTCAAATATTGTTTTTGTCATAAATGCAGCAAACCTGGGCATCTATGTAAGATGAGTCGTTGGACATCCCAACATGGTACGGCTCACCACATTATCGATTTGGCTGCACCAGTGACCGGTGTTGAAGCAACACCCCTCCTGCTTCTGACGAGTATGATTTGCTTAGTAGGCTTATGCCAGACAAAAGCAAACCGATTGTTCTGGATGGTCAAGCCAAATGACATTCCCATGGAGATGGAGCTGCACACTGGGGCCAGCCAGTCAATCGTGAGCTCTAAAACTTTCAAAAGGCTATTTAGTTAGGAGATAACGAGGCCAGTACTTTGACCTGTGAATGCCAAGTTGCAAACTTGTATGAATGAACTGATACCTATGATTGATAGTGCTGATGTGAAGGTCACCTACAATGATGTGTCATGGAAACGACCCTTGTGGATCACCCAGGGCATTGGGCCAACACTATTTTGGCATAATTGCCTTGAATCCATCAAACTTGATTGGCCTGCGATCAAATTGAGTGTTTGTGATGTTAATCACAATGCCATTCTTTACAAATAATTCTCATTGCTTGAAGGTGGTGTTGGTACATTTAAAGGTGTTAAAGCCAAAATCTATGTGGATGAGAATGCTGAGCCATCTAAATTAGTGACTTGTTCACTACACTATCTGGTGGAAAGATGTTGAGCCTCCAAGATTTGGAATCTGCTTACATTCAGGTGGTACTAGATGAGGACTCCAAGAAAGTATACATGTTGAAACTCTCACAAGGGGTTGTTTGTGTTTAACCGGTCCTTTCCGCATCAAATCGGCCAATTCCATATTTTAACGAAATAAGGAGAATCAATGTAATAAGTAGTCTTCCGTAAAGTGTGTTTAAGGTACCGGTAAGTTGTTTTCTGAAAAGTGTGTTTCAGGTACTGGTAAGTGGTCTTCCAGAAAGTGTGTTAAAGGTACCGGTAAGTTGTCTTCCGTAAAGTGTGTTTAAGGTACCGGCAAGTTGTCTTCTGAAAAGTGTGTTTCAGTTACCGGTAAGTAATCTTCCAAAAAGTGTGTTTAAGGTACCGGTAGGTAATCTTCCGTAAAGTGTGTTTAAGGTACCGGTAAGTTGTCTTCTGAAAAGTGTGTTTATGGTACCGGTCAGTTGTCTTCCGTAAAGTGTGTTTATGGTACCGGTAAGTTGTCTTCCGTAAAGTGTGTTTAAGTTACCGGTAAGTATGTTTAAGTTACTGGCAAGTTGTCTTCTGAAAAGTGTGTTTAAGGTACCGGTAAGTAATCTTCCGTAAAGTGTGTTTAAGGTACCGGTAAGTTGTCTTCTGAAAAGTGTGTTTATGGTAACCGGTAAGTTGTCTTCTGAAAAGTGTGTTTATGGTACCGGTAAGTTGTCTTCTGAAAAGTGTGTTTATGGTACCGGTAAGTTGTCTTCTGAAAAGTGTGTTTATGGTACCGGTCAGTTGTCTTCCGTAAAGTGTGTTTAAGTTACCGGTAAGTAATCTTCCGTAAAGTGTGTTTAAGTTACCGGCAAGTTGTCTTCTGAAAAGTGTGTTTAAGGTACCGGTAAGTAATCTTCCGTAAAGTGTGTTTAAGGTACCGGTAAGTTGTCTTCTGAAAAGTGTGTTTATGGTACCGGTAAGTTGTCTTCTGAAAAGTGTGTTCATGGTACCGGTCAGTTGTCTTCCGTAAAGTGTGTTTATGGTACCGGTAAGTTGTCTTCCGTAAAGTGTGTTTAAGTTACCGGTAAGTAATCTTCCGTAAAGTGTGTTTAAGTTACCGGCAAGTTGTCTTCTGAAAAGTGTGTTTCAGTTACCGGTAAGTAATCTTCCAAAAAAGTGTGTTTAAGGTACCGGTAAGTAGTTTTCCATAAAGTGTGTTGAAGGTCCCGGTAAGTAATCTTCCAAAAAAGTGTGTTTAAGGTACCAGTAAGTAATCCTTCGTAAAGTGTGTTTAAGGTACCGGTAAGTAGTTTTCCATAAAGTGTGTTGAAGGTCCCGGTAAGTAATCTTCTGAAAAGTGTGTTTAAGGTCCCGGTAAGTTGTCTTCCGTAAAGTGTGTTTAAGGTACCAGTAAGTTGTCTTCTGAAAAGTGAGTTTCAAGTTCCGGTAAGTAATCTTCCGTAAAGTGTGTTTAAGGTCCCGGTAAGTAATCTTCCGTAAAGTGTGTTTAAGGTACCGGTAAGTAATCTTCCGTAAAGTGTGTTTAAGGTACCGGTAAGTAATCTTCCAAAAAGTGTGTTTAAGTGACCGGTTGTCAAGCAATAAAATCTTCCTGTTCTTCTATTATTCTCTCAATTGTCAGTGAACATTTGTCGAAATTTCGTTTTGTACTTTTCCTTCTTTTTCTTTGCAATCATTGGGGTTGTATTCGCTGCCATTTCAAGTGTGGCATCTTTTATTTGCACCTGTTCTTACCATTCCACAACAAAAAAAAAATTGTATACCTTGTCGAGGCTCGTATGAGAGTCAACCAACACACAACGCACAGCAAGGGGGGCATGAGAAAGGAGGGGTGGGAGTGGGAAGGACAAAACAGTGGGGGAAGAGACATTGGGAGATCTGTGGAAGGGAGAGGGATGGGACGGGGAACATGGGGAATAGAAGATGGACATTCAGGAAGGAAAGAAAGCAGGGAATTTGAAGGAGGTGGGTTTGGGGTGGATTAAAAGGGGTAGAAAAGATTGAGGTTTTGGATGGGGGACGATAAGAGGTGGTGGTGAACAGCTGTTTTGAAGGAGGGAAGAATGGGAATGAATAGAGTGAGGGAGTTTATTCCAAAGGCGGGGAAAAAAAAGAGGAATGAAAGAGTGAAGGTGAGCAGTGATCTGTGATTTTGGTAGTTTTACCAGAAGGGGATTGTTGGCAGACCATGACTGCCCTACGGAAATATGGTGGGGACAAATCGCAGACAGAGCAAGGGGGGGGGACCAGAGAAGAGACAGTAGAAGACAGAAAGATCATCGACCCGCTTGCGCTGAGAGAGTGAGTGAGAGGCACAAAGACCCAGCCTCATCACGGGAGATTCCAATGATCCTAAATGCCTTGGTTTCCACAGCGTGAAGCCGAGAAAGGTGAGAGGCAGGAGCACCAGCCCAGAGGGGAGAGCAGTACTCCATCAGGCTGCAGACGAAAGCTTTGTATGTGGTCAGGAGCTCAAGAGGGCCGAGGAAGGACTTTGCACGACGGAGGATTCCCATTCAGCGACTGGCTTTGGAGGTGAGGATTGAAATGTGGCTTTCCCAGGAAAGGTCATGGCAGATAGTGAGACCCAGAAAGCTTGAATGAAAGGACTTCTTCCAGAGGATTGTTGAGAAAGTGGATGGGGGGGGGGGGGTTTCTAAACGGTCCTTTCGAAGAGACATAGTGAGAGTGTGACATTTGTCCGGATTGCAAGACATGTTCCACGTGTTGGACCAGTTTGTGATTTTACCCAGATCTGCAGTGAGCGAAGAAGCTGCTGCTTGCCGGTCTGAGGGATGACCGATGGTACGGCAGAGCGTGGAGTCATCAGCAACGAGATATAGAGGATTTTCCAGAGAGTCGGAGAAATCATTGATGAAAACCAGAAAAACAGGGCCCAGAACGCTGCCTTGAGGAACTCCAGCCTGGACAGGAAGAGGGGATGAAAGAATTCCATTGAGAACCACACGTTGACTGCAACAGGAGAGGAAGTCTGCGAGCCATGAGTGGAGATGGCCTTGGATACCATAGGAAGAGAGTTTGGTGAGCAGGGCAGGGTGCTAGACTGTGTCAAAAGCACGTGATATGTCCAGGGATATGGCTCGGATTTCCTGTCTGGCTTTGAGGACCTCCATCCATTGATGGGAGAGCAGAAGCAGCATATCCAGGGTAGAGTGACCTGGTTGAGTCTTGTTCTGTAGGTGTTCCTTGGAAATTGGTACCCAATGCATCGGAAGTGAAAAATCGGACTTAAGCAATTGGTTCATGTCCGTCCATCTGTCTGTCTTACCAATTTATGATAGTCAGTTTATAAAAGTAACAGCTTATTTAAACATGAATCGGAAGACGAGCCTTTCATTTTACCGTACTTTGCTTCTGAATTCATCCCAATCACACATGCGCAGAGAGGAGTTCGATAATTTATTTACTCTCTGTCTGCCTCTCTGGCAGTCAAACAAAATTGAAAATCATTCCAAACAGGAAACTTACTGTTCATAGGGACTTCATAAAGGACACAAACAACAGGCACCAAGAACTAATGTAATGCGTTTGATAAGGTGATGAAATAGAGACTGCAGAAAATTGCGGTAAAACTCAGAATTTATCGATATGACTTTTTACATTCTTTTATTCAAATTCAATTACGCACTTGAAAAATGCAGTGCACAAATTGCCCGTCATAATACTTCCAAAACAAAACCTCCAGTTTTGCAGTACGTACTTCAAATTACCCCGAGTTGTTTGTACGGCGCGAAATTTTCGAGCTTCTGTGTTGCTGTTCTTTGGTCTATATTTAAGTTATCCATCTTTTGGTCTCCCTCCGATGAATGTATCAATCTTTGATGCTTATATCAAGCTGACGAATGAATAATGGCCTTGCCGCACACAGATCATTTGTTGGGCTTCTCTCTTGAATCAAGTCTTTGATGGACATGTAAAGTCGATGATTCGGCAAAACCCCCTGTTGCGGTCGGAACACTTGTGGGCCCTTCTCCCGTAATCAACTGAAGACAGAAAAAGGGTAATTCTCCCGTTGGTAATTCTTCCCCGCATGTATTCTTTGATGTTCGCGTAAACTTGAAGAATGAATGAAGGCCCTGCGGCACAGGGTGCACTTGTGGGGTCTCTCTCGTTTGGTGTAACCTCTCTTCTGTCCAGTCGATGCGGTTCGGTCTACGTTGTGTGCTTTGATATGTTGAATCAAATTGGATGAACCAAAAACGACCTTGCTACACACATGGCACTGGAAGGGTGTCTCTCCGTTGTGTATTTTGTTATGTTTTGACAAATTTACTGAACGAGCAAATGCCTTGCTGCACAGAGAACACTTGTAGGGCTTCTCTTGTTGGTCATTCTCTCCGGCGTGCATTTTCATGTGTTGAGAAAAATGTACTGAATGAGCAAATACCTTGCCGCACACTGAACACTGGTAGGGCTTCTCTTCGTTGTGTATTTTAATATGCTTGGCCAAATTCCCTGAACGAGCAAATGCCTTGCTGCACACAGAACACTTGTAGGGCTTCTCTCCGGTGTGTATTCGGATATGTTGAGCCAAACACGACGGACGAGAAAATACCCTATTACACACAGAACACTTGTTCGGATTTTCTCCCAAGACAACTCGTTCATTCTTCCTTGTGTGTGAACTCGCATGCCTTTTCAAAGCCGAAGAACACGAGAGTACCTTCGGACAAATTCCGCAACGGTATCGGGATGGGCTTTTTCCATGATGAATATGCCGGTGACGTATCAATGTCGATAAAAGTCTGAAAGTCTTTGCACAAACTGTGCAAGTGTACGGACGCTCCCCTGTATGGATACGTGTGTGACATTTCAAAACGGTGGAACAGTAGAATGCCTTTGGACAAAACTTGCAACGGTACGGACGCTCTCCGGTATGAATCCGCATGTGAGTCGTCAACTTTGAGGAGTCACGCAATACCTTGCCACACACTCTGCAGGTATACGGCTTGTTACTTGCATTGTTGATATCTTGTTCGTTCCCATTGTGGAAATGAAGAGTATGCTTTTTCAAACCTGAAGAAAGGGAGAACCTGTTTCCACAAACCTCACACACGTGTGGGAGTTCTTTTGTGTGGGTACGTGTGTGATTTTTCAAGTTGTGTGAAGAAGTGTACGTCTTTGGACAGAATTTGCAAGCGTATGGATCGTCTCCAGTGTGGGTACAGGTGTGAATTTTCAAGTTGTGTGAAGAAGTGTATCTCTTCGGACAGAATTTGCAAGCGTATGGATTGTCTCCAGTGTGGGTACAGATGTGAATTTTCAACTTGTCCGAAGAAGTGTACATCTTTGGACAAAATGTGCAAGCGTACGAGCGCTCTCCAGTGTGAATCTGCATGTGAATCTTCAACTGCCACAAGTTTCCCAATCGCTGACCACACACACTGCAGATAGTACTGCAGGTGTATGGCTCGTCAGGGTGGGAATAAATAAAATGTTTTCTCAATTCTGTAGCGGAGGAGAATATCGTTCCACAAACCGTGCAAGAGTACGGGCGCTCCCCCGTGTGAATCCGCATGTGAACGTTCAAATCCCCTGACCTCTTCATTCCCCTTCCACACACACTGCAGGTAAATGGTCGCTCTTTCGTGCGCGTCACTGCAACGCTCTTATAACAGGTACGACAAGAATAATCGGCGCATTTCTTCGTTTTGTCGCTGGAAACTGGTCGGTGCCTCTTCCTGTGTCGCATCAATGCAGCCTTTGTGTTGAAGTCGCGAGAACATGAGGTGTCGGAAGACATCGTGATGATCTTCTTCTGTTTGTCTGCAAACATTAAAAAAAAAAAAAGAAGAAGAAGTCAGTTCACAGAAATTCGGCTTTGGAGAAGAATGTTAATGTACAGTTTTGAAGGCAGCAATTTAGTGTAAAAAGTGAAATGACGACTTGTGATTGACGAGTTAACATAAATCGACAACTGAAGGGTTGTCCTAAATTATCCTCGAATTATCTGTGACTTCAATGTGTGAATATTCTCAACACGGGGCTAAAAATATATATGCATGGTGTTGGCTTAACGGTTAGGGTGGTGGGCTTGGTATCCTTGGATCCTGAGTTCAAATCCCACCCGGCTGTTGAATTAATACCAGGTGGGGTTGACTCGGCCTGTCATCCTTCCGAGGTCGGCAAAATGAGTGCCAGCTTGCTGGCATCTTGTGTCGGAGTGGAGACCCGTCCAGGATTGCGCCCAATAGCCAAGGAGACTGCTGAGGCAGCACCAACGCTCTGCACAGAGTACAGTCCTGATGGATGGATGGATGGGCTACATATGCCGTGCTACATCCATGCGGTGTGTTCAAACGTTGCAAGTTACCATTTACTTTTGTGAAGTGGAATTTTTTCTTCTTCTTCGTTGCTCATCACAATTCCAGTCATTACAGGACAGTACACAATAAACCGATTGAAACTAGAACAGCACTCTGTGGAGCTCATAGTTCCGCCAGGCTGAACAGCTTAAGTTTTGTCCGAAATAGATAATAATCGTAATCGATTGAATAAGTCCAATTGGCTTGTTCTTGTCGCCGAACCAACTCATCCACCGAGTTTTGTCATCATCCGACCTCAACTTTTCGAAACATCATGCTGTATATTGTTTTGGCCACATCTCTCAATGGTGAAGAATCACTAATAAAGATGAACAAAACTATCATACCTGGATTCAGATCTTCACCAAAATCGAATCGGTTCGTCCTCATCACACACCCAATTTGTTGACCAAGTTTTGTCACAACGTGTCCCTAACTTTTTGAGATATCGTGCTATATATTGTTTTTCGCTCGAGCACTCAATGGTGAAGAATCACTTTAATAAATTCCATTATCTGGATCCAGACCCAGATCTTCACTAAAATCTAATAATTTCGTTTTTGGTACGAACCCAACCTCCCCATCAAATTTCGTCCGAATACATCCACAACTTTCTGAGATATCCTGTTTACAGACAGACACGAGTTAAAATACAACCTCCATCCACCTTCGGTGGCGGAGGTAACTGGAATGGTACTCGGCAGAGCGCATACCTCCGCCAGGCTGAACTGTTCGTGTTAATTGTATCCCAATGGGAAGCCAGATCTGCATCCGAACCGAAACCCAAATCTAATCGGCTTTTTTCATGTCACCGACACAATTCACTCGCCAAGTTCTGTCATTGTTGAAATATCATGCTATACAGCGCCTTCAGAAAATATTGTTGCGGTTCTGTGAAGCCGGCACTCCCCCCACCGCTTCCATTCCAGTTAGCCCTTCCATTATGTCTAGTGGGTATATGGGACAAGAAGCGTTGCGTAGTGCTTTCAGTTAGGTCTTAAATCCCACTCTTTCACTTATTTTATTCACTTTATTTCACACACGAACCACGTCATGCATGCACGAACGGCGTTCCGCTAAATAACAGCAGTAGGGAAAGAATACTGGTTCTGGCTCACTTTTCCCCATGTAAATGAATGGGGGATTTTCAGCCATGAAATTTTTCTTTTTTTTCCCCTGAAAAAATAAATCCCCTTTTTAGCCCAAGGTATATTTATTTGTCTCCCCTTTTAACCTGGAGCCTGGTGTTGGCTTAGTGGTTAGGGTGGCGGCTTGGGATCCCAGGGTCCTGAGTTCAAATCCCGTTGGCTGCTGAATTAACACCAGGGGGTTGACTCAGCCTGCCATCCTTCCGAGGTCGGCAAAATGAGTGCCAGTGTACTGGCCCCGGTGTATGCCCCGGTTAGAATAGGTGTACCATATCCCTGTGTGTCGTAAGAGGCGACCAGGGTTGGTGTCAGGAAGGGCATCCGGCCATAAAACATTGCCTCAAGAAAAAGCCAAACCCCTGCACAGCAGGGAAAAATGGCTGTAAAAACGGTCATTTTTTTATTTCCCCTTTTAACCTAGGGGCTCTCTATTCAAATAACCCATACAACAAGATAAAGATTTGTTAAAGGTGATTCGAAAGAAATATCTGAAACGCCTAAGCCCCGGGACACTCTTTATCAAATAACCAATGCATATTGTTTAGCTCACTCATTGAACCTATAAACATTTGTTCATTCTCAAATTCCTTCAATAGTTTAATTTTCTTTGCACAATAATCCCCATCTAAAATATTGAAAAACAAAACATTTGAATCTTTATATTTTTTAAGATACCCCTTTTGTGCCATTACGAAATGATAAACTTCTCTTAATGATCTCATCTGACCACCGCCCGAGTTGCAAATCATTTTTGTACATAAACCATGCCAGAAAAAAAGTTTTGTTTCAAATGTTTTCAGTTCATGCCGTGAAAATGAGGAAGTGTTTTTTTTTGACACGGCCGTGCTGTGTGAATGAGGAAGTGGTTTTGGACTGCCATGCTGTGAAAAAATAGGAACTATTCTGTGAGACAAGGTCTCGTGTTTATATTTTATCTCAGAACACGAACTGAAAACATTTGAATCAAAACTTTTATGGCGTGGTTTATGTCCAAAAATGATTTGCAACTCGGGCGGTGGCCAGATGAGATCATTAAGAGAAGCTTGTCATTTCCTGTGCCCACACCCAATGATTAAGCAATCTCCTCATCGTTGCTTTATAAGCGGTTCGCCAGACAAAGTTTCTGCCAGACGGGATTTTCATTTTTACAACTGAGGCATGGACGATATTTCTTCCGATGAAGCCAACAGCCCACTACAGAGTTGGTAAGTTTGTGTATGCTTTTCTCTTTGAACGATGAAGCAAATGATTATTAATTAAATCATGATAATTCTGATATATATATATATTTTTCCCTGACAGGGCATTGGAAGAAATTGAGTTCACATATCACGACGTGGTTCATGAAATTAATACTCTTATTGAAGAGATCAATGATTTTAGAAGAGAATTGAAAGACATTTTCAATGAGTGGCATGAAGTCTTATCACGTCCTCTCATCTCGAAGGAATTAAACCAATGGTGAGACACGTGTGTGTGCCTCTCTCTCTGTCTGTCTTTCTACCTACCTCTCTCTGCTCTTATTGAAGAGGCCAATGATTTATAATGACTGGTCTCTGATCTCGAATGAATTAAACCAATGGTGAGGCACGTGTGTGTGTGTCTATGTGTGTGTGTATGTGTGTGTGCGTGCGTGTGTGTGTGTGTGTTGCTTTCCCTGTCTGTCTCTTCATCTATACCCTTGACTTATTATTTTTTTTTTTCAGCACTATCGCACAACATCAGCTGTTGAAGCAATCTTGTACAACACATGATTTTCTGGAGGTAAATATTTCTGAATTATTATTAATATCACTCGTACAACACATGATTTTCTGGAGGTAAATATTTCTGAATTATTATTAATATCACTCTCTCTTTAGAATGTCGCCTTATGTTGGTTGCATCATTAGTTTGGACGTGGTTTTGTCAGTACACTGGAATTCATTTTATTGACCTTGAAAGGATGACAGGCTCCTGGTGTGTTAATTCAGTGGTCAACGAGGCTTATTCATATTACCATGTAATTATCTTTATAGAACCTAATTATTATCCACTTTTTGTTTCAAAACAGAATATGGTGTCTGAGTTTCGAAATCACAAGGCATCTGAAGAAGATTGCTGGGAAAGATTGTACATTCTCGCAAATGAATATTTAATATTTTCAATATTAATAAATTATATTTGTTTTGTTTACAATTACTTGATTCTGAATTACAAGAAAAGAATAAAAGAGATGTAAAGGGGGGGGGGGGGTAGGTGCGCTCCCCCAATGACCCATCACCCCCTCATCCCATCCCTCCCCTCCCCATGTGTGTGTGTGGGGAAGGGTGGGGGGTGGGATGAGGGAGGTGGTGGGTCAAAGGTGGGGGCGCACAGGGGGATGAGGGGGTGGGGCTTGTGTGGGCGGGGCTTGTGTGGGCGGGGCTTGTGTGGGCGGGGCTTCGGTGGGGGCTTGTGTGGGTGGGGTGTGTGTGGGAGGGGCTTGTGTGGGCTGGGTGTGTGTGTGTGCGTGGGGCTTGTGTGGGTGGGGCTTGTGTGGGCGGGGGTTTATGTGGGTGGAGCTTGTGTGGGAGGGGTTTATGTGTGTGGTGTTTTTGTGTGGAGCTTGTGTAGGCAGGGCTTATGTGGGAGGGGTTTATGTGGGCAGGGTTTATATGGGCAGGGGTTTATGTGGGTGGAGCTTGTGTGGGAGGGGTGAATGTGGATGAGGCTTATGTGGATAAATGGATGGGTGGAGAGATGGGGGGATGGGTGGATGAGTGGAGCTTGTGTGGATGGGTGGATAATTTTTTAATTAAATAAACATGTTGTGTGTGTGTGGGGAACTAATTAACTAATCACTAATTATGTGAATATGATGAATATGGGTGGAGCTTGTGTGGGGTTTGTGTGTGTGGAGCTTGTGTGGAGTTTTTGTGTGGAGGTTGTGTGGAGCTTGTGTGGGGTTTGTGTGGGGTTTGTGTGGGCAGGGCTTCGGTGGGAGGGGCGTGTGTGGGCGGAGTCAAAAAGGGGCGGAGTCAAAAATTTCAATTTATTGGAGCTTGTGGGGGGTGTGTGGTGGGGTTTGTGTGGGGTTTGTGTGGGCGGGGCTTGTGTGGGCGTGGGCTTGTGTGGGTGGAGCCAAAAAGGGGCGGAGTCAAAAAATTTCAATTTATCTTTGTATTTTGTAATTCCTGTGAATAAAATGAACCTAAAATCTCTTCCCCTTCCAAATCATATATCTTATAAGTCCAAGGAACCGTATCTATTACATCAACAATTTTAAAAAGCTCGTTGGTCCATCTTTTCGTATAACCTTTTTCAAAATGAGATTTCCACCGATATGTTCTTACGATATCACCAACTTTGAACTTAGGTTTTCTGACATTAATCTCTTTTTCATATTTTAATTTTGTCAATGTTTCTGATGGTTTCATATTTGTTGCCGTGTGAATCGTGTCATTATACTTATCCACAATATCCTGAATAAAAGATGACCATTGTTGTGAACCGAGTTGTGTGAATTTTTTATATAGTCTCTCTTTTAAGGTACGATTAAAACGTTCAACAACAACTGCCTTCCCTTCATTAAAGGTACTGTATAATGTAATACTGTTATTTTTTAGAAAATTCATAAATGTCTTGTTATAAAACTCTCTACCCTCATCAGTCCACAATTTTTTAGGTTTTCTCTTACTTTTATTAAATATCTGTTGAAAAGCTAACATAAGAGTATCACCTGTTTTGTTTTTTAAAGGGACAACCCACACATATCTACTCCTCAAATCAATAACGGTTAAAGCATACTTGTACCCCTTATCATTATTGAGTTCAATCAAATCAGCAGACCAGATATAATCAACTTCCTTGGAATAAACTTTCCTTCTCTGAAACTTTGTGAATATTGGTTTATGTAATTCATCAGCTAATTGCTCTTCAGTCTTAATGGCATCATTAGAGCCTATAAGTTTTTTGAATTTCCAAGTCCAAGTTTCAATTTAGCACTGATCATCTTCTTCACAATGAACCGATCAACTTTTTCTCTCAAGGTTGGATTTTGTATCAGAGACAAATTATACAACATTTCTCTATCGGCTTCATGCTTTTCTTGCAACGTTGTGGTATTCCCATAATCAATATCGTGTCTCATGCACACTTCATCAACTCTATTGATAGGCTTACTCCAGGATTTAGGATTGTCTGCCTCATCTAATCTTTTATCCAAGTTTGTGCCTGGGCCACAGAAAGAATACCCTGGAAGATGTAATTCCCCTGGTATTCCAGTAGTTGTAAATTTACTTCCTGATAAAAACTTTTGGATATCTCCTCCGAGTTTGTGTTTGGAGATAAATTGATTTTTTTTTGAACCACACACCGAACATATACCTTTTTGTATAACCCTGTTATTTTTACTTTTAATATATGAAATATTTTTAGTATTAGTTTTCTTTTTACATTTGAGACAATAACTCATTTATTTATGAGAAAAATTCCTGCAGAGTGCAAAAACCTTTTTAGTTTCCAACATGCACATTTGAATCTTAATTTTTAAAACATAAAGAATCCTTAGAAATGCCTTCACTCTCTCCTCCATTTATTTAAGAAAAAAAAAATGAAAAACTTGAATTAAAATCCATATCTTGTCGATGCTAATAGTCTTGTCGAAAGTATTGCAAATAGACTTGTCAATTCTTTCTTTTCCTCCTCGGTGGGTTGAGTTATTTTCTGTAATACCCTTAATCTTTTTTTAATCTCACTGGTTTCCATATTTTGATATTTATTTTGTCTCGCTCTTTCCTCCCTCTCCTCCTTCTCTCTCTTCTCTTTTTCCTCCTTCTCTTTCTTCTCCCTCTCCTCCCTCTCCTTCTCTTTCTTCCCCCTCTCCTCCCTCTCTTTCTTCTCCCTCTCCTCCCTCTCTCTCTTCTCTCTCTCCTCCCTCTCTCTCTTCTCTCTTTCCTCCCTCTCTCTCTTCTCCCTCTCCTCCTTCTCTCTCTTCTCTTTTTCCTCCTTCTCTTTCTTCTCCCTCTTCTCCTTTTCCTCCTCTTCCCTCTCTTCTTCAACTCCTTCCTCATCCCTTACTATCCTTGAATCGCTTACACCCCATAGAATATTATACATATATTCATCAGGATTTCTTGTTATTCCTGTATCCAAAATAATTTTTTTTTACAACAGGAAACCAATAAAATTTCTTTTGAATTTCTAAAAGAGCCTTACCTTTTCTTAACTTTATAATTTTTTCATTATTTAACATTCTAATTAAATCTAAAGTTGTCGGTTTATCAACATCAGCATAATGCCAATCTTTTATTGAAAATACTTCATTCTTATGTTGTAGAACATATTTATTAAAATACCGAATACCCTTTTCTTGAAGGTATGCTTGGACACAGAAATAATAATTTTCTTGAAGCCTTCTTGCTGTCATTTATGTATTAGAAATATATGTTAGAACAATATTATGGCACGAAACACCTCCCCATCTTCCCATAGTTAAATCATTTTGTATTTCCTTACTTATTATATATAATCCTGTTTTTTCTGTTTTCATGATATAAACTAGGGCAAAACCATTATTATATTTACCCTTATTAAATTCTTTTATTTGTTGTTTACTAATCGTAGCCCCACAAAACTCATTCTCGATACCAAGTGGATAATATTCTTCCTTACGAGACTGATTTAATTGTTCCAGGTCTTCGAGGTTAATTTTAAATGACCAATTATACCCTAAATCATTCATATCATACCCCCATTGTTCTATTCTCATACAAACGATACGCCCTTCTTTATAAAAATTTATTTTAATTCGAACTGTGAATTCTGTATGACCTGGAGATAATATCAACACTTCTGCATCTTTGGAATACACGGCTGTTTTATTTAAGGATATATATTGTGATAAATCGCTTAATCTCACCAAGTCATTCGCGTCAGTCGGGCTTGGATAATTTTTTAATTTATAAGCATTTTTCATGTTAATATTTTTGGTTATATTATATTTATGTCGTTCAGCCTGTGCCTTTGTGTAATAATTCGATAAATCAATATCCAGTTCTTGAGATACACCAAAGATAGAACCATCTTTACCAACATAAGTCATTTATATTAGATTAAAAATAATATCATAAAATTTTTTATTTTTGTTGAGTTGAAATAACACATATAGGCATAATTGGCCACAACACTTGGAATTTAATTCTTGGACTTGAAATGTTTGATAAACACCATTCTGTAAGAATTTTATGACTTCAACAGGTGGTGGAAGACCAAAACTATCAAAATAATATTTGTCTTGACTATTAAAAATACAAACCCAATGAGAACCGTTCCCATTATTATCTTCTATGTTCATAATAATATTCTTTGTATGTTTCGGCACATTTGTTAATTCATCTCTCATACAAATAACCACATTATGAATTTTTAATTTCTTACAATATTTGACAAGTTGTAAATTTGATGTTGTATTCTTTCCAAATTCTTTCAACCACTCATCAATGCTCATTTATTTATTAGAAAGATATAATCCATTACCTCTTTTCGTTAATTTTACACCTGCTTGTGCTATAGAAGAAAGCATATCTCCAACTAGCAATCTCGCTTTATCAGGCAGACCTTCAAGTTTTTCAGCAAAATCGACAATTACACCACTTCCACTAATTTGTTTCTCCAACTCTTTGTTATGTCTTTCCAATTATTTTTGAGCCTGGAGTTGAGCCTTCCTTTCGTTGGCAGTTTTCACCGCTGTTGAAATACCACCCGTCAATGCTCCAACCGCACTTAAACCAGCAAATAAAGGAATTAGAAATGGGAGAAATCCTCCACTCGTCTCTCTTATTGAATATTTTTTCAACATTGGTTTTGTCATTTTAATTTTAAGTGAGCCAGTGTCATTCAAGATTTTAACCTGTTCTCTTGTGAGAAAAACATCAATTCTTACTGCTCCTTTTCTCTGAATTGTATTAACGTTAATCGTACAAGGCTTTTGATTTTGAACACAAGATGATAGTTTATGAAGATTGATTTGATTAACATATACCCCAGTTGGTACTTTGCCACTCATTTATTTAACAAAAAATTATGTGAGACTAATCATCACACCATTATCTGTATTAATCTGCAATTCTGTTTCTTCCAAAAGCAAACAATATGTATCAACTTCTTCACTCTCTCCTCTTTCAATGTATAGGGAAGTATCCACTCGATTAGACTTTATAGTTTCCTTTTGAGCGCTCAGGTCAAACGCATAGATTGTATACAAACTTTTAAATGCTGTCATATCCAAAATAGGTTCTTTATTTCCATTACTTTCACACACCTTTTGGTAAGACTTGTATGCTTCAGCAAAATCATTTTTTTCCCAATTAATTTCCAATCTATCTCGTGGGTAAAATGTTCCATCTAGAGAAACGCGAAGTTGTTTCACCTTAGCATTATCACTCAATGCATTATTCTTATCAGTCGCAGTATCACCATCTGGCTTTTTAAAAATCATCCACAGATATCGTGGCTTTCCTTCCAGAACACCCAAATTCCACGTGTAAGTAGTTTGATTGAGTTTAACGTGTTGACATCTTCTTTTGAGGTATGATACACTGAGTGGTTTCTTTGAGTTAAGTCTTCGATTCAACATCTCTTCTGTTTTAAGATTAGGAGTATATTCACTGATATACCAACTCATTTCCTCAATTACAAATTTATTCTGATCACCAAAAGCACTACCAACACCAAAAAGCAATCGATTTTCATTATCATTCCTTTGTAGTTGAAATCTAATTTTAAGGCCATACAGAACTTTATCATGATCACAAAATCCAAATATACCTTTAAGAGGAACTGCCACAGTAAAACTATTTTCTGCTTTTGTATCATCATTATACATTCCTTTCCTTTGAGTATACCCAGGGTCTGTGTTTGTTCCCGTTGACATATCAGGAATAAAACCTTCGACAGACCCCTTTCCCATTCTATCACTGAATGTATAGAGTGTAAATTTTATCATTTCAGATACAGCAGAGACATAATCAACCGCTTCAACTTCTTGTGTTCCAATATACAAACGCACACTATCAAACATTTTCCAGAAGAAATCATTTACAAGTGTAGCGTTTGTGTTATTCCCAGCCTTAGTGAATTTAAATTTACACAACAAGAAACTTTCGGAGAGATTCAAATAGGTTTGTTGATTATTTATTTCAAAACTTTTTGTACCATTCGTATTCCAGTCTGTTCCAGTTATTGCATTTACCTTGAAGTAATCTTCTTTTTAGTGGAGTTTGAGATAATAATAGTATCATCCAAATCATAGATACTATCAATTGCTTCCATACTTGTATTTATTTAGGAAAAAAAGATGTTAAAACTTTTGAAACCCTGATCCAAGTATTTGAATTATTTTCTGTCGTTCTTGGGGTACAACTGAGTTTTGCCTTTCTTAATTTCTTTTATTGCTTGTAATTTATGAGATTCCTTCTGGGCATCTTTTATACTCTTTACAGCACCTGCAACATTTCCCACAGCAGAAGCAGTTGAACCAATTAGATCTTTATGTTTAAGAATAGTTGAACCAATACCCATGAGAGTATCAATTATCCCATCTCCTCTAAATTGATGCCCAACACCCCTTTGTCTCTTAGGTTTATAGTATCCTCTACCAAGATACATACCTTCACCCTTGTAGTATGGGGAAAGGAACATCCCATCCCCTGTAATTATTTTATATTTTCCCAACTCGTGTTTCCTCACAATAACCATCGTATTTATTTATTGGAAAACTTCACGTAGGTGAATTCTGATGGATATAACTTCTCCATTAAAAGAAATCACACGATTATCTTGGTCGGTTATCCTAAAATTTACTCTGTGTATGGTTTTTCCTGACACAGGTAGATAAACCAAATTTTTGGGTTCCATATTGAATTTATAACCAATTGGGGTTGAGTATGCGCTGAATGAAAATATTGTATTTGTTTTTTTCCATCATTATAAGCACCATCAATCAAATCACAGTGAATTAACACTGAATTTATTCCTGAGGATATTTGAATGACATTATCACTGTAAAACGTCCCATTAGTTTCAATCTTTTTTGAGGAGAAACCCAATAACTCTCTAAATGAATTATCAATTGTGAAATCAACCTTGTAGTTATTTTTAACTTTAATCGTTGATTTTGAAGTATGTTTTTGAATGTTTATAACAATATTTTTTGGTTCATCACCCTGTTCTTTCATAAGACGAGCAATTTCGGAAGATATTTGAGAAATCTCATATGCTCCGGGTGAGACCGTTATCGTTTTGTATCCACTTCCTGGATTATAACTAAACTTGTCATTTTTCTCGGTTATATTAAATAAGGTATTATAAGTTTCCATGGACAATAAAGATGCCTCATATTCTTTTGTTGTGTCAAGTTGTAGTGGGTATGGGAATGAAGATGTGTGGTCGCTTGTTGTGAAATTGAAACTAAGGATTGTGCTTCTCATCTTATTTAATATGAGATAAAATGTCTTTATATTGATATTTATTAATTATTTTCATGTTCATCAACTGGTCTAAAATGGCTGATGCTTCATTAAAACAATTGTTATTTCCAGCCTTCTTACTGCCTAACAACAATAACAGTCTATTAACTAATTGCGATGGGTCATTTGGAAGAAAACTAACACCTGAACCAAGGATACTTAAAGCCTGAATAATGTGTTTCTCCTTCTCATTCTTCCTACTTTTACCAGAAAGAATAACCTTATAATTTAGAGTGTTCAGCAGATCAATATATACTCTATCATCATTATTTTCCATATCCAATGGTTTATCAATATACTTTGATTCATCCCTCACAGTTGAACCTTGTCTTCCATCTTTTGTGAGAAGAAACATTAATCTTGGAGTTAGTTTAACAGGGGGTTGAGCAGAACCCAAGAACCTTAATTCATCATTAAATATCAATACCTTTTCTTGAACAAGATGAAATATTGCTGATTGTTCTGTTGGAATGAGTCCTGCTTTGGTTTTTGAATCCGCTGAATATTCATTGTTTTGAAGAGCATTCACAATATAATCAGGGGGTCGATTAATCTCTTCCAGTTGTTGAAATAAACCTTCATCATCATATTCTAATTCTCCTAAATGCTCTAATTCTTCCTCCGTCATTTGACTGAAATCTTTTAACATTTGAAGTTTTTTAGGAGTATATTCTACCGTGGGAACTGTGGAAACATCTTTCATTTTTCCTTGGGAAGTTTTTAAAAGTGGTTTAAAAAATTTCTCTTGTTTTCTTTCAAATGCTTCTTCGCCCGTTAGTTTCTGTCTGCGTTTCTTCTTTATGTCTTCCTGCTGTTTTACAACTTTTGAAACCAACTCTTGATGTTCCCTAAATCTTCTTGCTCTTTCTTTCGCATCCATTTATTTATTGAAAAATATCATTTAATATCTCATCTTGTTTCACAACAATATATTTATATTTTTCAATCGTGTGTTTCATGTAATCCCCAAATTCCTTTTTACTACATAATGTAGAACAATTGTCTCTCCAAAAATTGTTTATATCTCTTGAATTTAACTTGAATAAAATAAAAGTATTAGCATTGTTTCTGATGGAACGACGAGGAAGCTGAAAGTACGATTGACTAAGATAAATACAATTACAAGAAGAATGTCTCCCTCTTGTGTAGTAGCTGTCCATTACCGTTTGGTTTCTCTCATTAACACAATCATCAAAGATAACGAGGTTCTTTTTGGATTTATCCAAATCTTGGGGAGACGGTATATCATCCGTATTATCACTCAGAATACAAGTTATCGGTTTTGATTTCTTTTTACATCTCTGTGTATCACAAAATAGTTGTATTATATCTTCAATGTTAAAATCATTTAGGTTTTTTTGAAGTTTAAATAAACCGATTATATCTTCTTTTTGAAGACCAGCATTAAAACCTTGTGAGAGTAGTTGAGACTGGTTGAAAACTCGACTTTGTGAAAATTATTAAATTATCATAATCTAAAAAGTTGGGAGTGAGGAGCATCTTTAAAAGTAAGCAGGTTTTTCCACATCCACTTGAACCAACTATGAGGCATCTTAATGAATTTGGGAGATTTTTATGGTTGTCAAATTTTATCTTATTTTCCCAAATAGGTAAAAAATCATTCATTTATATATTTGGAAAACAGGTTATTTAATTTATTCTTGGCTTTTTTCGAAATTCTATATTTTATCCTAAGTTCAGGTTTAATTTCAAGATAATCCATTATTTTATTTATGCAATATCTTGTGTTGATATTTCCCTGAAAATCACATCCATGAATAAGATATAACAACAATCCTTTGAACATTTCTCTAATACGTTCAGTTTCTTCCCTTGTAAGGAAAGGTGTGTTCTCACCCTCGTTCTTTACATTCATTTCTCGAATCAATCTTGTAAAGTAATTCATTTTTGGTGTAAATCTAAAAGAATTATTTTCCTTTTTATATTTTTGATTATCATTAATTAGAAGATAATCACAGAATATACATTGTTTATAGGCTTTTGACTCTGTGTTTAATCCCCGTCTTTCACACGCAGGACAATTCTCAAATTTGTCATATGGAGAATCATGGAATTCAAGAGGCTCAAAATCGAGTAAACTATTCATATTTATAAAGTAAAACTTTACTTAAACTGAAATTCATCTTCGATATCATCTTCGATACTTTCAGAATCATCTATACTTTCATAACTATCATTTGAACACAAACTCTCGGTGCCATAACTATCGTTTGAATGCAAACTCTCGGTATCATAATCACTCTCATAATCTTCAAAATCTTCAGTTGAATATTGGCTCATTTAATTAGTAGAAAAAACATTACCATCGATATCGATATACATTTTTTCATTAACAGATTCAACTGCTACATTTTTTATATTAAAGGTAATTTTAAAATGATCCTTAACTACAATTGAACGAAATGTCATTTCACCTGATATATTAACATCCTTTATTTCATCAGGATTTATATCTTTAGGGTTGTTGAAAAAAATACAAATTTCTCCTTGCATATTACAGATGGTCTTATCTTTTCTTTCTAAAGCTTCATCCATAAGGTTTTTATTTTTTGATACCTTTTCTTGTTTCATTGCTTTTTCTAGTTTTGAATATATTGCCAGAAGGAGAGGAGAAACTTTTGTTAGAGATACCTTAATTGATGTTCTTCCAGGTATACTAAAAGCCCTTCCACTGAAGTAAATTGAAGAACTCATCATATCCACCATAATTGTTTTTATCCAATAGTTGTTATATTTATCTTTGTTCAATTTTACATCCTTGACATATTTCTCAGCATCTTTAACAAATGAAGAGATTGATTGAAACTTGTCTTTTGTGTCTTGAAACATTGTATTTATTAAGTGAAAAAGTTGGAGGATAAAATGGTTTTAAGCACAGATTCACCTGTAAAATAAACGAAATTTTCATCAAGAAAATTTTAGTTTAAGCACAGATTCACCTGTAAAATAAACGAAATTTTCATCAAGAAAATTTTAGTTTAAGCACAGATTCACCTGTAAAATAAACGAAATTTTCACCAAGAAAATTTTAGTTTAAGCACAGATTCACCTGTAAAATAAACGAAATTTTCATCAAGAAAATTTTAGTTTAAGCACAGATTCACCTGTAAAATAAACGAAATTTTCATCAAGAAATTTTTAGTTTAAGCAAAGTTTTATTATATAAATATGGTGAATACAACATACTGCGATGTTTGTAATCACGAATATAAACATTATAGAAAACACCTCCGAGCCAACAAACACACATTTAATCTATTTCACAAAATATCCCCTCTTGAGTTGGAAAGAAAACATTGTGATACCTGCTCAAAGGATGTTTTGAAGAGTAGTTATAATAGGCATCTTCAATCACAAAAAAAACAAGAAAAATGAGTTTAAAGTAAAGGGAGACTATTATATTGAAAACACTGATGGGGCATTTAAAGGGCATATAAAAATAAGGATTTTTCAATTTGGAGAACCCGGTCCATCATCAATAATTGAATCAATTGAAATAGTGAAACCTGATGTTGAAAAATTTATTAAAAAAACATTAAAAGAAATGAAAACTTTAAAGTTTTATATGGGAGTGAAAATGAATATGAAAAGACAAGATGAAGAACAAACTCCTTATATGAGGACAGATCTTCATTTTATAACATCATTTCAAGATTTTTTGAATAGTGGGGTTTATGAAGAACTATCAAGACAAGAGGAGGATGTTGATAATACAGTGGTAGGAAGTGGATTCAATATTAAAAAAATCATCTTTTTAGATGTACACATTCTAAAATCAAACCCTCTTAAAGCTTCTTCTTATATTGAATTACCAAAAGAAATAAAACGAAAGAAGGCAGTTGTTAATATTAAGAATCAGGTCAGGTATGGGAGCATGTGCCAGAACAGCGCGTCGCTGCGTCCACTTTCCGCCGGTACTCCAGGGGCCTCCGTCTGGCCATCCCCCAGGCAGATGCCAGGCCCATCCCCATCTCCTTGAGATGATGGTCAACCTGCTGCAACCATGAGGCACGTGGTCGGCCCACTGGCCTCCTCCACTCATGAGACTCCCTCGCTGAGAGAATCTGGTGAGCAGGATCAGCGTCAGGAAAACGAGCCACATGTCCATACAGCCGCAGCTGACGCTCACGGACTATGCAGGTAACAAATCTCATCCGAGTCTCTCTCAGCAACCGCTCGTTGGACACAAAATCCGACCAGCGATAGCCAAGGATTCTCCGAAGAGACCTGGTACCAAAGGAATTAAGTCTCCGTCTCAGATCCTTGGTCAAAGTCCAAGTCTCGCACCCATAGAGCAAGACTGGAAGTACCAAGGACCTGAAGACTCGGACTTTCGTCCTCCCGCACAGGTACCGGCAGCGCCACACCCCATGATCCAGTGAATCCATGACTCCCCAGGCCCGACCCAGACGTCTATTGACCTCCGGCTCACAACCTGCGGAGACATGAATATCACTGCCAAGGTAAGTGAATCTATCCACGACCTCAACATCCTCACCACAAACAGACACAGACAGACAGACAGGACAATATTAAGAATAATGATAATAAATGTTTTCTCTGGTCTGTTCTTGCTCACTTACATCCACCAAAATGTAATTCAGAAAGAGTAAAACAATATATGAAATATGAGAATACCTTGGACATTAAAGATTTTAATTTCCCAATGCCACTAACAGATATTCCTAAATTTGAGAAAAAGAATAATCTTTCTATTAATGTATATGGATTAACGGATACAAACAAAGTTCAAATATTAAAAATTTCAAACAACTTTAAAAATGAAGAAACACACATTGATCTTTTATATTTTAGTGTTGGAAATAATTCACATTACACATACATCAATAATTTATCAAGATTAATCTCTTCTCAGGTATTCAGAACAGCAAACAAAATATATCCTTGTAAGCGATGTCTTAATTCATTTCATACAAAAGAACGATTAGAACAACATTCAAAATATTGTAGTAATCATAAATCAGCTGTAATTACAATGCCTAAACCTGGTGAAAAGATTTCTTTTGAAGATTATAATAAATCTATCATGCACCCATTTGTGATATACGCTGATTTTGAATGTATCCTTAAAAGATAAATACTGCTTCTCCTAATCCAAAAGAACCATATACAAATAAATATCAAAAACATATTCCTTGTGGTTTCTGTTATTATATCAAATCATCTGTTGGAGAAAAGTATAATAAACTTGAACAGTATAGTGGAAAAAATGCTTCACAAGAGTTTGTAAAACGATTAGAAAAGGATTGTATAAGACTAAGTAAATTAATGAAAGAAACAAATGAACCGATGAAATTAACCATAGAAGAAAAATTAGAATTTAGAAAGAACAATATCTGTCATATTTGTGAGGAGGAAATTGAGGAGTCTAAAGTTAGGGATCATTGCCATCTTACTGGTAAATATAGAGGCCCCGCTCATTCCTGTTGTAATCTTAATTATAAATTACCTTCTTTTATTCCAGTCTTTCTTCACAACAGCGCCAACTATGATACACATCTATTTATAAATGAACTTTCAAAAACACCAGGGAATGTTTCTGCCATAACAAACATAAGTCAAAAGTATATTTCATTTACAAAAATGATATTCACAAAACCTATAACTCGTATTCGGTTTCTTGATTCTTACAAGTTTATGGGAACACCACCAGCCAACCTCGCATCAAATCTAAGCTCCACGGGCTCTTTTCCAAATCTTAATTCATTCTTTCCAAAAGAGGAAATTCTAACTAAAGAGGAAATTCAGATTAAAGAGAGAATTCAAAGTAAAGAGGAAATTCTAATTAATGAGGAAATGAATGAAGAAATTCTTACTGAAGATGAAATTCTAATTATACAGAAAATTCGAACAAAGAATGAAATTCTAACTAAAGAGGAAATTCTGATTATAGATGAAATTCTGATTAAAGAGGGAATTCTAACTAGAGAGGAAATTGAAACAAGGAATGAAATTCAAAGTAAAGAGAAAATTCTTACAAGTAAGGGAATTTATCCTTATGGTTATATGGATTCATTTATGAGATTTAAAGAAACACAACTTCCTTCAAAAGAAAGTTTCTATAATAACCTTTATGAAGAAGAGATAAGTGATAAGGAATATAAACACGCACAAGAAATTTGGAAAATATTTAAGATAAAGAACCTTGGAGAATATCATGATTTGTATCTAAAAACAGATGTTTTATTGTTAGCTGATGTGTTTGAAGCTTTTAGATCACTCTGTCATAATAAAAATTGTTATGGATTAGATCCTGCCCACTATTTCACAGCTCCTGGTTTAGCTTGGAGTGCAATGTTGAAAATGACAAAACAAGATATAGATTTAGTCAGTGATGTAGATATGCTTTTGATGATTGAGAAGTCTAAGAGAGGTGGAATATCACAAGTATGTTCAAAAAGATATGCTAAAGCAAATAATAAATATCTTCCAAATTATGAGAGTGAAAAAGATAGTAATTATTTGATGTACTTTGATGCTAATAATTTGTATGGATGGGCAATGTCTCAATCTCTGCCTTATGGTAAATTAGAGTGGGTGGAAGAAAAGGATTATGAAAAGGCTTTGATGAATATTGTTATTTCTTCTCAAGAGAAATTGAATGACAAAGAAGAAGGTTATTATTTTGAAGTTGATTTGAAGTACCCGAGTGATCTTCATAATAAGCATAAAGACCTTCCTTTTGCATGTGAGAAAGAAACCCCAAAGAAAGAATGGTTCAGTGATTATCATAAAAGTTTTAATATTAAAGGCAAATCAACAGAAAAGTTATTAACAACATTCTATGATAAAGAGGGATATGTTTTGCATCAAAGGAACTTGAGACAATATTTATCTGCTGGGTTGAGAGTAGCTAAAATTCATAGAGTTTTAAAATTTAAACAAAGTCCTTGGATGAAAAAGTATATTAAATTCAATACAGATATGAGAACAAATACAAAAGTAAAATTTGAAGGGGAATTCTATAAATTGATGAATAATGCTGTCTTTGGAAAGACAATGGAGAATGTTAGAAACAGGCAAAACATTAGATTTGCAACATCTTGGAAAGAAGCTTCTAGATTGATAAATAAACCAAGTTTTGAGAGAGAAGAGGTTTTTTCAGAGAACTTTTCTGCTATTCATATGAAAAAGGAAAGTATTGTCATGGATAAACCAATTTATATTGGAACAGCAGTTCTTGATTTATCAAAGATATTGATGTATGATTATTTGTATAATGATTTAAAGAAAGAGTATGGTGAAAATGCTTAATTTTTTTTATTTTTTTATTTTATTTTATTTTATTTTATTTTTTTTTGTATACCTTGGTCGAGGCTCGTATGAGAGCTAACACACAACTCACAGCAAGGAGGCATGAGACAAGAGGGGCGGGAGTGGAAGGGACAAAACATTGGGGAACAGACACAGGTGAACAGTGGAAGGGAGAGGGATGGGGATGGGACGGGGAACATGGCGAGGAGAAGATGGAGATTACAGGGACTTTCAGGAAGGAAAGCAGGAGAATTCAAGAAAGTGGGCTTGGGTGGATTATCGTGGGTAGAAAAGATCGAGGATTTGGATGGGGGAAGATAAGAGGTGGTGGTGAACAGCTGTTTTGAAAGCCTGGAGGGAAGAATGGGAAAGAATAGAGTGAGGAAGTTTATTCCAAAGGCGGGAAAAAAGAGGAATGAAAGAGTGAAGATGAGCAGTGATTCGTGATTTTGGTAGTTTTACCAGAAGGGGGTTGTTGGCGGACCTTGAGCGCCCTGTGGAAATGTGGTTGGGACAAATCGCAGAGAGAGCAGGGGGGCAAGGCTGGAGAGGAGTCGGTAGAAGACAGAAAGACCACCGACCAACCTGCGGTGATTGAGTGAGAGGCCCAAAGACTCAGCTTCATTGCGGGAGATGCCAATGATCTTAAAAGCCCTGGTTTCGACAGCGTGAAGTCGAGAAAGGTGGGAGGCAGGAGCACCAGCCCAGAGGGGAGAGCAGTACTCCATCAGGCTACGGACAAAAGCTTTGTAAGTAGTCAGGAGCTCAAGAGGGCCGAGGAAGGACTTTGCACGACGGAGGATTCCCAGTCGGCGACTGGCTTTTGAGGCAAGGTTGGAAATGTGACTTTCCCAGGAAAGGTCATGGCAGATAGTGAGACCCAGAAGCTTGAAAGAAAAGACTTCTTCCAGAGGATTGTTGAGAAAGTGGATGGGGGGTTTTGTAAACGGTCCTTTCGAAGAGACATAGTGAGAGTGTGAGATTTGTGTGGATTGAAAGACATGTTCCACGTGTTGGACCAGTTTGTGATTTTATCCAGATCTGCAGTGAGCGAAGAAGCTGCTGCTTGCCGGTCTGAGGGATGACAGATGGTACGGCAGAGGGTGGAGTCGTCGGCAAAGAGAAATAGAGGATTTTCCAGAGAGTCCGAGAGATCATTGATGAAAACCAGAAAAAGAACAGGGCCCAGAACGCTACCTTGAGGAACTCCAGCCTGCACAGGAAGAGGGGATGAAAGAACTCCATTTAGGGCCACACGTTGACTGCGACAGGAGAGGAAGTCTGCGAGCCATGAGTGGAGATGGCCTCGAATACCATGGGAAGAGAGTTTGGTGAGTAGGGCAGGGTGCCAGACTGTGTCAAAAGCACGCGATATGTCCAGGGATACGGCTCGGATTTCCTGTCTGGCATTGAGGACCTCCATCCATTGATGGGAGAGCAGAAGCAGCATATCCAGGGTAGAGTGACCTGGTCTGAAACCAAATTGATGATTGGAAATCAAGCTTTGTTGTATATGGACACCGATAGTTTTATTCTAGATATAAAAACTGACGATGTTTATAAGGATATGAAGAAAAACATTGGAGTATATGATACAAGTAATTTTAGTAAGAAGAGTGAGTTATTTTCAAAAAAGAATGAAAAGGTTATTGGTAAGTTTAAGGATGAGTTGGGTGGAAAAGTAATGTGAGTTTATTGGATTGAGAGCAAAGGCATATGCTTATAAGTATGGTGATCAGATTGATAAAAGGTTAAAGGGAATAAAGAAATATGTAATAAAGAAATCAATAACTTTTAGAAATTATTATAATTGTTTGATGAATAAGAAAGAAGAATATAGGAAAATGAATACAATAAGAAGTTATAAACATAAGATATATAGTGAAGAAGTAAATAAAAAGGCATTAGGAGCCTTTGATGATAAGAGATTTATTTTAGATAATGGAATAGATTGTGTTCCATATGGATATTGTATGATAGAGTGTATAAAATAGATTGTGTTCCATATGGGTATTGTATGATAGAGTGAATAGAATAGATTGTGTTCCATATGGACACAAGTTTTAACGATGGGAAGATGGGTTCGGGTTTTTAAGGGCTTCCGCCGCGTTTTTCACAATATATAAATGGTCGAACCAAGTATTAGTCAAACTAAAGAGTGGAGAAAATCTCAGTCTTGTTATATAAATGGAAAACATAATGAATGTGAAAAATATCAAATAAGTCTTATTGAAAAAATATCTAAAACAAAGGTAAATAAAACAAATATGCGAATCAATTTAAAAACCAATAAGTTAGAGGATGTAAAGAAAATAATAAATATGTTTGAATGGACTGAAAAATTTGATGGTTATCAATTGAACAATGGAAAAATAATTTACTGCAATATCAAAATGATATGCAACTCAGGAGGTGGTCAGATGAGATCATTAAGAGAAGTTTATCATTTCGTAATGGCACAAAAGGGGTATCTTAAAAAATATGAAGATTCAAATGTTTTGTTTTTCAATATTTTAGATGGGGATTATTGTGCAAAGAAAATTAAACTATTGAAGGAATTTGAGAATGAACAAATGTTTATAGGTTCAATGAGTGAGCTAAACAATATGCATTGGTTATTTGATAAAGAGTGCCCCGAGGCTTAGACGTTTCAGATATTTCTTTAGAATCACCTTTAACAAATCTTTATCTTGTTGTATGGGCTATTTGAATAGAGAGCCCCTAGGTTAAAAGGGGAAATAAAAAAATGACCGTTTTTACAGCCATTTTTCCCTGCTGTGCAGGGGTTTGGCTTTTTCTTGAGGCAATGTTTTATGGCCGGATGCCCTTCCTGACACCAACCCTGGTCGCCTCTTACGACACACAGGGATATGGTACACCTATTCTAACCGGGGCATACACCGGGACCAGTACACTGGCACTCATTTTGCCGACCTCGGAAGGATGGCAGGCTGAGTCAACCCCCTGGTGTTAATTCAGCAGCCAACGGGATTTGAACTCAGGACCCTGGGATCCCAAGCCGCCACCCAAACAACTAAGCCAACACCAGGCTCCAGGTTAAAAGGGGAGACAAATAAATATACCTTGGGCTAAAAAGGGGATTTATTTTTTCAGGGGAAAAAAAAGAAAAATTTCATGGCTGAAAATCCCCCATTCATTTACATGGGGAAAAGTGAGCCAGAACCAGTATTCTTACCCTACTAACAGCGCTCAAGTGAAGTCCATCACACGTTCTTGGCCGGAGAGCGCTTCCAAAAACCCGGCTGCATAGAAACACAGAGCTTCGTTACGTGGCCAAGCCTGGGAGCAACTGAGGCCATTTTCGCCTAAGGAGTCTGGTGGGGCTACTTCTCGGAGTGGCGTCTGCATGCCAATGAGGACACGCGGAAACACCTACAGGGTCTTTTGATCTGAATTTTGGCTCCTCATTCGCCTGGGCTCTAGAAAAGGAGATGCAGAGAGCAAATCAGGGTCTTCGCCTTCTCTGGCCAAGCGCCAGACTCACTGAACGAGAGCAGAGCCGAGAGGGCAGCGCGAGTTGCCTAGTATGAGCGGTACTGAGTTGTTGCTGAGGAGATGTGGGGTCATCACCAAATCACTTGCACTCGGCTCCCACGGCGTTCTGCAGCAATCATCATTGAAACACATTGACAGACTCTCTTGCATGCCCAGGTAAGCTGCCTTCTCACGCATCTCTCTCTCTCTTCCATCAATTGTCTTGTCTGCTGTGGACACATCACTGAAGGGGCTGTCACACCTTGACTATTTAGCCAGCGTATGCCGACGTATGAAAAATTTGTCTAAAACGCTGGCATATGTCGAATACATTATGGGTAAGTTTTGTATACGTTAAGAGCACGCTGAAACACTCTGGCATACGTCGTAGTACGCCGAGCTTGTTGACAAATTTTAACGTATGTCAGCGTACGACTCACATGTTCCGCATACGCTGGCCATAAGTTGTAGGCACGTTACGCGATCGTTGACACACGTTACTTGTAAGTTTCTCATAAGTCAAAACACGTCGAGGTAATGTTTAGCGTACCCGAAACTTATTTCTAACCTATGAGTAACGTGCTTTGAACCTATGTGTAACGTATCTCCAATGCACATTGACGTATTTGACGTCTTCCGGAAGTAACGTGTCGACGCGTGTCAACAATCGTATAACGTGCCTACAATTTATGGCCAGCGTATGTGGAACATGTGAGTCATACGCTGGCATACGTCGAAAAATTTTGAGCATGTTAAAATTTGTCGACGAGCTCGGCGTACTACGCCGTATGCCAGCGTGCTCCAAATGTATACAAAACTTACCCATAACGTATTCGACGTGTGCCAGCGTATTCGGCAAATTTTTCATACGTCGGCATACGCTGGCTAAAACGTCAAGGTGTGACAGGGCATGATGGTGATGTTGACACTTCGATGTCTAGTGTGGTTATGATTTGAATCGTCGAGCGGCAGCCTTTTAATAGGCTACGCTACGTGATCGTCGGCGATATGCTGCCGCACGCTATGCATACGTTAGACTATCGTTGGGCATACGTTGTGAACGCCGCCAACACGCTAAGCATTCGTTGGTATAAGTTATCTATACGTTATCGAAACGTTCTGTGTACGTTACTAATACGTTATGCATAAGTCCAACTCGTTATGAAAACGCCAAAAACTTTAAAAAAAAACATCAATAGTTCAGCATACGCCAGCGTTTTACATACATTTTGATACGTTGCCATACGCTGGCTAAAACGTCAAGGTGTGACAGCCCCTTGAAAGAGCAATACTGATTCATACTCCACAACTCTTTTGCACCTCCCACTCACACACTGCAGACTCCAGTTTTCTTCCCTCCTCCCCCCTCCGAAGCGATTGGGTTGCGTCGGTCCGTCAACCGCGCCATACCAGGTACCAAGAGGTTGCCTTCACCTGAAATGCTTTCCTCTTTCTGGGCTGTCTCTAATTTCCTCGGGTGTGTGTTTGCTGGCACCTGCAATGCGTGGTACAATTTAAGATTGTAGACGTTTTACATCGGTTTAGCTCTGCTTTGTGTCTTACTTTTTGTACATAATTGCATTCCTTTCATTGCACCCATGAATCCTCGCTTTCCCCACTATACATACTTGTGAAAAAACCCCTTTATTGTGCCATATGACCTTTTCTCACCCTTGCTTCATAACAAATTGCTTATAAATGTACCAATCTGCCCATGTTCTTCCTTTCTCCATTGGTCCAGCATGGTCCGCACATTAGTTCAGCCGGGAAGTTCTACCCCATTAATTTGCTCTTGTTAGCCAGCGCGCACACACTATATTGCTCAGCAGTAATCCGGGTGTGTTGAGGGCACGAGGCCTCAATTGGTTCAGCCATCTATAGGTACGGTATCACGCGAAGCAGTGTCACCCTGCCCAGATTGACATTGTCAATCGGCGTTCGTGGTTGCTCAGCAACCTGCTGGTGCGCAGTTATCTCTGCCCCGTGGCCTCAGGACCAGGCATTCGGGAGGGACCCGAGTGCTTCCCCTTATGGCGAGCCTTGAACCCTGAGTCCACAGTATTCACACACCTTAACCTTTTCAAATTTTGTGGTGTTGCAGCCTGAATTTACCAGAGAGTTAGTGTCAAAGCCACCCAATGCTCACCTGTTTATACATTTATCGTTTTTAAAAGACTAGTCTAATAATTAATTTTTAATAAAGCATTGCAGTGAAGTATAATTTTAAAGCAATATATGTATTTGTATATTGTAATCAGTAACAAAAGCGCAAGTGAGCACAATATACGCCCGAAGAAAAAGGTATATACAGAATTGTGCTAAGACATGGAAAACAGCATCCTGGTTGCCATGGCAACCACTTTAGATGACGAACGTATGTCACGACACACCGTCTCCAGTCTGTACCTATGTACCAAATATAAAACGCGAAAGTTGAAAACTTTGGGAGTTAGAGTGCGGACATGAACGGAAGGAAACAGCATCCCGGTTGCCATGGCAACCACTTTAGATGACGAAAGTATGTCGCGACACACCGTCTCCACAGTCTGTACCTATGTACCAAATATGAAACGTGAAAGTTGAAAACTTTGGGAGTAAGAGTGTGGACAGGAACGGACGGACGGACAGACAGCTACCACATAATACGCCCCGATATATATATATATATATATATATATATATATATATATATATATATATATATATATATATATATATATATATATATATATATATATATATATATATATATATATATATATATATATAAATATATATATATATATATACATGTTGTTACGGCTGTGGAAATTCGCATTACACCATGAAGAGCCCGTAGGTGAGATATCTCCAAGTACATGTGTAGTTAGCCCCAAATCCGTTGTCTGGAGGGAATTTATGCGATTCATTCAGGCTGCGATGCTTTGAGATAGCCATTTTTCTGTTCTATCTTTATTTTGAACCAACCACGTCTCAACCGCCATCACACAACAACCACCACGCCAGCCATAGTCACCAACTGCAACCACGCTCCAACCCTCAGACAACAACAACAACAACGCCAACAGCCACGACCTTTACCTTCACAACTCAATCCGGCAAACATCGCATCACCATCATTCCCAAACGGAACCATAACCATCAAACCACCACCGATAAACCCTTCACCACCCTCACCTCTCTCCTTCTACGGCCATTCCCGCACCACCTGTGAACACTGAGCATCGGGCTGTCTTGGGCTCGTTCAGCGATACGCACCGAGCCACGAGTGCAAATAGCGGCCTTTCCGAGGGAGAATTCGGATCAAAAACGCTACACGCTCACTTCTGATCCGTCCAATTAGCAAGCGCGGAGCAGCTTGGCCCCGCCTCCAGGCGCGTCTGTGTGAAATCGATATATGCAAATTCTAGGATCAGGGGAGGTTCAAGCCCACTTTTCCTCCGTCCAATTGGCGAGCGCGGCTCCGCCCCCGTGGTCATCCTGATCCGGATATTTGCATATTGTTTTCTCCTGCCGGCCTATAAAACGGCGAGCGCAAGGCGAATCGTGCAGAGTGTGGCAGTAGCAGAGTGTGGCAGTAGCAGTGTGTGTCGGCAGGGCAGAGTGAGTAGAGTCATCGGTGTGGCAGAGAGTGGAGTTGGGTGGCGAAGTCATTGGTGTGGCATCGAGTTGGGTTCTGCAGTCGGCTGAGGAGAGTTGCGGGAAGAGGCAAAGGAGCTCGGGTCCGAGGCGAGAAGGACGGCGGTCGGCGATGAGGTCGCGGTGTGAGATCGCTCGTCGCGGGACCCAAGCCAGCCAGCCATTCTCTTCCCCCAGGGCATCAACAATTCCCCCTTTCCCCCATGCTGAGATAGTGCAAAAAGGGGGCCCCGTTCCCACCCCACTCCAAACGTCGTGCCAACGAAACCCGCCAAGGAGCATGGAGTCGGGGCACAGCCACGTGGCCACATGTGCGGCTCGTCCGCCAATGTGTCACGAGGACGCGGGTAGGACCCCCTGGTCTCGCGGACCTGGCCGCTCCTCCTATTGGCCTCCAGGCCTGTCTGCCCCCTTGTCTATGAGGGTGGCTTCTTTCCTTTGCTTTTGAGTAAATGTGTGTTGGCGCCGTCTGTAAAGTAGAACCGTACAAGTGTTGCCGTGTGTACGCGTATTCGGTAGTAACTCTGCGTCGTTGTTGCTATATGTGCATTTTGACTGTATATATATATATATATATATATATATATATATACACATATATATACATATATATATATATATATATATATATATATATATATATATATATATATATATATATACATATACACACATATCTATATATATATATATATACACATATATATATATACACATATCTATATATATATATATATATACACATATATATATATACACACATATATATATATATATATATATATTTTTTTTTTTTCCGTGTGCTGGGAAATAAATGTGCTTTGTGTGAACTGTTTTCCCGTTTCGCTTCGTCTTTTCTTTCTTGACCCTCCATCCTGCTTCACGTAACGGGTTCGTAGTGGGCTTACTACGCCTGGTAATTAATCTGAACCGTCCAGGTCAGCGATAATACCGCTCGGTTATCCCTGTAGCACGGAACAGGCCGCCCAAGCAGCCCGTGTCCGGAGTCGACCTGCGGCGAGGTGCGATCGCCCAGTCGACCATTCGCGCAGGTACTAAGGTAGATTGAATTTGGCGAGCGACCCGATCCTGCGCAGGTGGGCAATTGGCACGATCGTGGTGAGGTTAAACCCCCACCCGTGACTAGCTCCCGGCGTTGGTCCGAGAGGGTCACGACTGAATTGTCCGTCCGGTGGGTGACGTGCCGCGATCCGAGTTACGTGGCCGTCCGCACGCCGGTGGGCGCGAATTCGAAATATATACATATATACCTATACATATATCGGGCGTATAAAAAAATAGTGTGGTCGATAACAACATTAGAAAGGAAAAAA
Source organism: Eptatretus burgeri (assembly GCF_056783735.1). Classification (NCBI taxonomy): domain Eukaryota; kingdom Metazoa; phylum Chordata; class Myxini; order Myxiniformes; family Myxinidae; genus Eptatretus; species Eptatretus burgeri. The sequence goes on along the minus strand of NC_140962.1, from coordinate 151,829,198 downwards.
CAACTTGCATCAACAACTTTAACATTTTCACGCTCACGCTCACGCTCACGCTCACGCCGGGGGTATCGCTATAGCTCTCTGTTCTTTGAACAGGTGAGCTAAAAGTGGATAAAATTGAGATTTTTTTGTTACTGATCTACACAGAATACCCCATAACATCAAAGTGGAATTTTGTTTTTAGAAATTCTTACAAATTAATGAAAAATGAAAAGCTGAAATGTCTTGCGACAATAAGTATTCAAATCCTTTGCTATGACACTCCAAAGTGAGCTCAGATGCATCCGATTTCCTTTGAGCATCCTTGAGATTTCTGGACAACTTGAGGGGAGTCCACCTGTGGCCAATTCAATTGATTGGACATGATTTAGAAAGCTGTTGATCCCACAGTTGACAGTGCATGTCAGAGCAGAAACTCTACCATGAAGTCCAAGGAACTGTCCGTAGTAGAACTCTGAGATAGAATTGTGATGAAGCATAGATCTAGGGAAGGGTATAAAACAATTTCTCGAGTGATGAAAGTTCCCAAGAGCACAGTAAGCTCCATCATTAGGAAATGGGAAAAATATGGAACTACCCAGACTCTTCCAAAAGCTGGCTCTAACGAATTGAGCAACTGGACAAGAAGGACCTTGGTCAGGGAGGTGATCAAGAACCCAATGACCACTCTGACGGAACTACAGAGTTCCTTGGCTGAGATGAGAAAACCTGCTGGAAGTACAACAATCTCTGCAGCACTTCACAAATCTCGGCTTTATAGGAGAGTGGCCAAATGGAAGCCACTCCTGAAAAAAGGCAAGTGACAGCACACCTGAAGTTTGCAAAAAAGACACGTGAAAGACTGATAGCATGAGGAAAAATATGCTGTGATCTGATGAGACGAAAATTGAACACTTTGGCCTGCATGCAAAGCGCTACGTCTGACGGAAACCGAGCACAGCTCATCACCCAACACCATCCCTTCCATGAAGCAAGGTGATGGCAGCATCATGCAATGGGGATGCTTTTCAGCAGTAGAGACTGGGAGACTTGTAAGGATAGAGGGGACAATGAATGGAGCCTAATGCAGGGAAATCCTTGAGGAGAACCTGCTTCAGAGTGCAAAAGAGCTCAGACTGTGGTGAAGATTTACATTCCAACAGGACAATGACCCCAAGCCAAAGCAACACTGGAATGGCTTCAGAACATGAACATGAACATGAAAGTCCTTGCATGGCCCAGCCAAAGTCCAGACTTGAATCCCATTGAGAATCTATGGAAAGACTTGAAGATTTCTGTTCAACGACGCTCCCCATCAAACTTGACAGAGCTTGAGCAAATCTGCAAGGAAGAATGGGATAAAAATCCCCAAATCCAGGTGTGCAAAGCTGATTCAGACATACCCAAGAAGACTCGAAGCTGTAATCACTGCCAAAATCACTTTGACAAAGTATTAACTAAGGGAGTTGAATACTTATTGACACAAGACATTTCAGGTATTAATTTTTAATTAACTTGTAGAAAATCCTAAAAACATGTTTTCACTTTTTCATTATGGGATATTTTGTGTCGATCGGCAACAATTTTTTATCTTGCCAAAACAAATTTTTTGCTAGATATGTTAGTTAGCTTGTATGTTTCTTGTTTTTTTTTTTTTGTTTTTTTTGTTTGTTTGTTTGTTTGTTTGTCTGTAATCACGTATAAAAAATTCTGCAGAGCACAGTTATCATTGGAAATTTTTATAACTTCGCATATCAGAGGCCTACAGAGGTCACTTTCAGTGCACAAAATTTTGAAGGTCAAGATCAAAGGTCAAGGTCACTTTGTCGCAAATCAGGGGAGTCGACGAAACCCTTATTTTTTGAGTAATTTTGATCGGATAGTCTTCAAACGTCATGGGAATATAGTTCATGGTCTGGCGCTCAGCTGATTAATTTTTGGTGGCGATCGGCCTTGACCTTCATGGTGAGCGCCTGAGGTCAAACTTTCAAGTTTTAGGAACCATATCATGTAGTACCTCAAATTGAATACCTCGATGAGTGCTTTCTAGATATGTCAAGCTTGAGACATTATGACGTCATTTGGTGACGTTATGAGGCAAACGCATATTTTTCATGGTTACTCTGTAGAACGATTCTCATCGGAATCTCTCGGAGGCAGATATTCCCCAAGGAGTCGCTCCTGGTGGATAGCAGCTCCGTTCACCTCAGTGTGACCTTAAAGAAGTCACACGTGGTCACCTTTTGGCAAGATACGGGTCCCCCTTCGGGTGACATTGGTTTATTTAAATTTGAATTCATTTTAAATTCAGGCTGTAACAACAAAATGTGGAAAACGTCGAGGGGTGTGAATACTTTCTGAAGGCACCGTATATCTTCGACCAACCTAACTTCTGATGCCGGGCGGGACTCTCTTCAATTTCAGTTATTTTCAATGACGTAAGCCTTCTCGAAGGTCGCCAATCATTGTACTATTTTACCTGTGTTTCAAAGCACTGTTCTTCACAAATTTCCTGCTGCACCCTTCACCTTTTTCTGGTAACGAACAGACATAACGTAGCATCATGATGCCTTGGTCCACAAAGAATGCACGTCCTCTTGGGTTTGGCTGTGCAAAAATTAGATGCAGACATATTGGCCGATACACCCTTCAGGGAATTAAATGACAATAGCCTTTGACCTGTTAAACGTCAAGTCTTCCTCGATAAGACTATAACTAGAAGGGCACTCAGTGGAGCGCATACCTCCGCTGCGCAATGTCTGATCCAACAGAACATATCAGGCTAGATATCGTTTTTAACCCCATCTCTCAATGATGAGGAATCACTTCAAAAACTAAATAATTGTCATATCCAGATTCAGATCTTCACCAAAATCGAATAAATTCTTCCTTGTCATACACTCAACGTTTCCACCAAGTTTCGTCCGAATCTGTATACAACTTTTTGAGATACCCTGCACGAAAACAAACAAGAAAAAGATGTTGTGCAGAGCACGATATTGAAAAATCCACCCCCCACCCCCTCTCCAAAGGTTGCCATGGATACAAATTGTCCATTTCATTAAGATTAAAATTGACAATCTTAATCAAAGCTCAGGAACAATCGGATGAAAATTGATTTTCAGATTGAAATTTATTTTTGAAGTTTGACCCTGAGTTGAATTTTGACCTTTTGACCTCAAAAATAGTTGCTTTCCCAATTCAGTGATGGACGATGCAAATCCTGTTCAACTTTCAAGTTAATTGGATGTAAATTGATGATTTTAGAAATTTGACCTCAAAATCAATGTCTCTCAGCTGAGACGACCTCTCCAACTTTATAAAGTTTCATGACAATCAGTTTAGAATTGTGACCTGTAGTTGATAAACAGACAGACAGGGGTGAAAACATAACCTCCTTCCACCTTCGGCGGTGGAGGTAAATATTGTGCCACTGACCAACCTCCGAATCCCAGCCTCGTTCAAGTTTGACATACATTCGTCTTGCGAGATCAGTCAAAGATCACACCAGTGTGGCCTGGAGAAAACATTGAAGCAGATCCACCTGCTGAAGTGTCTGTTGTACTTGAACCACGTCCTGACACACGTCATCACCAACGAAAAGCATCCCAGATGTGACCCTCACCAGACCTGTTCTCTGGCATATGAAGAAAGATTTATATCCCATATCAGACCAGCAAACCCCAAACGCTCAAACGATACGAACATTTTGCCAGATTCATCCAGTGTTTGTCTCATCAAACCCCAACGAGACACCAAAAATCAGACAAACATAATGACATCATTCACTTCAACCACCATGGCTCAGAGCACTCTGTCATCCAACCATACCATTGGAATAAACTGCTCAGATCGACGTTGGATCACTCCTGATCGTTTGTCAGGAAGCGCTGCATCAGTGTCACTCACTATATCCAACGTGCAGACGTGTGTGTATACATGTTATACACACACGCACTATACATGACATATTATACATGTTATACACACACGCACTATACATGTTATACACACATGCACGATACAAGACATATTATACATGTTATACACACACGCACTATACATGACATATTATACACACACGCACGATACATGACATATTATACATGTTATACACACCATACATGACACACTATACATGACATTATACACACACGCACGATACATGACATTATACATGTTATACACACGCACTATACATGACATTATATATGATAAACACACGCACGACACGACATATTATAAATGTTACACACACGCACGACACATGATATATTATACACACGCACAATACATTACATGTTATACACACACACACACGATACATGACATATTATACATACACACACGATACATGACATATTATACACAAACGATACATGACATTATGTTACATCCGCACTATACATGAAATATTATACATGTTATACACACACACTATACATGACGTATTATACATGACATATTATACACACACACGATACATGACTAAATGCATGTTATACACAGACACGATATGACATATTATACACACGCACTATACATGACATATTATACATGTTATATATATATATATATACACACACGATACATGAAATATTATACATGTTATACACACACTATACATGACGTATTATACACACACGCATTATACATGACATATTATACACACACACGATACATGACATTATGCATGTTATACACAGACACACGATACACGACATATTATACATGTTATATACACACACAATACATGACATTATAAATGTTATACATACACACGATACATGACATACACACACGCACAATACATGTTATACACACACGCACTTTACATGACATATTATACATGATATACACACATGCACGACATGACATATTATACATGTTACACACGGACGACACATGACGTATTATACAAGTTATACATACAAACACGATACATGACATATTATACATGTTATACACAAACGATACATGACATTATACACACACGCACTATACATGACACGCACGATACATAATACATGAAATATTATACATGTTATATACACACGATACATGACATTATACATGTTTTACACACACGCACTATACATTCCATGTTATATACACACGACACATGACATTATACACACACTATACATGTTATACACACATACTATACATGACATATTATGCATGTTATACATGACATATTATACACATGCATTATACATTTTATATACACACGATACATGGCATTATGCATGTTATACACACATGATACATGACATATTACACATGTTATACATAATACTCGACATTATACATGATATACATACATGACATAATACACACATGCACTATACATGACAGATTATACATGTTATACACGCACTATACATGACACACGTACGACATTATACACACGCACAATACATTGCATGTTATACACACACGCACGATACATGACATATTATACAAGTTTTACATACACGCACTATACATGACATTACACATGTTATACACATGATACATGACATACATACACGCACGATACATGACATATTATACAAGTTTTACATACACGCACTATACATGACATATTACACATGTTATACACATGATACATGACATATTATACAAGTTATACATGACATATTATACAAGTTATACACACGATACATGACATATTACACGTTATACACACGATACATGACATATTACACATACACGCACGATACATGACATATTATACAAGTTATACATGACATATTGCACATGTTATACACACGATACATGACATATTATACATACACACACGATACATGACATTATACATGCACTATACATACACACATGATACATGACATATTATACATGTTATATACACACACACACACACGATACATGACATGTTAAACACACAAAAATACAAATGAAGGTGGATACTTTGTGTTAATACACAAATGAACGAGAGGGGGGGGGCACTCGGGAGAGTGCAAAACCTCCGCCGCCAATACTGCTGGGTCACTCAAGTGAACCTTTTATCTTATTCATTAAATATGATGTCAACAGTGCTGAGAGTTATAGTTCTTTTCTCCAACATTTTTTTTTGGGGTGGGGGGGGGGGGGTTGGAAATCACTTAAAACATGTAAAAATGCAAAAATATAAAAAATAAAAAAAAATCGAAATTTTGTTGAAAAAAAAAAGTTGCAAAAATGTTTTTTCTCTAACAATTTTTTTTTTTGGGGGGGGGTTGGAAATCACTTAAAGTATGTAGAAATGCAATAAAATAAAATAAATTTCTCAATTTCTTTTGGGGGGGTTGGAAATCACTTAAAACATGTAGAAATGCAAAAAAAAATAATTTCTCTAACAATTTTTTTTGGGGGGGGGGGAAACTTTTGGGCGGGGGAGGGTTGGAAATCACTTAAAACATGTACAAATGCAAAAAAATATATTTTTTGGGGGGGGGAGGGACCAAGTCCAAAATTTAATGGCATGATCCTTGGACCACACCTAACCCCCCCCCCACCAAGTTTCGTCGAAATCCGTCGAGGAGTTTTTCCATAATACTATTCACAAACAAACAAACAAACAAACAGAAAGGGGTGAAAACAGTAACCCCCATCCATCTTCGAAGATAGTGGAGGTTAATAAAAACACCTCGCAAGGTTATCGGGCAACGTCACACACATCGTCATACCACAGTCCACCTGAGATCCACAGAGGTGGTTGGGGTACCATTTCCAGGTGACGTTATGAAGAACAGCACCTCGCTTGGGATGGGGTGGAACAAGAAGGGTGAGAAGGTTTTTGTTCCCGACTCACCATTCTCGAGGTTCCTTTGATCTCCTTCAAGACCTAAATTCTCGTCTTCAACCTCGATCCGGACGACTCCACCAGGTCCACCGGTCAACTCGGTGTCCTTTCCATACCGGGGCACCACGGTCCGTTCGGATCCTCTCCCCGCACGGCACGACTCCATGTACCGACAGAGCTCCACGTACATGGTGTAGGTGAACTTTCGTGCGGACAAAGAACAGATTTGAACCCTCACCGTCGGGGGTTCGGCCCTGGCACAGAGAGCTCCGAGGATCTCGATCCCGAGACCCGTAACGGCGGCTCGGAGAGACTCCTCCGATAGACCCTGGATCTCCATCCACGTCGGGACGAGCCCGCGGTCTCCCCGATCTCTCATCTCGTCCATTGTGCGTCAAGAACACTGAACACGTGCTGGGAGATTTATTTATTTAATTAATTAATAAATAAATAAATAAATAAATAAATAAATAAATAAATAAATAAATAAATAAATAAATAAATAAATAAATAAATAAATACATCACACGCATATTCTCCCTCCCTCCTTCCCTCTTGTTTGAGGACTTTCTCTTTTCTTATCGATCAGCGTCGGAAGACATTACATTTCCACGTGGAGGACCACAAAATCCAACCAGTGGAGGAGCAAACAAGCAAAGCAGGAAGTGACGTCAGCGCTCGATCGTTGAGCACGCGCGCCAATTTCACCCCGAGATTTTCGCGCCTTTTTCTGACCTCGCGGCTCACGGGCCTCCTTGGTGTGAGGGGAGACACCGGAACCTCACACTGAAGAGGGGAATTCGGAGCCGGTTACACAATAACATTCGCAGTTTAAACCTGACCAGTGGGTGATTGAAAGAAGTACAATGGCTCCACGACCGTTTGATATTTGCGATTATTGAACGAATATAATTATTATAACATTCAACAACAACGGTAAAGGCGGCAGAGCCTGTTGTGCTGCGTGACCGCTGCGGACATCCCTGACGAGGAAAATTAATCACTCAAACAAACCTGTTGTTGACATCGGTTCGGGTGATTGGCTGAGATCTTGGGGACTTGTGTTCAAGCCCTCTTTGAATCGTTGAATTAACATCAGGCGGGTTGATTCAGCCTCCCCATCCTTTTTGAACTTGGCGAAACGAGTATCAGTGTGCTCGTGAAAGGGGCACTGCATCACAGCGGCACAGCCACGCTGACAGAAAATGATGCAGCCAAGCATCCACAGACATACAGACAACAAACGGACAGATGAAAAAAATCATTCATGGAGACACAACTTTAGCAAAACAGCACAAAGTAGAAGGGCACTCGGTGGAGCGTACACCTCTGTCAGGTGGAACAGTTCACCTTTTGTACCTCACTGATGGGCCGGATCCGAACCAACATCCAATCCGCTTGTTCTTGTCACCAATTCAACTCGTCCATCTTGTTTTGTCATAACTCGTCCACAAACTTTTCGAGATTTCGTGATACATTTCGTTTTTGGCCCAATTTATCAATTCGAGAAATCAGGCCCGTGTTGACCTTTTTGACCATAAAAAGTTAGTGGTAGTTGCATTCAGCGACCTGACATGAAATAATGCTCTTCAAATTTCACCTCGACCGGATGAAAATCGAGGATTTTAGAAAACTCGTCCCAACTTGGCCGACGTTGACCTTTCGGCCTGTGTTTACCTCAACATCCATCGGTGGCTTTCCCACTTTACCTCAAAATTTTAACACAATATGCACCAGGGCATAGCAACATCTGTCAAGATTGGCGTCGTCTTCAAACACACCGACGATTGCACAAGCTGACTGTGAAACCCAATGGCGAGTCACCGACGTCGTTGGTAGATATGCGACAAATGACTCTAATGCCATCTCTCTGACTGGGCATCTGCCAATGAACTCACTCTTCTGCATGAAACAAACAAGTCTGCCAGCTTTTTTCTGGGAGATGGAATACGGACACCAACCCTGATCCGTCTTTCCGCACGAAACATTTCGATACTTTACCAACTCGGCGAGTTCTGAACCAGTTTCCGTGGCCTCAACATCGACCGTCTCTCATCTCGCTGCCTCAGCTCGTTACACCTCCACCAACCAAGCCAATTCCTACATGGAACTTTAGAAATTCTTGGAAAGGTTCGGGAATTGTGAACCGCCTCAACGACTGAGCAGCGACTATTAGATGGTGCCAAGCTGAAGCAAACAAAATTGCCAAGCAGCTTGTGAACGACGGCAATTACTGTGTCTCTGATAAGAAGGCCCAACGTACACTCTTGCAGTCTTTCTGCGAGAAATTGCAAGAACTGTCCGTCTGTCGATGGCCGTCTGACTTATCCTTTTACCAATGATGAAAAATGAGTGTTGCTATTGGTCAACTTAAACTCAACTCGAGGGGGAGCACTCGGGAGAGTGCAAAACCTCCGCCGCCATTACTGCTGGGTCACTCAAGTGAACCTTATATCTTATTCATTAAATATGATGTCAACAGTGCTGAGAGATATAGTTCTTTTCTCCAACATTTTTTTTTTGGGGGGGGGGGGGGGTTTGGAAATCACTTAAAACATGTAAAAATGCAAAAAAAAAAAAAAATCGAAATTTTGTTGAAAACAAAGTTGCAAAATTTTTTTTTTCTCTAACAATTTTTTTTGGGGGGGGATTGGAAATCACTTAAAACATGTAGAAATGCAAAAAAAAGAAATTTTTTTCTTAAACAATTTTTTTTGCGGGGGGGTTGGAAATCACTTAAAATATGTAGAAATGCAAAAAAATAAAATTTGGGGGGGGTAACAATTTTTTTTGGGAGGGGGGGGTAAAAGAAAATTTGGGGGGGGGGGTTGGAAATCACTTAAAACATGTAGAAATGCAAAAAAAAAAATTTTTTTTTTCTCTAAATTTTTTTTTTGGGCGGGGGGGACCAAGTCTAAAATTTAATGGCATGATCCTTGGACCATACCTAACCCCCCCCCCTCCCCACCAGGTTTCGTCGAAATCCGTCGAGGAGTTTTTCCGTAATACTGTTCACAAACAAACAAACGAACAAACAAACAGAAAGGGGTGAAAACAGTAACCTCCATTCCATCTTTGAAGATGGCGGAGGTAAACAAAGCACCTGGCCCCGATGGTGTGCACGAGTTTTTCCGACACTATGGTCCTTCGATGCTCACACGGCGTTGTAAAATTTTCTTGTTCTGCATGACAACAAGCGACATTCGGAAAACCTGGCGTCGGGGACCACTGTCAATGCCATCCTGAAATCTGGGAAGCCGCTAGACGACCCAAAATCGTCCAGGCCTATTTCGCTGCTGAGTGCAACATTTAAACTTTTGGAAAGGCTTATCCTGGAACCAATCTACGAAGTAGTTGATTAGCAATTCCCGCACGAACAGGCTGGGTTTCGTAAGCTACGTTCGACTGCTGATCAAGTGGCACTGCTAACGCAGGATACTGAATCTGCCTTTGATGACAAACAAATAGTTGGAGCTGTCTTCCGTGACCTCACGGCAGTGCACCATACCGTTTGGTATGAAAGTCTCTGCCACAAACTGCTGTGTCTTACCGGATCGTGTGATGGTTAATTTCATCACGGAACTTCTCGACTCACTCGTTCGTTTTGAAGACTACTCATGGGCAGATCAGCCGATCATACCGTTTAAAAAAATGGTGTGGCCCAAGGGTCTGTGTGCTTGTGCCTACTCTCTACAATGTAAACACTTATATCTCTCAAACAAAAGCAAATCAGTACATGTACACTGATGGTATCGCCTTGGTGGCTCTGGTCTCTTCTTTCGAACAAGTCGAGAACTTGCTGACTAACGACGTGCAAACGATGATGAACTACCTTGAAACCTGGTGCCCAAAACTCAGCATTGGCAAGGCAGTGAGTTCTGTTTTTTCACTTCCAAGATCATGATGCCAAGGGCAAACTGGCCATATTTGCTCAAGGTGAACTGATAAAGTTTGAGGCCAGTCCCACCTACCTGGGAGTATGCCTTGACAGGAGCTTCACCTTCAAGCCGCACCTCATGAAGACTCGCAAGAAAGTAAATTCCAGAAATCCTCTCCTACGAAATGGGGGTGCATCTCCCCATGTATTATGCACCTTTGTACTCGTCCTTGCTTCTGCTCCTGCCGAATACTGCTCAGTCGCTTGGAGACGAAGCAAGCACACATGTAAAGTGGATGTTGCACTCAAAAGGTCGATACAAATTGTGTCAGGCTGCTAATAGTTCAATACCTTTCTGCTTCAAGCTTTACACTTTTTATGTGCAAAGGTGGAGAGAGAGAGAGAGAGAGAGAAAGAGAGACGTAGTGTATGTGTAATGTATAGGGTGGTCACAATGTATTGTCAACTCTTTAAAAAAAATTTGTGACATTGCATTTGAGTACAGAGTGTTAATTTGTCCCCTTTTTGGGGGCTTCAGAGAGATTGTTGCACAGCCATGCTATGAAACCAATGATGACGTTAAACGAGCGGCGAGACTTGCTTTTCATCGTGTCATCCCACAAATGCTCCGGAAAATGTTCCAGAGAACGTGGCCCCGAAACACAGCTTTCCGCAATGCAGTCAAAAGAACAAGACTGTCGTAATGCTCCTCATGATAGTGGCTCTCAATTTGGGAATAGGTTTGAAAACTTCATCGAAGTCGTCAACTACAAAAGTTAAGTGGGAATGAACAAGTGCAAAAGCAACAAGGAAAACTGGTTGTTCAAAATATCAACTTTGGATTTATTAAAACAATGCAGAAACATATAAACAAAACAGACACTAAAACATTTCAAAAAATAAAAAAATAAAATCAGCTTTCAATTTGATTTAAAAAAAACATCAGCTGGGAATTATTCGATCCAAGCAAAAAACTTGTACCACCACAGTTCAATATTCAGATTTGCTGCAGTACAAAATGCAAATGGAATGTTTTGATAATGCAACAATGTCAGATGTCTTCCCGCAAACACAATGATTGACCTAAGAGAGGATCGATATGGCTCAAACCAATGGGCCTGAATACCTGATGTGCCAGTCTCGTACGCGTTCACTTCTTTGAATTCCGTGCTGGAATCTTGGCATGACTCGTAATATTAAAGTTTGAAAAACTGTCATAAATTCTCTACCGTTTTCAAAAGAACCTTTTGATTTGTAGTGTACTGTGCCTTGTCCGAGTTGTGGGTCATTGCTTCTCCTTTGAGTTTGGAGTTCATTGTTTCTTTTCTTTTTCCAAAGGTTCTTTTTTAGAATTGTCACTGACCTCCAGTCTCCAATTGTAGTTAGTTTGCAGTATTATTCCTCGGGATAGTTTGAGACATTTCAGTGGCGTTCTCTATTTAATTCCACCCATTGTCGAACCATCACTGGCACAATGTCAGAGCTCTTCAGTTTCTGGGTAATTTTGACCTCATTTGTTTTTTGTTTTTTTCGGATTGTGGTACATGGTCATTTTTCGCATTTCCACGTTATTTCGACCAAAGTAACTGGATGCTGACACCTCGAGGAAATGCAGTCCTTTCCTTTTTCTCCTTTAGCCCTATGTCCGGTCACAATGCATTGTCACGCTTGATGGAATTGTCATGTCATACGTGAGCACGATGTCCGAGATTTCAACAATTGCTTTTGCAGATGTCAGTGAATGACCCTGTGCACATTGTTGTGTCTTACATCCCCAGAGAAGATGGTTTTATGATTCCTTACAAGGAACTTTGATGCAGGAGCAGGCCCATTAGGCCCACCAAAGCCTATTCTCTTATTACTATTCTCTTAGTTGTTTAATGCCATCTTCTTTTAAAATGCTGAGCAGCAAGTACGGGTGCAGCACGTACTTTTGTTTTGACGGGGCTTGAACTCGAGAACCAAAGATCTTAAGCCAGCACCAGGCTGTTCTGTAGGCATTCCTTGGCAATTGTTTTGCACATTTGTTTGTGACAGATTTGGTGGCCCTCTTCGAACCCGAGGCGTTTGAACGGTGCTTCATTTTCGAACTTCCGTATCATTGTTCTTTGGTGGATATTCAATTTGTCCATTTTTGTGGTCCACCTGCTATGAATGTATCAATCATTGATGCTTATATAAAAACTGAGTAAAGGCCTTGCTGCACACAGAACAATTGTAGAGTTGTTGGGCTCCTCTCATAAAGTTGATGATTGAGGAATTCCCTCCCCCAACCCCCGTTGCAATCAGAACATTTGTGGGCCTTCGCCCATACTCAACTGAAGACAGAATAAGGGTAATTCTCCCTCTGGTAATTCTTCACCGCGTGTATCATCTCATGTTTATATAAAGTTGAAAAATAAATGAAGGCCTTGAAGCACACAGAGCACTTGTGCGGCCTCTCTCGTTGTTTGTAACGTTTCTTTTCTCCAGTCGGTGCGGTCCATTCTCCGGTGTGTATTTTGCTATGTTTTGACAAATTTACACACTGCTCAAATGCCTTGCCGCATACAGAACACTTGTAGGGCTTCTGTCCGGTGTGCATTTTGTTATGTTGAGCCAAATTTACTGAACGAGCAAAGGCCTTTCCGCACACAGGACACTTGTAGGGCTTCTCTACGGCGTGCATTTTGACATGTTGAGACAACTTCGCTGAACAGGGAAATACTTTGGCGCACACAGGACAATTGTGAGGATTTTCTCCCGAGGGAATTCTTCGATTCTTCCTTGTGTGGTAGCATGCGTGCCTTTTCAAGGCCGATGAGCATGAGAGCGCTTTCCCGCAAACCGTGCAGGTGTACGGGCTCTCTCCGGTGTGAATACGTTTGTGAGTTTTAAACGTCGATGAAAGTCTGAAAGTCTTTCCACAAACCGTGCAGGCGTACGGGCGCTCTCCTGTGTGGATGCGTGTGTGATTTTTCAGAAGCGTTGAAGTGGAGTAGGCCTTCGCACAAAATATACAAGCGTACGGGCGCTCTCCGGTGTGGGTGCGCATGTGGACCTTCAACTTGTACACGTCGCATAACAGCTTACCACAGACGCTGCAGGTCTGTGCAGTTTTTGTGTTGTCGCTATACGGTCCCTTTCCACGAGGGCAATGACAAGCATGATATTTCATCCCTGTATAAGAGGAGAACGTTTTCCCACAGACCTCGCATATGTACGGCCGCTCTCCCGTGTGGGTACGGAGGTGATTTTTCAAATTGCATGAAGTTGAGAATGCCATTGCACACAAGTTGCAAGGGTACGGACGCTCTCCCGTGTGAATCCGCACGTGAATCTTCAACTTCGAGGAGTCACTCAACACCTTGCCACACACTCTGCAGGTGTATGGCACGTTACTTGTGTTGTCTACGTCTGCTTCATTCCCACTGTGGAAATGAAGAGTATGCTTTTTCAAACCCGAAGAAAAGGAGAACCTGTTTCCGCAAACCTCGCACAAGTGTGGGCGCTCTTTTGTGTGGGTACGTGTGTGATTTATCAAATTGGATAAGGTCAAGAACGTCCTTGCGCAAAATTTGCATGCGTATGGGTGCTCTCCAGTGTGAATCTGCACGTGAGTCTTCAACGCCGACGAGTTTCCCAATCTCTCACCGCACACGCTGCAGACGTATGCCTCCTTTGGGTGCGTACGACGAGCATGTTGGCTCAATTTTGAAGAGGAGGAGAACATCTTTCCACAAACATTGCAAGAGTACGGGCGCTCCCCCGTGTGAATCCTCATATGAATCTTCAAATTCCATGAGTAACTCAATCCCTTACCACACACACCGCACGTATAGAGTTTGTCTTTTGGGTGTGTCTGAGTGTGCTTCACCAATACTCTCTTATAGCAGGTACTGGAAGGAAAGCTCGTGCAGGTGTTCTTTTTGTCACTGGAAACTGGTCGGTGTCTCTTCCTGTGTCTCATCAATGCAAATTTTGTGCTGAAGAATTGAGAGCACAAGGTGCAGGAAAACTTTGTGATGAGCTTCTCCTGTTTGCCTGCAAAGATAATTCACAAAAACAGGAAAGTTAGTTCTCAGAAAATGGGCTTTTGAGATTAAAAAAAAAAACATCTTAAAGTACATCTTTGCAGGCAATGTTTTAGTGTACTGATCCATATAATACGCTTGTTCGTCTCTCCCTCCGTGTGTGTGTCACATTCTGTTCCACCCATGAGTTGGACAGTTCGCCTGACTCCATCGACGGTTACACAGCCACCGTACGAGAAGGTTCCCAGATATTCCCGGAATCATGTGATGTGATGTCAGAGCAGCTGAAGAATATACTGAAAGAAAGCAAGGGATATTCAGAGCAATTGGTGGGCGTTGCAAAAGTAAGGTTTGAGGATAAACTCAAACCTGCTGGTGGTCTGGACCCATATGAAATCGCACTGACCGAGTGGTCCATTGTCGAAGAAAGTCCCACCAGTTGGGTACGAGGACATTGTGGATCACCTGCTGGTTAAGAAAAGCGCATCCACAAACGAACAGTTCAAAGCGGTGAATAGTCTTGACAGCCACAGTCAGCTGTCGGCCAGACGGGTGAGGGAAGTGGCAACATGGACTGAGAGTCACAGTGACCATCGATGAACATCAGGAATAGGACTGGGCTCAGAACACTGCCTTCGGCACTCCAGTGTTGACAGGAAGAGGAGATGAAAGGATTCCGTCAAGAGCCACATGTTGGCGACAAGAGGAGAGGAAGTCAGCAAGCCATGTGTGGAGTTGGCCTTGGATGCCATAGGCAGGGAGTTTGGGGCGTAAGGCAGGATAGGATGCCAGACTGTATAAAAAGCACGAGATATGTCCTAAGAGACGGCCCTGGTCGCATGTCTGAGGCTAAGGGCCTCCATCCATTGTTGGGTGAGTAGAAGTAGCATGCCAAAGGTGGAGTGATCAAGTGTGAAACCAAATTAGTGATCCGAGATAAAGTTTTTGGAGAAAAGGAAGGATTCCATATTAACTGCGATGAAGGATTCCATGACCTTCCTGATGATTGGAAGCAAGCAGATAATTGTGTCGTTAAGCGGATCAGTTTTTCACCTTTTTAATGTAATGCTGTGATGTTGGCTGATTTCCAAGCAGAGGGAAGATGACCTGGGGGAAAATGATAGGATGAAAAAGGGCAGAGAGACAATGCGCAAGAGCAGCAGAGCATGATTTTAGGCCACGTGAGCTGATGCTGTCCGCTCCAGTTGCAGAGTCCTAGTCACAGGTTGAAAGAACCTTCTCCACCTTCTCGGATGCAAAAGACAGTCTGGGAGCAGTTGGGTACACCAGCGAAGGATGGGTACAGAGAGTGAGGGGTTGAGTAAGGGCAGATCCAGAGGGTGGGTGCAGGGGGTTCACATCCTCCCCCCCTCCCATTCAGACTTTGCACATAAACTGAAATTTTCACACCAGTTTTTATCCCCATATTATGGGGGGGAAAAACCAGCTCTTATTTCCATGTTGCCAGCATATACAGCAGCACAATCGATGCAGGGCCCACCACATTGTTGTCAGCGGTGATGCGTGTGTTCACTGTGCGTCAGGTTATAGTGAGTAAGCTGCAAGCACCATCAGGCACTCAGCACTATCGGGTGGACGAGTAAACGAACGAGCTCGACGAGGGGTGTTGAAAATAGAACGCACACATCCTCCAGGATATGCGTGTGTCATCGTCAACACCCCTCGTCGAGCGCGTTAGAGGACTCGTCGACCCGATAGTACCGAGCCCCTACGAACTTGGTCAATGCTGTCTCCGTACGATCAATCGTATCACTAACTTTAATTGAAGACAAAATGAGTGAGTGTCATGGAAGGTCCGAAAAATAAAAAGAAAAAAAAAGGAAGATTACCGACTTCTTTTCATCCGTCAGTGTGACAGACCATACGAGAACGACAGACGAGGAAGTTTTCGTGTGCTACAATATGGAGACGATTTTCCAGCGATCAATGTCCTCCTCCATGTTGGATGCACCCTTCCTGTAGGCTCCTGTAGGCTCAATGCTCATTTTCTTGCCTGCGGCGCATGAAGACCTACCTAAGAGATTTCATGGGAGAGTCAGATGGCATCTCTGGCCCTCGTCAACATACACCATGACGTCCCCGTATCCCCACATGATGTGTGACATTCAGAAACACAAGCGCCGTCTATTCAAAAATAGCATCATTCCCAAGTAATAAAACAACTCACATCCGCCATGTGATACTATCTCTTTTGTGGGGTGACCCCCTGACCTAAGCTTCACAACCTGGGTGCATGGCGGTGCTGGGCTTTGCCCAATGTAGTCAGTGAACGCCGTCATTTCCCACTACATGTGTGCACAGGCCTTTTATTTAAACCAAGGATGGACTGGGCAAGTTTGCCACTTTGCCCCATGAGTCAACACGAATCTGCTGAACTGTTGGCCCAGGGAAGAAGCAACAAACTGCAGAAAACTTCCGAGAATGCAGATGTTTCCGACGATCCATTTTTCAAAATTTCCTGGGGGAGGACCCCCAAACCCCACCGTACCCTCCGTTCGGCACTCTGGTCTGACGAACCCCTGTCTTGAAATTCCTGGATCTGCCCCTGTGGGGACACAAGAAGCGAACACAGAATCGAGTCGGCTGTGATTCCATTTGGAGAGAGGGAAGGGATGGAAGTGGAGCATAGTCCAGAGACAGATCTCCACGTACGGTCATGGCGGTCCATGCTATTCATACCACAATCTAGCGATGGAACCCCCTCCCCCTCATTCCACAAAACAGAACGTCAACATGCCTTCCCCAGAAGTAATCCTGCCAACATCATGCTCATCTGTCCTGTCATCGGCTTGGAAGCGAGTGCATGACGGGACGTCTCGTTCAACGTCCACCCA
This sequence comes from Eptatretus burgeri, assembly GCF_056783735.1. Lineage (NCBI taxonomy): Eukaryota > Metazoa > Chordata > Myxini > Myxiniformes > Myxinidae > Eptatretus > Eptatretus burgeri. The sequence continues at coordinate 151,811,669 of NC_140962.1, read as the reverse complement.
AGGGATGGCTCACACATTGATGAATCACCCTGCCTGCAGCAGACGTGTACATTATCTCGGCTGCACGCTCTGCCATCGATTTGAGTTCTTCGTGCTCCCAAAATTTAAGAACTATCGCACAAAAGGTGAAAAAAAAACCAGATCGTTTGTCATTCTGAATGAAACGCAAATCGCCTTCGCCCAGTACAGAGTGCAAACCAAGATGGCGTCCGGTTTATTTTCAGTTCGGTGCGCCTAAGGAAGCCAAAGGCATATACGTGCAGTGTTGCTGGAAGGCCCGTGACGCCGACCCTTTTGATACTTGATAATTATAAATCTGTCAGTTCATAGTCTGGTGATCTACAATGTACATGAAAGACAACTCTGATTGGTTTCACAAATTTTCCTGACGATGTCGTCGTCGTTTCCACCACAAATGGCGGCGGTGATGGACTTGCGGCGGAGCCACTATATCTGGGGGAAATGTGTGGTGGAGGCACTATATCATGTCGAACAAACAGATCATCCACATTCTTCATCTCCCTCAAGTTGTTTATTTTCAAATTCCCCACTGTTTAACTCCACATCCCCTTTCATGGCCGTTACCTTTCCTTGACCACCCCACCCTGACCGTTACTTTTCATTGATGAATAGATAAATTGGATAGACAGATAATTATATAGGTAACAAGAGAGTTCATAGAACACATTAACCCATGCAGTGTTCAAAATAACACTGCAGAACAAAAAAGTAATTCCCGAAGTTTACCGACATTGATGCGGTGTGCTTTACACCACCTTATTTAGCATGTCCAAGTAATGCTACACGGAAGGGTTTTGAAAGTGCAAAAAAGGCGATTTGTGTTCTGTACTGTTCAATTGAAATTTTTTTTAACCCTTTGAACCCTAGCGGCCGTTTTGCAGTCCGCTATTCAAACCTCCACAAGCCTGAACGTCCAGTATACCGGCCGCTATTCAAAACTCCATATAGCCGAGCGGTCAGATTTTTCTGCAGGGAGCCAGGTTGGGGGAGCCAAAAGTCCAAGGAGCTCAGGGTTTAAAAGGTCGCAGGTTGTAGGATTTTTTTTCCCCCGGAAGTTTACCGCTGTTCCTGCACTGTCTTTTACACCACTTTATTCAACAATTAACATGTTTCACAAGTTATTCGTGCCTGTTGTTTGTGTCCTTTATGACGTCCATAAAAACATTAAGTTTCATGTTTGGAATGATTTTCTATTTTGTTTGATTTCCAGACAGGCAGAGTATTAAAAACAAAAAAGAAAGTCTCACACCTCTCTGTGCATGTGCGATCAGGACGAATTCAGAGCCAAAGTACTGCTAAGCTCCAGGTTTGTTTTCCGATTCACGATCCAATTCATGTTCAACTTCAAAATCTAACGCTTAATTGAAATAACGTTATTCAACAATCACAAACTGACGTTTGTGGAGACAGACAGACAGAAGTGAACCAATCGCTTAACCAAGTTCTTCTTGATGCTGGAGAATAGTGGAGCTCCATAAGTATAGCGAGAGAGCGAACATTTGCTGGCACGAGCATCCGCCCACTGACGTCCAGCGGCCTGACCTTTTGAAGACAAAGAGATGACATTTCCTGAGAACCCAAAAACGAAAAGCACGGTCCGTCCATCCGTGAAGCGGTGTGACTATATGTCTATTAATTACGTACTGTTCGAACGTCAGTTGCACCCTGACAGCACACACGCACATCTGTTAATTACCTACTATTGGAATGTACCTTTCGACCCTTTAGACTGCCGAGACCCCTTCAACCGTTGAAGACCCTTTAAGACTCTCAAGACCCTTAAAGACCTTTAAGACCCAAAACACTCACAAGATCTCAAAGACCCTCCAAGACCCCTTTTACTTTTAAGACTCTTAAGACCCCTTTTACCTTTAAGACCCTTTCAACACTTTAGACACCTTTAGATCCCATCACCCTTTAGACTTTTTTCCCCCCTTTTAACCCTGAGAACCATTCGACCTTTACACCCTAACACCATTTAGACCCCTTACAGCCTTCAGAGTTTAGACAGCTTAGACCCTTGACCATTTGGAGCTTTTAAAATTTCAAATAAATACAATATCACCAATATTACAAACAAGAAAAAGATGTCGTTCAGAGCATGATACTTACAAAATCCACCGCCTCTCCAAAGGTTACCATGGATACATCAAATTGTCTATTTCATTCAGATTAAAGTTCACAATCTTAATCAAAGCTCAGGCCAATCGGATGAAAATTAATTATTTTTCAGATTGAAATTGATTATTTTACAAGTTTGACCTTGAGTTGATCTTTTGACCTCAAAAATATTAGCTTTCCCAATTCGGTGCTGCAATATGCAAATCTTGTTCAAATTTCAAGTCAATTGGATGAAAAATGCAGATTTCAGAAATTTGACCTCAAGATGACCTTTGACCTCAAAAATCAATCGGCTTCTCGGTTGAGACCACCGATTGAATCGGCTTCTCGGTCTACAGCTTGGTAAAGTTTCATAATGATCAGTTTGGCATTGTAGTCTTCAAAATCAGTCAATCGGAAGAAAATTGAGGATTTTAGAAATACGGCAAATTTGTTTACCTTTGGCCTATGTTGACCCTTTCACCTAAAAACAATATGCTTCTTGCTGATGACAAACTCTACTATGTGGTGAAGTTTCATGAAGATTGGTTTAAAATTGGGACCTGAAGGTGGTAGACAGACAGACAGACAGACAGACAGACAGACAGACAGACAGACAGACAGACAGACAGACAGACAGACAGACAGACAGACAGGACGACGTCGTGCAGAGCACGATACTTGCAAAGTTCAGAAAACAAATTTGACCTCAAAAATAATTGCTGGTTGAATTGAATGACCAAATATCCTCTTCAAATTTCAAGTCAATCGGATGAAAAATTGAGGAATTCAGAAATCACACCTAAGTTGTTGACCTTTTGTTCGATGTTGACCTCAAAAACCAATTGGTGGTTGAATTCGGTGACCTGATATGCAAATCCTCTTCAAATTTGCGGTTTTGGAGCGGCAAGAGGTCTCCTTCGGGGCTCCCTGCTGACGTTCTCAAAGCTAAGTTTCCGGTTGTTATTTGTCCCGTTTTAACCGTTTCATTTTCTCACCTACATGTTAATGTGTGTTCCTAGTTCGGTTTTGTTTCAAAAATCGTGCTACTTTGTGAGTATTTTTGTCGACGTTCTTACCTGATGTTTGAGGCCTAGGCCTAGGCTTGAGGCCTACCGGTTCCACTCGGGGTTCGATCGTTTTTTTTTGTTTGTTTGTTTATGTTTTCTCCCCATTACCTTCAATTTTCATCCTCCCCACTTTCCAAACATCCCCCATTCTCCCAACTAATCTCTTTCTTATCTCAAAAAAAATATACCCAACAACAACAACAACAACAACACGCTCACCTTCTCCCGATTCTGCTTCTTCTTCTTCCTCTTAACTTCCTCCTCGATTTTTTTTTTTTACACTTCCATGACCGAATCTGTTGAACTCTCTCATACATTAATATTAACAACAAAAACGATCTTATAATGCTTCATCTTCCTCTCTCACACATGTGGTACTCTTTACTGTTTCACAATGCACTACTCTTCTGCTATTTTAACAGACTGCTCTCATTTCGACCTCTCCTTCATTCCTTGCCTAAAAAATCCAACTATTACAGCGCTTCTTCTCTCCATGCTCTGAATTCGCCTTCATTGCATCCATCAAGAATTGTGTTAAATCGCATCTCTGACCTAAAACTTTTAAAAACCACAGTTTGCCATGGATGCTCGCTTTCCATCAACCATTCTTTTCTTCCCACTTCAGTGCCACCTCACCCTCCTCACCCCTCAGTCTCACTCTCAAAGCAACCATCCCTCTCTTCTCTCTCCAAGCCTCCCTCTCACCTCTCTCAAAAATTCCCCCTCACCTTTCTCCCACCTTTCATCCCCCTCACTCTTCCTTCTCTAAGTTTCCCCCCTCTCATCCACCAACCTGCCTCCCTCCACTGCCCTCTCACCTCCATCTCTTCACTCCACCTCCTCAAATCCTCAACTGCCTTCTTCCTTGTCTCTTGTCCCCCTCTCCCCCAGCACCACAGAGCCTTTTCTCCTCCTCATTCGGCCCCCTCCCCTCGCTATTCTGCAATACCCCACACTCTTTCAGCAACCCTCCTTACCTCCCCCCTCGTCCCTTGTCCTACCCTCCACCTCCACCTCCTGCACCCAAAGCCTCCTCCCCTACCTCTTCATTAAAAGTGTGGACCTCAAATATCCGGGGCCTTCGCTCAAACCTTTCAGATCTTTCCATACAGGTTGCCACTGACAAACCAGACATTATCTGCCTTACAGAAACTTTCCTCTCCCAAGACGTGTCTGACTCCCAAGTATCTCTCCCTGGTTACTCCCTCCTCCTGCATTACAGACCCGAGCCTCGTCCTGGCGGAGGTGTTGCTCTCTTCATCAAAGACTCTATTCCTCACTCTCCATGCACTGCTCTCACTCCCCCACACCCCCAGGAATACCTCTGGCTTCGGCTTCCCCTCCACTCCCACCTCATGTTTATATGTGTACTGTACCGTCCACCGAACAGTGATGACTCCATCTACACCTCACTATCCGAAAACAAGGACCATCTTCTATCTTCTCATCCAAACTCTCTCTTCCTCTTATGTGGTGACTTCAATTGTCATCACGCCAGTTGGCTAGGTGTGGGTACCTCTCTCACCTGCCATGGCACCTTAGCAAAAGCTTTCTGCGACTCATTGGGACTGACTCAATCGGTCAACTTCCCGACCCGGATCTCAACCAATGGTACTCCATCTCTTCTGGATCTGATTTTGACAAATTTCCCTGACAATATCTGCTGCTCTTCCTTCGCTCCAATTGGTTCTTCTGACCACGTCCTTGTCAAAGTGGACATCTCTCTGGCTGTTATCAGAGAACCACCTCACCGCCGTCGAGTCTGGCATTTCACTCAAGCTGACTGGCAGGGTCTCCGAGCAGCCATCAAACTTACAGACTGGTCTCCTATCACTACTTTCTCAAACATCAACTCATCCTGGGAATTCTTTCAAAGAAACTTGCTCTCCCTCATGCACAGATTTATCCCCTCTCGTGTTCAGTTGTCTTACCCTTCCTCCCGCCCTTGGTTTACTGAAGCTTGTGGCGAGGCAGTTGTCCTGAAACAACTTGCCTTTGCCTCATGGAAAGCAAACCCAACTGAGGGCAATCTCAGTTCTTTCCACAAAGCTCGGAACAAGTGTGTCTCTACCCTCAGGAGAGCCAGAAAACAACATCTTTCTCATCTCAAGTCTGAACTCTCAAACCTCTCTCCCTCCTCAAAATCCTGGTGGCGTTTAATCAAATCTGTTTCTGGTGTATGTTCCCCCTCCATCCCCTCCCTTACCTCAAATGGCCGCACTGCTGATTCCACACGTGATAAAGCTGAATGTCTAAACTCGGTGTTTGCAGCTAAATCTTGTGTCCTAAACCCATCACTATCTCTACCCACTTTACCCAGTCGCACCCAACTATCCCTGGACTCTGTATCCTTTTCTCCTGACAAGGTGGAGAGCTTGCTTTCAAACCTCGAGTCAGATTCTGCAACCGGTCCAGACGGCATCAGCCCACGTGTCCTCAAAGCCTGCTCTTACTCACCCTCTATATGTTCTATTCACCCTCTCATTTGCCCAAGGTCATCTGCCATCTGCTTGGAAATCTGCTAACATCACTGCCCTGCATAAAAAAGGTGCAAAAACAGATCCCTGTAACTACAGACCAATCAGCCTTCTCCCAATCATCAGCAAGGTGATGGAATCCATCATCACTTCAGACATGAAATACTTCCTCTTCTCCAATGGCTTGATTTCCAATCATCAATTTGGTTTCAGACCAGGTCACTCTACCCTGGATATGCTGCTTCTGCTCTCCCATCAATGGATGGAGGTCCTCAATGCCAGACAGGAAATCCGAGCCGTATCCCTGGACATATCACGTGCTTTTGACACAGTCTGGCACCCTGCCCTACTCACCAAACTCTCTTCCCATGGTATTCAAGGCCATCTCCACTCATGGCTCGCAGACTTCCTCTCCTGTCGCAGTCAACGTGTGGCCCTAAATGGAGTTCTTTCATCCCCTCTTCCTGTGCTGGCTGGAGTTCCTCAAGGTAGCGTTCTGGGCCCTGTTCTTTTTCTGGTTTTCATCAATGATCTCTCGGACTCTCTGGAAAATCCTCTATATCTCTTTGCCGACGACTCCACCCTCTGCCGTACCATCTGTCATCCCTCAGACCGGCAAGCAGCAGCTTCTTCGCTCACTGCAGATCTGGATAAAATCACAAACTGGTCCAACACGTGGAACATGTCTTTCAATCCAGACAAATCTCACACTCTCACTATGTCTCTTTGAAAGGACCGTTTACAAAACCCCCCCATCCACTTTCTCAACAATCCTCTGGAAGAAGTCTTTTCTTTCAAGCTTCTGGGTCTCACTATCTGCCATGACCTTTCCTGGGAAAGTCACATTTCCAACCTCGCCTCAAAAGCTAGTCGCCGACTGGGAATCCTCCGTCGTGCTAAGTCCTTCCTCGGCCCTCTTGAGCTCCTGACCACTTACAAAGCTTTTGTCCGTAGCCTGATGGAGTACTGCTCTCCCCTCTGGGCTGGTGCTCCTGCCTCCCACCTTTCTCGGCTTCACGCTGTCGAAACCAGGGCATTTAAGATCATCGGCATCTCCCGCAATGAAGCTGAGTCTTTGGGCCTCTCACTCAATCACCGCAGGTTGGTCGGTGGTCTTTCTGTCTTCTACCGACTCCTCTCCAGCCTTGCCCCCCCTGCTCTCTCTGCAATTTGTCCCAACCACATTTCCACAGGGTGCTCAAGGTCCGCCAACAACCCCCTTCTGGTAAAACTACCAAAATCACGAATCACTGCTCATCTTCACTCTTTCATTCCTCTTTTTTCCCGCCTTTTGAATAAACTTCCTCACTCTATTCTTTCCCATTCTTCCCTCCAGGCTTTCAAAACAGCTGTTCACCACCACCTCTTATCTTCACTCTTTCATTCCTCTTTTTTCCCGCCTTTTGAATAAACTTCCTCACTCTATTCTTTCCCATTCTTCCCTCCAGGCTTTCAAAACAGCTGTTCACCACCACCTCTTATCTTCCCCCATCCAAATCCTCGATCTTTTCTACCCCCGATAATCCACCCAAGCCCACTTCCTTCAATTCTCCTGCTTTCCTTCCTGAAAGTCCCTGTAATGTCCATATTCTCTTCGCCATGTTCCCAGTCCCATCCCCATCCCTCTCCCTTCCACAGTTCACCTCATGTGTCTGTTCCCCAATGTTTTGTCCCTTCCTTTTGTCTGCCCCTCTTGTCTCATGCCTTGCTGTGAGTTGTGTGTTAGCTCTCATACGAGCCTCGACGAAGGTATACAAAAAAAAAAAAAAATTTCAAGTCAATGGGATGAAAGTTGAGGATTTTAGAAATACCTCCTGAGTTGTTGACCTTGGGACAATGTTGACCTCAAAAATAATTGGTTGGTTGAATTCAGTGAGCTGAAATATAAATCCTCTTAAAATTTAAGTCAATCTGATGAAAATTGAGGAATTTAGAAATCCCACCGAAGTTGTTGACCTTTTGACCTCAAAAACAATAGGCTTCTTGCTTATGACAAACTCTACCATGTGGTGAAGTTTCATGAAGATCGGTTTAAAATTGTGATCTGGTGGTGATAGACAGACAGAATAACAAAAGCGACTGACCAATCGACTTAAAAAATCTTCGATTTTGCAAGTAACAAATTTGTACACAAGAAACATTTGTATTACGATTGGTGTAAATCATGACAAAACAGCAAATCTGTGACGTCAGTCTCTGTGACGACGGGTGG
>NC_140962.1:151691289-151761289 GCF_056783735.1 Eptatretus burgeri | reverse complement strand
TTTTCCATCCGATGTAGCGTGTGTGTTGTCAGTGTTGTGCGAGGTGTGCAGTAAGAAAGGTAAAAAGGTCTGGTTGTCCCACTCACCATCCTCGGGGTCCCTTTTACCTTCTTCAAGACCCGGGCGTCCATCGTTGATCTTGATCCGCACGACTCCAGCAGGTCCTCTGGCCTCGTTTCCACGTGCGGGCATGACGGTCCGTTCCGATCCTCTCCCCGCACGGCACGACTCCATGTACCGACAGAGCTCCACGTACATGGTGTACGTGAACTTTCGTGCGGCCAAAGAACACAGTCGAACCCTCACCAGAGCGGGCTCGGCCCGGGCACAGAGAGCTCCGAGGATCTCGACCCCGAGACCCGTAACGGCGGCTCGGAGAGACTCCTCCGATAGACCCTGGATCTCGAGCCACGTCGGGACGGGACCGGGTCCACCACGATCTCTCGTCTCGTCCATTCTCTATCAAGAAACCCACGCTTTGAGACGAAGAACTATAAAGAAATCACTCCCTTTTTGGTTTTTTATGCTTCGACTATTTTCTCTTTCCTTTTGTACAAACGTCGGAAGACATTTGCACGTGGAGGACAAGTTCGACCAACCGGTTGAGGAGAAATCAGCAAGAAACACCACAAAGGAGGAGGTGACGTCAGCGGCCGACCGCAGTGCACCCGCTCTTCTCTCACCAAGATTTCCGCGCCTTTTTCTGACCTCGCGACTCACGATCCTTCACAGGAAGAAGAAAAATAGCAGAGCGTGCAGACCCTCGTCAGGACTTGTTTTGTGTGGTGTTTCATTTTTTAGCTCTTATACGAGCCTCGATATTGTTTCCAAATGTTTTTTTTTTAATCAAATAGGTACAGTCCTTCAAACCCATCCAGGCACAGCCAAATGAGCCTTATTCAAAAAAATAAAAAAAGAACCCAGATCAAAAAAATTAAATAATTCTGGCTGCCAGACCATGCGTCTGATCAGGTTAAAATTTAAAACACATATTCCCCATCACGACTAGATCATAATTGTGAAGTTTCACGTCGATAGATTAAGCGCTTGCAGAGAAAACATTATTTAATATTTTCTTCAATCCAATATGGCTGCCAAACAATGTGACCTATCAATTATTCTTCAACAAAACTTGTACACCCGAGGCTTGGGGAACATTTTTGTGAAGTTTCCCCTCGATCTGTCCAGCCATTCTGGAGAAGATTTTTTATAGGTTTCAGGGTAAATCCAATATGTCTGCCAAACATGTGACCGATGACATATGTGTACATTTTGTTCCTCGTGGATAGGCGGTCATACGTGTAAAGTTTGGCCTCAACTGTTCAGTCACTTCAGAGAAGATTTTTGAAGGTTTTTCAAAACAAACAAAACAACATAGCTGCTGAATCACGTAACTGATGACCAAATCAGTTTTTTCTGTGGACCAGTTTATGCCGAGATGACCCTGAAAAAATTTCATACAGATCAGACGTAGCGTTCTACATATACAATTATGACATCATAACGAAGACACCTGTAATGTCATAAAAAAAAAAAAAATCACACTTATTCCCCATATGTGAGAAGTTTGAATTTTTACCTTGGTGCAGTTTCAGAGATGCAGAATCCAAAGTTTTCCAAACATGGCTGCCACACCACGTGACCTATAACGTCATGATTATCATAAAAACATTCCACATGAATAGTCGTTCCTTTGGTGAAAATTTTGTCTCAATCCGACAAGCAGTTACGGAGAAAAACACTAAAGTTCTGTGCGGACAAACAAACAAATGGATCCAAATGCTGATCCCCTCACGCCAGCATTAGTGCAGGATTGAACAAAATTGGGTACGTTAAAACAGCACGTTCAAACGAGTCATACTAAACAATGCCCGGACACCGCCCAGAGACGTCCATGGTGGGTGCAGGGGCTTTGGGAGGAGGTAAGCATGAGGGAAGGGGAAGGGAAGGAAGGGTGTTTTCTGTCAATGGTAGAAAAAGCCGTGCTGGTGTTTTGCCTTTATTTAATTTCCACACGTATGATGAGCTCGAGAATCTCTTCACACGAGCGAATTGCGGAATTGATCGGAGCAGCAGCTCCGATTTCTCATAAAACAGCATTCATTTGCCCACTTCGCACATTCTTTGACACCCCTTCCTCTCTGCAACCTCCGGATAGTGTGAGTAGAGGGGGAAGGCATTGCAAGAGGAGGGTATGCAGCGTACCAGGCCATTACCGGGGGCAATAAAATGTGTCCAAACAGCAACGCTTTGTTTTTAACCGCTGTGTTCTTTATAAAACCGGGCGGAAAATATCTTCCTCCTTCACTTATAATAAGGGAGTCTCATGCAATCCCATTTCTCATATCGATTTGACTCAGAAAAACGCTGATCATACACCGCCTTTTAAGGCATCACAAAGCAGGTTGCTCAACCTGCAACAGGTGAGAAAAGGACACAAAAAAGCAGCTGATGTTTCAATAATTTATTCGCACGATTTTTAAAGGGCAAAAGTGAATTTTTATTCCGTTTTTTTTTTCCCAGCAAATCCGCAAACATTAGTATTCCCATCAGTGAAGCGGTGGGTCTCACTTCTGGTGGCTTTGAAAAGAACAGTCAAGCAACTTGGTGAGTGCTCACAAATTTTCTTAAGCACTCAAGCAAGCACTCCAACGAAACGGTTGATAAGGAACAGCTGGCTTGGCAAACGATTACCAATCGGTCATATAAATCTGTGCACCCGAAGACGCCCAGGGATGTCCGAAATGGACAAATTAAAACTTTCTTTGCAGTCGGAACTGCTGCCAAGTTCAATTCTGGAGCTTAAATTTTGTAATTCGGATTAGTTTAAGGGATTCTCCAGGATACGGCATGTGAGGAAATTAAATAAAGCCATGAACACTGGCGTCTCCAGGCATTTCGAAGCATTGCAATGTATCCAGCAATTCGTCGCTACGATAATCAGGCATTCGATATAATGTGAGGAAAGTGAAAAACAAAACAAAAAACTTGACCGTTAAAAAATCGTGACGGCCTGTTCCAAATCAAGGGATGGTTGAGCAGGCGGAAAAACATGGCAGGTTAAGACTCTTGCGAGCTGACACAGGGCTGACCAAGATGGCGTGTCACCATCTTGGTAAGGCTTATTTTGGGTTTTTTTAATCTTCCCTAAATTATCTTCAAAAGGGTTTTTTTAATAAACCCAAACACCCAATTCCTATTCACGCACCTCCTTGGAGTTCCCTTGGTATGCTTGTAAAGTTCGGGGCCGCAAGGTTCCATGGTTTTGGAGTGGATTATGTTCGTTGAGGAGAGGTTTTTTTTTTTGTTTTTTTTTTTTAAACAAACAGGTGAGAAGTGTCAAAATTTACAAGTTATAGTCTTGTCGAAAGATTGCAAAGATGTCGAGAGTGCGAGAGATTTCTGGTTATATCTGGATCTAGAATTGTCAAGCAAATATGAGCAGTTTGTGGAGGATTGAATGTTCATGAGTATTCTCTCAAAATTGAAATCAGGAAAGCGGAGTGTGGGTGTGAGGGGGCGGTCTGTGTTGCATTCTGTGCCATATCAGAGTTTTAGCTTCCTGCCCTTCCTTTGAGTTTAGAATAAACTATAGTTTAGAGTTCACTCACCTGCTGGTGCGATCGATCAGGCAAAGAACCTTGGCCTCTTGCATCACAAACCATTGTTGTCCATTGTGCATTAAAGATCTCAAGTCACGCATGCAGAATTCGAAACTGTCTTTGCAACAGGAAGTACACTCGTCGACATTATCACCATGAGTATGGAACTTTGTATCCATTGGCAAAAGGTGCAAGATAAATACAATTATGATGATCGTTTCATCTATCCCAGACCCAACTGTCGTAAATAATAAGTTTTTAAATATTTTGTACTTTCATTGGTTCACGAGCGCCAGCCAGTGACCACTATATTCGTTATGTCTGTGTGTCTGTCTGTCTGTCTGTCTGTCCAGAGCATAACTCCGTGGACTTTGATACAATCTTGATGAAACTTGGTTATGTGTTTGATATCAATGTCGAGTTGTGTTTTCCTGGATGAGGGCGTTCCACGCCCCCCCCCCCAAAAAAAGCCATTTTTAGGGGGTAGTCAGATTAAAAATCTATCTTCTCCTCGGGAATTGACTGAATGGAATGGGTTCTTCGGTATTTGAATAGCAACATGAATCATGTAAAACTTGTCGTTGTCCGATTTTTCATTTTCGTCCCAAGGTCAAGGTCACAAGGTCAAGGACTGAGAAAATTGCGAATTTTGACATAAAAATCATACGACCGCCCAAACTTTGAGAGCTGGGATGACAATATTTTTATGCATTATCTTGAGGTCATTCCCCACCTAAAGTCTTGAAACCATTTTGCTCCATCTCGAACACCTTGCCCGTGGCGCCCCCTTCAAGTTTGTTTTTACTCTGATTTCATGAAAGTATGGATAATCCGAGGAGTGCGAAATGCCATATTGCCTATATGACGTTATATTGTTCCTGGAATGTTCCAGAGGAAGTATTGCACCAAAGGTCATAATCCTTGACCTTTAAAGGCCACAAAGGTCAAATTTTCAAAGTTGTGGGAATCGAACCGGGTTTTCGACCTTCTTCGACAAACTAACTCCAATAAGCTATATCACGTATCCTGTTTCCTTATTTTAATGTCCACAACATTGTTTTGTGACCTTTAAAGGTTATGCAAAGGTCAAATTTTGAAAGTTGTTGAACGAAACCGGGTTTTCGACATTTTGCAGCCGTTCATTGAAGTCAACTAACACCCTCAGAAATTTATGCAGCCAAGCAGCCACAAGCTACGTATGAATAAATTAAAAAAAAGAAGACCAATGGACCTGCGGCTAATCTGAGCCCTGGCCTGAAGTTGAACCCAAATTTGAGAGCATTCTGACTGGTGGGTCTGGAGAAGAAGATTTTTGAAGGAATTTACTCGGTCACATGAGCAGAACGAGCTTTGCAATCCCCTTTACGAGTCTGGAGCAGAACCTTGCTGCCAAATTTCAGCTGGATTGGCCCAGCAGTTTTGCCGGAGAAGGATGGATGGACAGTGCACGGTGACAATACCTTATCTGGAATTCCAATTCCAGATAAACGAAAAATAAATAACATGTGCAGAAATAGCAGATCCTGAGATGGAAACGAAACTCATTTTCTCGCCACATTTTCAGCTCTCAGCTTGAAGCCTCGTGGGAGAGCGAGCAAAAACGTAACATGATTATAATATTCAGGACATGTTGGTAATGTATCACGTGATCTAAAATGATGGTTATGTCCAGTAAGTGTTGGCAATGCATCACGTGATCAAAGATGATGATTGTGATATCCAGTATGTGTTGGCAATGTATCACATGATCTAAGATGATGATGATGACATCCAGTACGTGTGGGCAATGTATCATGTGATCTAAGATGATGATTGTTACATTCAGTATGTGTTGGCAATGTATCACGTGATCGAAGATGATGATGGTGATATCCAGTATGTGTTGGCAATGTATCACATGATCTAAGATGATGATGATGACATTCAGTATGTGTTGGCAATGTATCACATGATCGAAGATGATGATATCCAATATGTGTTGGCAATGTATCACATGATCTAAGATAATGATATCCAGTATGTGTTGGCAATGTATCACGTGATCTAACATGATGATGGTGATATCCAGAATGTGTTGCCAATGTATCACGTGAGCTAACATGATGATGGTGATATCCAGTATGTGTTGGCAATGTATCACATGATCAAAGATGATGATATCCAATTTGTGTTGGCAATGTATCACGTGATCTAAGATGATGATGGTGATATCCAGTATGTGTTGGCAATGTATCACATGATCTAAGATGATGATATCCAGGATGTGTTGGCAATGTATCACATGATCGAAGATGATATCCAGAATGTGTTGGCAATGTATCACATGATCGAATATGATGATATCCAGAATGTGTTGGCAATGTATCACATGATCTAAGATAATGATATCCAGTATGTGTTGGCAATGTATCACGTGATCTAACATGATGATGGTGATATCCAGAATGTGTTGCCAATGTATCACGTGAGCTAACATGATGATGGTGATATCCAGTATGTGTTGGCAATGTATCACATGATCAAAGATGATGATATCCAATATGTGTTGGCAATGTATCACGTGATCTAAGATGATGATGGTGATATCCAGTATGTGTTGGCAATGTATCACATGATCTAAGATGATGATATCCAGGATGTGTTGGCAATGTATCACATGATCGAAGATGATATCCAGAATGTGTTGGCAATGTATCACATGATCTAAGATGACGATTGTGATATCCAGTATGTTGGCAATGTATCACGTTTTCTAAGATGATGATGGTGATATCCAGTATGTGTTGGCAATGTATCACATGATCTAAGATGATGATATCCAGTATGTGTTGGGAATGTATCAGGTGATCGAAGATGATGATTGTGATATCCAGTATGTGTTGGCAATGTATCACATGATCTAAGATGGTGATATCCAGTATGTGTTGGCAATGTATCACATGATCTAAGATGATGATATCCAGCATGTGTTGGCAATGTATCACATGATCTAAGATGATGATGGTGATATCCAGTACGTGTTGGCAATGTATCACGTGATCTAAGATGATGATTGTGATATCCAGTATGTGTTGGCAATGTATCACATGATCAAAGATGATGGTTGTGATATCCAGTATGTGTTGGCAATTTATAATGTGACCGATGATGATGTTGGTGATATCCAGTACGTGTTGGCAATGTATCACATGATCTAAGATGATGATGGTGATATCCAGTATGTGTTGGCAATGCATCACATGATCTAAGACGATGATGGTGATATCCAGTATGTGTTGGCAATATATCACATGATCAAAGATGATGGTTGTGATATCCAGTATGTGTTGGCAATTTATAATGTGACCGATGATGATGTTGGTGATATCCAGTACGTGTTGGCAATGTTTCACGTGATGTAACATGATGGTGACGTCTCGTATGTGTTGGAAATGTATCACGTGATGCAAGATGATGATGGTGATATCCAGTAGATGTTGGCAACGTATCACATGGTCCAAGATGATGACGATTACTTGTGCGTGTTAGCAAAGCATCACATGATCCAAGATGATGATATCCAGTATGTGTTGGCAATGCATCACTTGATCTAATATCAAGCTCCTCATTAGATAAATAAAGCTGTACGAGTGTTGTTGGTAGCAACGTTGTGTTGCGCTTCGTAACCAATATTCTCCCTTTCCCTCTCCCTCCACATGAACGTGTGCAGGTGCGAGTACGTTCGCGTTTCCCCTCAAATGTGGCGTGTGTGTTGTCATACTTGTGCAAAGTGTGAAATAAGAAAGGAAAGAAAGTGTAGTTCTCCAACTCACCATTCACGAGGTACCTTTCATCTTCTTGAAGACCCAAATGCTCGTCTTTGATCTTGTTCTGCACGACTCCACGAAGTCCTCCAGTCTCCTCGGCGTCCTTTTAACGTCCAAGCACGACGGTCCATTCTGATCTTCTCCTTGCACAGCACGACTCCATGTACCGACAGAACTCGGCATGCATGGTGTAGGTGAACTTTCGTGCGGACAAAGAACAAAGTGGAACCCTCACCGGAGCGGGCTCGGTACGAAACAGAGGACATCCCAAGCTCTCGTCAAGATCATTTTCCTTCAACAACCTGAATTTTTTTTTTCCTTCATCACCCTGTAAAATTTGCCTGAAATCACCGGCAAGAAGAAGTCACTGCGTCCATGGGTGAACCGTTTTGTCAAATATCTGGAATCATTTTTCACATCACTTTGGTGACCGGAGCCAGATTGAGGGGTAATTTGAAGGTGGAATGTGCCGTCCTACCACCTTTGAGCAGAGTCTCCGCAATTCCCAACGACCTTGTTCGGGATACAAAATCAAATACACACACAAATACAACTGATTTTCCGACTATCTGGGTCATCAGCTGGGCACTGCTCTTCATGAAGGTTTAAATACCTGAAAACATAATTGAAACATACGATCGCCTGTCCTGATGCTCACCTGGATCAGGAGCAAGTCAATGACCCCCCCCATAGACCCCTCAATGACCTCCTTCGACCCTGAAATTTTTGATGCCGTGAACAAACTTTGGTACATCACCGGTGATGAAGGTTGTGGTCAAGTTTCATCAAAATTGTGTGTTTGGTTTCTGAGAAGAGAGCAAATACCTTTTTTGGGGGATCAACCCCCTCCCCATAGATGCCCTTAATGAATGCAGATTTTGATGCAGTTGATACACTTTGGTACAACACGCATGATGAATGTTGTGGTCAAGTTTCATCGGAATTGTTTGTGTTGTTTTAGAGAAGAGCAAATACCTATTTTTTTGGGGGGGGGGTCAAAACCCCCCTGTAAACATACTGAATGAGCGCAGATTTTGTTGTGGTCGATACACTTTGGTCCATCATGCGTGATTAATGTTGTGGTCAGGTTTTATTGAAATCGTTTGTGTAGTTTCAGAAGAGACAACAAATACCTATTTTGGGGGTCGAAACCCCCCCCCCCTACAACTCCCGTCAATGAACACAGGTTTTGATTTGGTCGATAAACTTTGGAACATCACTGGTGATGAAGGTTGTGGTCAAGTTTCATCGGAATTGTTTGTGATGTTTCGGAGATGAGAGCAAATACCTATTTTGTGTGTGTGGGGGGGGGGAGGGGAGGGGGGGTCCAAACCCCCTCCCCGTAGACCCCCTCAATGAGGGCAGATTTTGATGCGGTCAACAAAGTTTCGTTCGGCATCAGATATGAAGCTTGTGTCCCAGTTTCATCGACATCGTGTGTTTGGTTCAAGCGATACTGATTGAAGTGTTTACGGACTCACCAATGGACAACGTTCGATCGCATCGGACACTCAAGACAAATTGGATCGAACGTTTACCTTTCCCTGAATAATTTTCTTCACGGGTCAACATCAAAGCACTTCCGGCTCACATGATTACCATCAAACGTCTCACGTTAACGTTTTCAAAGGCCCTAAACAGACGCTTCCTCAGAGATATCCTCGAGTAAACCTGCCTAAAACAAACAGACTCCGCACATGAATATAGGTTTGATAGTCGTGATTTGGGGGGTATTAGCCCTGACAGCTTAGATTACAACCAACACACAGAAACCCCTTTATCTTTTTGTACATGTATATAGATATAGATCACTTTTATTCATGAAAATAAATAACACAAATAAAATGCACAAACATGTTGATTAAGACAACAGTCTGGCCAAATTTTCAAGTTGAAGTCCCAAATCCTATTTTCCCCCATTACCCCCCTAAGTTTGTGGATTTGCGGTTCACGGAAATTTTCAAGAATGTAACCCACCCCCGCCAACGGAAAGGCCCTCCTGTTTTCTCTTTGTCCTTTTGTTCGGTCCTCTGTTCTGCCCCCCCCCCACCCTTTACAATGTTATCGATTTGTGTGCGGTTCGGGGTGAGCCGACCGGAGGGGAGGCGCAAAGGTCGCTGCACATGCAATTAGATAGCGGGGATTTTAAATGCTCCCGTCGGGTTCAATACTCGACCTGGCAGTTGAAAACAAAACGCTGCCAGTCAGTCGGCCCTCCACAGAGGGACGGAACGGTGAAGGGAGATTTGGGAGGTGGGGTATCCTGATACAACTTTGGAGAAAAGGTGCGGAAAGTGAGAAAAATGTATCCGCGGTGCGTCTCGAGCCAATTGGCAGATTACCAGGGAACACCGAGACTGCAGGTAGGGGTCACGTGGGGACCCGGGTTAGTGTGCGCACCAGACCGTCAGGCGTGTAGGGATGGCCATGCTTGGAAGCATGGCATGACGCACAGGATGTGTCATGTTGGGGTCGTGCTAAGAGGAAATAGGTAAACGGGTGGAGGTTGTGAGCGAGGGGCCCTAATTAAAATAATTACATCATAGAATTAGGTAACGCGACACTGGGCGTGGGACCCTGTTAGATTTAATTACGCTAACCAGCATCCGGGGCTGCTTAGCAACCTGTAGAGCTGCGGAGTTATCCGTGGATGACAGCTTCACATTCAGAGGTCGAACAGCAGGTCCGTGTGACCCCCGTCAGGCATTCTGGCGTGCTCGTACAAAAAAACCCACAAGTATTAGAGTATTTTCATCGGCGGTTGTCTGGGTGGAGGGTGGAAGGCCAGGGGAGGAAGTGGTTATGCTTCTGGGGGAAACATTTCATCGATTGTAATGGCATGGAAAAATTGGATGACAAGCCTCTTTAAAATGAAGTCACACGTATAAAAAGAAGAAAAAAAAACACTTAAAAAGGGTTTTAGTTCAAGAATTACGTCCCTGGTGGTGCACGATGATATTGGCTCACCCCACGCATTAAAAAAAAAGTTACAATTTAGGATTCTCTCTGCAAGTTGGAAAAATTTGATTTATCTCCTCGAATCAGCTGCACCAAATTCGAGCAAGTGAAAAAACAACGTGACGACATTCAGGAAACTTAATACTCCGACCTATTTGGTTGAGAACATGCTTTGTCTCACGAATGTATTGTGATCGCATCTTTTTCTTTAACAGCCACCATTATCCCACCAGTTTGACTCGTCGGAGCAGGAATTTAGCCGTGGTGCCAGCGATAGTCCGTCTACTCTTCGCGAAGGACGCCATCGGATTTTTAACACCAACCAACGAATGTTGACAAACAGGACACCTGTTTAACGTCCATCCGCGGGACAGCACACACACACACATTGATGAAACACTAACAGTTGATTGCTGGGTCAGGAATCCATCCGAAGCGAGAAGACAGCTTAGAGGCATGTGCGTATCTCTCGATTATCCTGTTACAAAAAAAAATTATTACCAGCAAACCACAACATTTCAAATATAAATGTGTCACATCAACATTTTATTACAGCCTTTAGAAGGAAAAGCACATTTGGGGCCAAAAATATATTTAAAAAAATATAAAAAAAAACAAAAAAAATTAATCAAATACACTTCAAGTGTTATTGTCATTGTCCGAAGAGCATTTCATGTCGAGAAATCTCTCAAATAAATCGTTTCTTCTTTTTTCTTCTTTATAAACCTTCTTTAACAACTTTCTGGCCTTCTTGTTCCGTGCTTCGGCCCCTTCCATTAAACAGATGACCCATTGGGGTGCATCATCATCATCATTTGATCTCGACCTTTTTTTCGAAGAAGCCGGCGCTGCCGGTGGAGGTGAAGTCGATGGGACAGGAGGGAACACCTTCTGTTCCTGTGAACCTTCAGTCAGTGTTGCCGCTTCTGCGGTCTCCACCGTGTGAGAGCACCTTGCTCGTGCGATGCGTGGAGGGTTAACGGCGGGGTCCTTTTGCAGCATCTGACCCATAAGATCGAAGAATTGCCACTTACTCTTACCCTTGCCGGTCTGCTTTTTCATTTCGACATTCCGCTTGTATCTGGAGAATAACGAGACTGAAGTTATGAGTGGTTAAACACAGGTTTCTGATTGTACTGTGATGGTGAATGAGTGTTATGGATTTTTGGAAAGACGTTTGATTTTGCCCATGTGTAATCATATGATGCCATCAAAACTGTGACTGAGCATTTGAAGGAGAGACAGAGACAGACATCATTTGGTATTACGTACTTTTGTTTTACCATCACAATAAAGATACAAAAAACCCATTACTTTAACCTGGTGTTGGATTCGTGGTTACGGTGGTGGCTTGGGATCCTAGGATTCTGAGTTCAAGCCCCGTTTTCGGCTGAATTAACACCAGGGGGGTTGACTCAGCCTGTCATCCTTCCGAGGTCGGTGAAATGAGTCCCAGTGTAGTAGCCAAAAGGCTGCACATGAAGGGAATGGGTATCAACGGATTTATTAAATCTGGTATTGGCATGGCACAGGCATGATGGGCCAAATGGCCTCCTCCTGTATAAAATTTCCTTGTTATCCTTTGTCACTTCTCATCTCTGTGCATCCCTGTACACAATTAACCTATCCAACTTTTGTCATCTTCTGTGACACGATCACACTGCAGGTAATACACATAGAATTGTGACCTGTCAAAAATAAATCGTGCATCACAAAATCACTCAAACTTCCAAGGCATTGACAGATATCTATATAACCTATTACATCCTCAAATTCCAAGCTTTAGAAACAAAAATCAACTCGAGTTTTCATCGAACACCATGCCCCGTGCAGTCTTGAGAAACAAGGACATGGCCGGGATCTGCGAACGGAAAATTTGATTTGTTGCGACGACGGAGAATGTCGTAATATTTTGTACAAGTACGACTAAACGCAAGGATTGTGAACGTGCCAATAAGGCAATTTGTATAATACATTGTTCAAAGATATAATTAATTTGAAATAAAACAAGGAAAAAAAAACAAAACACAAAACGTCATGACCCACATTGTTTTCGGAATTTTGCTCTACAGCGTTAAAGGGCGAGCACATATTTATTTACAACTAAAATGGCCGCCAGTCTACCAGTCAGCCATCTTTGATCAGATCGCAAAATAAAGTGAGGTGTAAATGTATGCAATCATGTACTGCGCTTGTGCCAAGTTTGAACAAGATCGGTAAACGCATGTCCGAGAAATGATCGAGGACATGTTCAACATCGGGGGGGTTTTTGACAACTAAAATGGCCGCCAGCGGGCCATCTTTGATCCAATCGCGAATCAAACTGATGTGCATACGTATACCATCATCTGTCGTCTTTGTTCCAAGTACGAATAAAATTGGTCCACATATGTCCGAGATATAGTTGCGGATGCATGCACGCACGGACACGAAAATTGAGACCAAATACACAATCCCCCCGTTTTGGATAATGTCCAATAGGGGATAATAAAGGTTACCGCTGTTGATGCAGTGTCCTTTACACCACATTATTTGATACATTACATTCCGCCTCTTTGCAGCGATTGTACGTCCTCCCCCCCCCCACCACCACAAGTCGGAGGCCAAATCTTCCCCATGGACCGCCCATTCCCTCTTGTTGAACTCTGTTGTGGCCCTGACTTCACGAAGGCAGGGCTACACCATCCAGGATGTGGGGGATATCTGGGTCGATCCGAGGAGATTGATCGGCTGTCTCAATGCCGCGGGCTTGTTCGAGAGAACTGTCCAGGGCTATACAACAATAACAAGTTATAATAGTTCTTCGTGCCTGTTGTTTGCATCCTTTATTACGTCCTTAAAAATAGTAAGTTTCCTGTTTAGAATGATTTTCGATTTTGATCGACAGGCAGACAACGTGAAAAAGAATAGCCCCACTCCTCTCTGTGCAGGCGTAATCGGGATGCAGTCAGAACCGAAGTCCTGCTGAACCACAGGTTCGTTTTCCGATTTATGTTCAAAATATAACATACTTGAGATGGTAGTTGTTCCTCGATCATAAAGAGACATTTTTGGACAGACAAACTCAATTGCTTTTCACTTAGCTCACACGGAGTAAAAGGGCCAGCATTGTTGTGCACATTTGGGTGCAATGTTTAATGGAAGCAGAAATTAGGCAAAAAAAAAAAACAACCAATAAACAAACAAAAAAATAATAATAAGTCGTGCAAAAAATAAAAACCGATTTCTTATGTTCCCTTGCATTTACGCACGTACTCGCCTCCATGCTCTCCAGCTGAGTTTCGAATCCCGACAGATATAAACTGTTATCCCAGTGTTTCACAGACTGTTATAATCATTGCGTGTGCCGTCCGTCGGATGTACGTTAAACTGGGCGGCCCGTCTGCCGACATTAGTTGGTGGACGTTAAAGATCCCATAGTGTCATTCACGAAGAGTAGGGGAGCAATCACGGGCACCATGGTCGAAAAAAAAAAAAAAAAATAAACAATTCCAAAATTCCTGTCCTCAGCTCAAGTCCCAAAAAGGTCAACCCCCAGGGAGGTCGCTACACCCTTTATCTGGGCATGTGGGTGAGTAGTAGTAGCCTTGCAATGTCCTCCAAGTTAGAAAATCCCAGAAACATTACCTATCCTTTAAATTTCTCCATTTCTTGTCCACCTCCTCAACACTGAAGGTTGTGCCACCCTCGTTGTTGAGCTTCTTGGTAATTTTCTGCCATATATCCTTCCTCCTAATGAAGTTGTTTTCAAAGGAGGCCTTGTTCTCTTCATAAAGGTGAATGAGGGCTTTCACCTCCGCGTTACTCCAGTCTGAGAATCAAGACAAGAAAACACACAAATTGCAATTATTAAAACGAGCGAAATTGATGGCGAGTCATTGCCAATCCTCACAAGAAGCGATGTCGAATGATGGCAAAACGTTTCACCAGGAATGACCCAATAGCAAACGAGAAGGGCACTCGGTGGAGCGCATACCTCCGCCACGTAATGCCTGATCCACGAGATCCACGAGAACATACCGGGCCCATTACATTTTTGAAATATCATGCTATACAGTACTACATCGTTTTTGGCACCATCTCTCAATAGTGAAGAATGACTTTGAAAATTAAATAATTATCATATCCAGATCTGGATTCGGATCTTCACCAAAATTGAATCAATTCTTCCTCGTCACACACCCAACCTGTCCACAACTTTTTGAGATATCCTGCACACAGACAAACAGGCAGAAAGGGGTGAAAACATAACCACCTTTACTTTCAGTGGTGGAAGTAATAAAGGAGGAAAAATTTTTTTGACCCTCGGTCGCTCCTGGAGAAATAACTCAGGGTCAAATCCCCAAAAAAAAAAAAAAAAATCATTCCATTCTTCACGTGCCCCCCAATGTTGATTGCATGCGAGAAGTTTCATTAAAAATCCTTTAAAAATGTGCCCGCAATTGCTTTTTTCGGAATTTGACCTTTTGACCCCACCCAGGGACCAGGGAGTGGGGGCCAAAAATGAAACTGCTCTCACACTTTGTACCTCTGCCACAGAAGGTGAAGGACGTTATGTTTTCACCCCTCCGTTTGTCTGTTTGTGTGCAGGATATCTCAAAAAAAGTTATGCACGAATGCGGATGAAATCTTGTGGACAGGTTTGGTGTGTGATAAGGACGAACCGATTCGATTTTGGTGAAGATCCAGATCCGACGACAAGAATTTTTTTTGAAGTAATTCTTCACCATTGAGATATAGGGCCACAAACGATACACAGCATGACATCTCAAAAATGTAATCGGCCCGATATGTTCTCGTGGATCAGGCATTACCCGGCGGAGGTATGCACTCTCCCGCGTGCCCTTCTAGTTTACTATGTGGATGTGATAACTACCAACTTTGGTGAATTTCTGCACAACTGTTTTTGAGGAGATAGCATGCCAGACAGACAGACAGACAGAGCCGATTAAAATATGTAAAGGAAGATAATTTAGTGAGCATCCATATAAACATACTCTTTTTGGCATCGTCCTCATGAGCAACATCTTCATTTGGAATGCCTTCACTTAAGGTCATACTTGAGGATGAAGCTTGTCGGACTTCTTTTCTAGTTCCTGCATAACTCAAATAAAATCGAATTTCATTCAGCAATGAAAGGGTTTCATATGAAGGATGTTTGAAAAAAAAAAAAAAAAATACTACGTATACTACAAATGTATAAGCAAATGAGTGCTTCTTGATTGGGTTTGAATCTTGACAAAGCTATAAACTGTCATCCTGTCATAAAAGAGTAGGGGAGCTATCGGAGGCTCCACGAACCAATTACAAATCCCTGCCCTTGCAACTGAGTATCCTCAGCACTGATCTCGATTATACTGACTGGATAGAGGGTCGGCGCGTTCACATGCACACAACTGTGAAGCAGTCACGTGGCCATTTTAAATCTCGCAAAAGGAACATGCACATACGTGCACATGGTGCATTTGGAGAAAAACTCTGTTTTCAGTTAGTTTTGTTTCAACAACGTCGTATACCCGTTCATATATCGAGTGCGTGCATTCATTATTGGGGTCATTTTGTATTTCTCTCAAATCTTTCATCAACCCCTGCAATTGTTCTTTGGAACTTGCCAAAAAAACCCCCCAAAAAACCAATTTTTTGACTTTGAGTGCAAATTAAAGCTACCAGAAGCACCCGCTCCCTACGGGAGCCGTCAAGGGGGTCATGTTATTATATTTATGCCTACTTTACTCCAAGGGGTCCCAGGATTACACACCCAAAAAATATTTGCGATCAGTTCAGCCGTTTTTGCGGTACCTAGGAACAGATGGACGGACGGTGAATTATAGTAAGACAAGTGCGTGCCCGTACGTGCAAAAAAGACAAAAAAAATAAAAAATAAAAAAAATAAAAAAATAAAAAAAACTTTCAAACCACGTGCCAGAAACAACGACACAGGCCGTTCCTTTGCTCTCGCGTGCCCGTATGTGCGTGGAAAAAAAATTCAAACCGCGTGCCAGAAACAACCACACAGGCCGTTCCTTCACTCTCGCGTGGCCGTACGTGCAAAAAAAAAAACAAAAAAAAAACTTTCAAACAACCACACATGCCGTTCCTTCGCTCTTGTAAACGACGACTGGATTGGGGCATTGTGTTCATCTATAAATGCGCATGAGAAATCGAGAAATTATTCGAATACATGAAGTCATCACTATCCTTAAGTCCGTACGTTGTAACTGGTAATGGGGAACGCGCTCGAACTTGGCCATAACTTGGGAACCACTTGTCCAATTAATTTCAAACCTTGAAAAGGCAAACAAACAGAGATTGCTGGAATTATAGATAGAAGATGCATACTGTGGGTGCAAAACACCAAGCAACGTGTCCTGTCATTGGTAACCGAGGATCTCTTCCCCAACGGCCATGCCTACGCAGCAACGTGTCCGGTCATTGGTAACCGAGGATCTCTTCCCCAACGGCCACGCCGACGCAGCAACGTGTCCTGTCATTGGTTTAGTAAATAAATGGCCAGAACTTGGGAACCACCTGCCCGATTAATATCAAACCTTGAAAAGGCACATACTCAGGTCCCCAGCAATATACCTGGCAAGTTTCAATTAGATCGGACCAGTGGTTATCGAGAAACAGCGGTCACAGACACACACAGATTGCTGGAATTCGAGATAGATTACTATGCCTGGTGTTGGCTTAATGGTTAGGGTGGCGGGCTTGGGATCCTCGGGTCCTGAGTTCAAATCCCGCTCATCTATTGAATTATTAATACCAGGTGGGGTTACAACTCGGCCTGCCATCCTTCCGAGGTCGGCAAAATGAGTGCCAGCATGCTGGTATCCTGCGTCGGAGTGGCGACCCGTCCAGGATTGTGCCCAATAGCCAAGGAGACTGCTTAGGCGGCACCAACGCTCTGCACAGTGTATGGTCCCGATGGATGGATGGACTTTGTTACATTATCTATTCAAAAAGTATTATAGTGTCCAGGGGGTTAAAACCGCACCTGGACGGATGGCAAAGCTTCTCCCTTGAAGGCTACAACCGAGACTTGGAGATGAATGCACACGTGTCAACGGGGTGTAATGGCGGAGAGGCGAACCACCCAGGAGGAGCACAGCACAGGGCTACAGCGTCTTAAAAGGAATACATTTCATGAAAAATAAAACAAATATTCACAAAGGACAATAATTCAAAAGCAAATGTTAATGATATGAAATAAATAAATCCTACAGTCAAGGCCACGCACACAGGATTCATATACAAAGGGTGACAAAATGAAAAGAAAAACCCTCCTTTCAACCACTCTTACACTTAGCTTGGCCCAGAGCTGATCCTTGTGGGACTGGAATTGAGGCGCTTCTCTCGTAGTGGAACAGATGCACGCCAGGCAATCCGCGAGCGGCACTCCACCCAAAGGCTCAAAGCCACAGTGTAACGGCTTCGGGTGCTCCGATCGTCCTCATCGAGCCGACCAGAAGCAAAAGGCCAGCGTCTTACTTCACCATGCGAGCCAAACCACCTCAACACAGATTCAATGACCACGTCATCCTCTTTGGTGTGCGCTCAACCTCCGCACTCGCGTCTCAAAAGCAATGCACCTTGTGTCTCCACTCTCTGATCACGGCTCTCCCAGAATGCCAAGCCAACTCCCTCATCCGAAAATGCGCAACCACTCCTGTGCGCTCCCTTTCTTTCGCTTCTCAAAAATGTGCAAGCTCCCTTTCATCACCGTCTTATTTTATCCTCTCCCTCCGGGGCGTGCCCTGCTCCCACAAAACCCGGGATGGCGGGGCTTCTGCCTGCTTGGCCAGCTTCTGAAGTCACACCCATCAATCGTCCTTCGGGTGAGTGACTTCGCTTGTTGGCAACCTTTGAAGGTGGGGCTTTCTGCCCGTTTGTTGTGGTTTCAGGGACGCGTTCCCTACATTTATTGCCGATCTTGAAATATAAAAACATGGGGGCAAAAAAAAAAAAAAAAAACAATCACAGAGGGCAATCACATACTGGGGAACTTATTCCAACTCCCTTGGCTAATGAACACCGCACCACCCTTCGTGTGGTGACACGTAACACAAGCTCACAGGTTCCATACTCACATCGAGATGCTTCTACTCGTCTATGGACCACACAACTCTACACAATGCTGTACTCTCTCTTAGATTCTTCCATCTACCTCCACAATCATAACAGTATTTTTTCTTTAATATGCAGATGTTGGATTTCTGCCAGAGATTCCCTTTGTTAATATTATCTCTCAAACAGCCCCATCTATAGCTTCAAACTGGTTAATTAATATAATTTGGGCATGTCAGTCAATGTTGTTGCTTCAACTTAAAGGAAACAAGCAGAGTATCCACCCTCTGGGCGGCGAGAGTACGTACCTCACTTGCTGGAAAAAAAAAAGTCTCATCTGTATATTGCAAGGAGACTAATTTGATGTTTGTGAGGTGTGTGTTTAAAGGGGGTTTAACGGTCTACATGGTCGAAGGTATCTAAAGAGTGTTGAAGTCCAAAGGGTTGAAAGTGTCTCAAGGGTGCATATTCCAATGGTAGTTCGGGTCTAAAGGGGTTTAAAAGGATCTATCGGGGTCCAAAGGGTTAAGAGTTATAAGGGGTCTCAAGGTTTGAAGCATCTATGCGGTCCAAAGGGTTGTAAGAGTCGAAAAAGGTTTAAAAGGTTCATTCCGAGAGTACGTTTTCAAGACGCACGTACGTAGTGTCACTTTTTTTTTTTCAACAGACAGACATGAATGGTTTCCAGTCTCGAAAAAGATTATTTGTTTCAAAAAAGAAGCCTGAAATTGTAATAAAATAGAGCGAAGGCATAAATTTCAATTAAGAATATTTTACTGATCACGGTACACAAGAGGAAATCAGCCAGACGTTCCAATGTAGAGTTTATTTTGTCTAATATATTGTTGTAGATTTCTGCCCGCGGGCGTGCGGACGACCGCTTCTCGCCAATGGCGGCCGCTCTTGCCCACCAAACGGACAATCCAGTCGCAGCTTTCCGGATCAAACGCCGGAACCCAGCTACGGGTGTGTTTTTAATGCACACCACAGCCTAGTCAACACTCGACCCGCGCGCAACAGGGTCAATCGTCGAAATACCTAATTAATCGCGCGGGCAGACGACCAAGAGACTGCACTTCAACGGGGCCCACTTGAAACGAGCCGCTTAAGCAGCTCGTTTCAACGGGGCCCGCTTGAAACGAGCCGCTTAAGCAGCTCGCTTCGTTTTGGGATAACCGAGCGGGGTATTATCGCGCAGCCCCATTGGAACCGATCGCTTTATCGGCTATTAAAAAGCCAGCTATTACTCCGAACTCAATACGGAAGTTCAATGAAGAAAAAGGACGCGATGAACGGGTCGACATTCACACAAGCACATTTATTTGCACACATCGACGATCAAAGCAGCAATGCAGGGATATACGAGCATGCAATGAATGTGGGTAGGGACGAGACAATAGCAAGACAAAGACTACAACCGTATATTTATTATGTACAGTCACTTGTACTTAACATCAGTTCTACCTAAGGACATGGCGCCACAACGTTCATTCAAAAACCCCAGAAAGAAAAGGCCCGGGCTCGTAAGCCTTTAATGTCTCTCAGAGCTTGGGAGACCGAAGGAGCTCCGAGAGGCCGCGCTGGTTACCTTCACCTTCGTGTTGCCTCGCTGGGGCGACCCGCGACGTCCCGTCCTCATGGCAGCTGGCGTGATCGCGGTTCGGCCCAGGCCTCCTCGGGCGGCCTGGTGATTCGGGCCCAGCCGGCAACGCCTCAGAGGAACGAACGGGTCTTTTGCTCTCTTCGAGTTGATGCTCTCTTTAAGAGCTCGTCCGTCCCTCAGTGCCGCTCGGACTGTCCCGAAGCCCGATCACCTCAGACCGTTCGGTGCTGGCTGGCGACCTCTCTCCGGCTCTCCCCACATCCCGAACACGAACGCGCTGTTCTGCACAGCACGGCAGGCTTGGCTGCGCTCCCAGCTCCCATCTCCTCGGCAAACCCAGACCTCCACTGGACTCGAACCTTGCTCTTCACACCACTCCAAGCCCAGACCGACTGACTGACTTGGTGCTCTGCTATATGGGATCCGTGAGGCGAGGTTTGATCTCTGATCCCGCACCTCTGACCCACCGCTGGCTCCGCCCCCTTCGATCTCCTGATCCGATCTCGAGGCGAAGCTCGGAGCGAGCGGACATGGTTGAGATCATCGATGCTGGTGACAACAAAGGAGAGCGGACGTGGGTGAAATCACCGTCCCTGCACAACGAGGAAACCCTCGCGTCTGTTTGCAGCGATCTCACCGTGGCCGGTGCAAAGATGGCGGCGTTTGCGGAGTTGAAGGTGAAGCGATGTTGTTCGTTGTTGGTTATTGGGGGAGATGTGGTTTTGGAAATGGTGGCTGTGGTTGGCGTTGTGGAGAAGGCGGTTGTGTGAAGGCGGTTGTGTGAAGGCGGTTGTGTGAAGGCGGTTGTGTGAAGGCGGTTGTGTGAAGGCGGTTGTGTGAAGGCGGTTGTGTGAAGGGGGTTGTGTGAAGGGGGTTGTGTGAAGGGGGTTGTGTGGAGGGGGTTGTGTGAAGAAAGCGGTTGTGTGAAGGCGGTTGTGTGAAGGCGGTTGTGTGAAAGGCGGTTGTGTGAAGGCGGTTGTGTGAAAGGCGGTTGTGTGAAAAGGCGGTTGTGTGAAAGGCGGTTGTGTGAAAGGCGGTTGTGTGAAGGCGGTTGTGTGAAGGCGGTTGTGTGAAGGCGGTTGTGTGAAAGGCGGTTGTGTGAAGGCGGTTGTGTGAAGGCGGTTGTGTGAAGGCGGTTGTGTGAAAGCGGTTGTGTGAAGGCGGTTGTGTGAAAGGCGGTTGTGTGAAGGCGGTTGTGTGAAGGCGGTTGTGTGAAAGCGGTTGTGTGAAAAGGCGGTTGTGTGAAGGCGGTTGTGTGAAGGCGGTTGTGTGAAGGCGGTTGTGTGAAGAAGCGGTTGTGTGGCGGTTGTGTGAAAGGCGGTTGTGTGAAGGCGGTTGTGTGAAGAAGCGGTTGTGTGAAGGCGGTTGTGTGAAGGCGGTTGTGTGAAGGCGGTTGTGTGAAGGCGGTTGTGTGAAAAGCGGTTGTGTGAAGGCGGTTGTGTGAAGGCGGTTGTGTGAAAGCGGTTGTGTGAAAGCGGTTGTGTGAAAGGCGGTTGTGTGAAGCGGTTGTGTGAAGGCGGTTGTGTGAAAGGCGGTTGTGTGAAGGCGGTTGTGTGAAGGCGGTTGTGTGAAGGCGGTTGTGTGAAGGCGGTTGTGTGAAAAGGCGGTTGTGTGAAGGCGGTTGTGAAGGCGGTTGTGTGAAGGCGGTTGTGTGAAGCGGTTGTGTGAAAGCGGTTGTGTGAAAGCGGTTGTGTGAAGCGGTTGTGTGAAGGCGGTTGTGTGAAAAGCGGTTGTGTGAAGAGCGGTTGTGTGGCGGTTGTGTGAAAAGGCGGTTGTGTGAAGGCGGTTGTGTGAAGGCGGTTGTGTGAAGCGGTTGTGTGAAAGGCGGTTGTGTGAAGCGGTTGTGTGGCGGTTGTGTGAAAGGCGGTTGTGTGAAAGCGGTTGTGTGAAAAGCGGTTGTGTGACGGTTGTGTAAGCGGTTGTGTGAAAAGCGGTTGTGTGAAAGCCCGGTTGTGTGAAAGCGGTTGTGTGAAGGCGGTTGTGTGAAGGCGGTTGTGTGAAGGCGGTTGTGTGAAGGCGGTTGTGTGAAAGCGGTTGTGTGAAAAGGCGGTTGTGTGTAAGGCGGTTGTGTGAAGGCGGTTGTGTGAAAAGCGGTTGTGTGAAGGCGGTTGTGTGAAAAGCGGTTGTGTGAAAAGCGGTTGTGTGAAAGCGGTTGTGTGAAGCGGTTGTGTGAAAGGCGGTTGTGTGAAGCGGTTGTGTGAAGGCGGTTGTGTGAAGGCGGTTGTGTGAAAAGCGGTTGTGTGAAGCGGTTGTGTGAAGCGGTTGTGTGAAGGCGGTTGTGTGAAAGCGGTTGTGTGAAGGCGGTTGTGTGGCGGTTGTGTGAAAAGCGGTTGTGTGAAAGCGGTTGTGTGAAAGCGGTTGTGTGGCGGTTGTGTGAAAAGCGGTTGTGTGAAGGCGGTTGTGTGAAGGCGGTTGTGTGAAGCGGTTGTGTGAAAAGCGGTTGTGTGAAAGGCGGTTGTGTGAAGCGGTTGTGTGAAAAGCGGTTGTGTGTAAGCGGTTGTGTGAAAAGGCGGTTGTGTGAAAAGCGGTTGTGTGAAGCGGTTGTGTGAAAAGCGGTTGTGTGAAGCGGTTGTGTGAAAGCGGTTGTGTGAAAAGCGGTTGTGTGAAGCGGTTGTGTGAAAAGCGGTTGTGTGAAAGCGGTTGTGTGAAAAGGCGGTTGTGTGAAGGCGGTTGTGTGAAGCGGTTGTGTGAAAAGCGGTTGTGTGAAGCGGTTGTGTGAAAGCGGTTGTGTGGCGGTTGTGTGAAAGCGGTTGTGTGAAAGCGGTTGTGTGAAAGCGGTTGTGTGAAGCGGTTGTGTGAAAGGCGGTTGTGTGAAAAGCGGTTGTGTGAAGCGGTTGTGTGAAGCGGTTGTGTGAAAAGCGGTTGTGTGAAAGGCGGTTGTGTGAAGGCGGTTGTGTGAAAAGCGGTTGTGTGAAAAGCGGTTGTGTGAAAGCGGTTGTGTGAAGGCGGTTGTGTGAAGGCCCGGTTGTGTGAAGAAGCGGTTGTGTGAAGCGGTTGTGTGAAGAAGCGGTTGTGTGAAGCGGTTGTGTGAAGGCGGTTGTGTGAAGGCGGTTGTGTGAAGGCGGTTGTGTGAAAAGCGGTTGTGTGAAGGCGGTTGTGTGAAGGCGGTTGTGTGAAGGCGGTTGTGTGAAGGCGGTTGTGTGAAAGCGGTTGTGTGAAGGCGGTTGTGTGAAAAGCGGTTGTGTGGCCGGTTGTGTGAAGAAGCGGTTGTGTGAAAAGGCGGTTGTGTGAAAGCGGTTGTGTGAAGGCGGTTGTGTGAAGCGGTTGTGTGAAGCGGTTGTGTGAAAGCGGTTGTGTAAGGCGGTTGTGTGAAGGCGGTTGTGTGAAAGCGGTTGTGTGAAGGCGGTTGTGTGAAGGCGGTTGTGTGAAGGCGGTTGTGTGAAGCGGTTGTGTGAAAAGCGGTTGTGTGAAGAGCGGTTGTGTGAAAGCGGTTGTGTGAAAAGGCGGTTGTGTGAAGGCGGTTGTGTGAAGGCGGTTGTGTGAAGGCGGTTGTGTGAAGGCGGTTGTGTGAAGGCGGTTGTGTGAAGGCGGTTGTGTGAAGGCGGTTGTGTGAAGGCGGTTGTGTGAAGGCGGTTGTGTGAAGGCGGTTGTGTGAAGGCGGTTGTGTGAAGGCGGCTGTGGAGAAGGTGGTTGTTCGTTGTCTGTGGGGATGTTGGTGATTGTGGAGAAGGTGGTTGTGGTCAGCGTTGTGGTGGTTGAAATGCAGTTGGTCCAAAATAACGATAGCAAAAGAAAAACGGCTACCTCAAAGATCACAGCCCTTTAAACATCGGTGGGGAAATCTATCTGAACACAGACTCATCGACACAACTGATCTAAGGACCTATATGGTGCTCTGTGAATTTCCACAACTGTAACACGAGCCCCTCCCCTTTTTACAGACTCGTCCCGAGTCGTCGAATTTTCGTGTGCCTTCGTGTGTAAGTTTCCCCGAGTACGATTTATCTTCGGATCCCTGAGTGCGACATTTAGTGTATTCGTGTCCCAAAAATAAATAACCTACGGGCTGGGTAACTAACTAAACAAACCCACTCATGCAGGCGACTTAATTAAATTGCCGGCGCGAAGACACACATGCAGGGGGGAGCAAACCATGTACAATTTTAACTTAACTTACAAATTTACACAAAACCATGGCCCAGGACTGATGGAGTCTGTGGGAAAGAGAAGCAGGGAGCCAGGCTGCTCAAATGCAGTCTCTGGCTCATGAAACAAATGCAGGTTTAAACGGGGTATGTGGCCGGTTTTCAATGCAGTCTTAGGCCTGCCCCCTGAAATGAGCGCATTGAACACAAACGGTGCACGGGCTGCACCAATGCAGTCCCCGTGTGCGGCTGCCTGCAAGGCAGTCCCTGCAGAACAATGAATGGTACTGGGGCAAGCAAACAAAAATGAGCGGTGCACGGGCTGCTCAATGCAGTCCCATGGTGCGGCTGCCTGCAGGGCAGTCGCTGCAGCTTCCGCGGTGATCCTGGCGCACATGGTGATGGATGGAATGGGGCAAATGCAAACAAGGGCTAGCAGGCATGGGGTCAAGGCAAAGGCAGGCAGACAAGGCATGGCAAGGCTGGCACAGGCCGTTGTAGCAAAAACAGGCCGGCAGGTGAAGCTGGCCGGCACAGGCCTTGTAGCAAAAACAGGCCGGCAGGTGAAGCTGGCCGGCACAGGCCTTGTAGCAAAAACAGGCCGGCAGGTGAAGCTGGCCGGCACAGGCCTTGTTCTGGAGGTTCGTGGAGGGAGTGTGGTGGTGCTGGTCACTCGGAAGGTGGGCTCGGACCTACCCTACTGTCTCCCTCCCAACCTATTGCCTTTGCCTATCTCTGTCCATACCCACCCCTTAATTTGCATAACACAAATAATTTAGCCCCATCTTATTTTTTTTTGTTTTATTTTATTTTCATTTCCCCCCTTATAATTCGTCTCTCTAATCCCCTTTATAGTCTCTGCCGGCTTACCTATCCTGTCCAAGCCTACTCCCAACCCCTACGTTCCCTTCCTGGAGGGCAATAAGGGAGAGCTGGTGTCCTGTGTCGAGGCCCAATCTAAGCCTCAGAATGGCCTCTTCAGATCTCAGCGATCTTTTTATCCAAGGTGGGTCCAACGGTCCACAACAAGAGCGAAGGGATGGATGGTGCGGAGGGGTACACTTCCTAATCTACCCCAACGTTTATTAATCTTAAACTACCACGGGGCGTTCCAAAAGCACCTCTCGCTTAATCTATTGGTTCTTACAACCAAGATTCCCGTCGCCTGTATTGGTGTCCTCACAATTTTGGGCCTTGCCCTCCAATTTTCCCTCATGCCCTCGCATGGTTTCGTGGCTGGGACACGTGGCTCCCTTAGCAGGAACTCGCCTCTGCCGATTCTCAAACTATGGCACCCCCAGGCCCTGCAACTGTCTCCGAGCCTACCAGCTCCCTAAAATTTTGGGGGGGGGGGGTTGCCCTCTCTGGCCACTCCCTCTCGATGCTCACGTGGCAGGCTGGCGCCCCGGGCCCCTTCCCTGGGTGCCCGTGCCCAATGCACTGCCCATGTGGCCAACGGCACCCCGGGCCCTGCATCATGCGGGCCCACTACACTATCCTGGCCCCCCATGGACCCTTGGCCTACCGCGGCCGACTATCCCGGGGTACCCATTAAGCGATACTCACCGTTCGCAGCCACGCTTCCAGCCCGTCAACAGGGCTCCTGCACCCCTCCAAACGGGTTTCGAGCATACATTCCCACCAACAGCAAAACGACCTCCATTTTGTCAATTTGACGAACCCACTATCTGACATTATTCTGACCCCGGGGTCCCTTGGGTGGGAGTCACTCCTCCCCCCAATCACTCATCGCACCATGCATTCCACATTCATTCCATACACACAGGCTCGCTGGCCTCACTCATTCAACATGTTTCCATTTCACTCCTCTTCACACATCGCTGATCACTGCCATTCTTCTCACTAAATCCCATAATTAACTCATGGTCCCTCGTCATCCCTTACACTATAGCACATTCCATTTAACTCTACGTAGCTAAGCTATGTCCCCACTTCACATTCAAAGTCTTTCTTTGTCTTCCAAAAAATCATTTCCCATTTCCAATCCTAAATCTAATCTGAATCACTCTACCTTATCCATTCCACGGGCTCCACAAGGACTTACCCCTGCCCCATGGACCCGGTTTAACTAAGCTAACCCTTCCCCCTGACTAGTTCCATCCTGTGCCCCAGGCAGAGGGGGGGGGTCTCCACCCCTTGCCTGGGAATCCTATTTACTCGAAACGGCGAGGCTTGCTTTTGTTTGTTTTTTCCTTATGCGCACACCAGCGCAGCAACTCGCAACCTGCGCTCTTTCCCCGTGACGTCATGGCAGCTGTTCGCGCTTCGAGCACCTCGTCCCTTCTCGGACGGTAACATCCGGCAGGGATTTCCCTCCTGCCGGGTTCCAACCATACAGCCACGACGTCACTCTGCGCATTCAAAGCAAACCTCGCGTTTCGAGGGGTTCCCCACACGAGCACATGTGCTCTGCTCATTAGAGCTTGACACACAAGCTCGCCTGGAGAACCCATCCGTTCCAAATTAGTCTATCCAGCCAAGCTTCTGTCCGTCCGCAGGATCGGCTAACATCCACCGCGCGTGTTTACGGACCGGATTTCACTCGCGCAGGCGCGCACGTGCGCACGCGGCGGCCTCCTGCGTAGCACAGCACGGACCTCGCGCGCTGCTGTGCAAATCCGGCACGGTCCCCAACACAGCTATGGCGGTTGTGGAGAAAGTGGTTGTTGTGAAGGCGGCTGTGGAGAAAGTGGTTGTTCGTTGTCTGTGGGGATGTTGGCGATTGTGGAGAAGGTGGTTGTGGTCGGTGTTGTGGAGAAGGCGGTTGTGGTGTTTGAAATGCGGTTGGTCCAAAATAACGATAGCAAAAGAAAAACGGCTACTTCAAAAATCACAGCCCGGTTACACGAATAAATCCCTTTAAACATCGGTGGGGAAATCTATCTGAACACAAACTTATCGAAGGACCTATATGGTGCTCTGTGAATTTCCACAACCGTAACAATATTATACATGTATCCAAATAAAATTTCCTCGTTAAATATTTCAACAGAAACAGTTTTTTGTGGATCACATCATAAAATAAGTAAGTCTAAAACTCAACTCAACGAGAAAGAAGGATGATCACTTGCAGGGGAAAAGCTTGAGGCAACTTTATAAATGATGATTTGGGTTCTGTTTACAACCATCTGTTTGAGTGCGAGAAGGTCAAACAAACAAACACACACCATGGACATGGCAAAATTCCATTATTAATATATATTTTTTTAAACCTTGTATTGTTCCGAGTTTGGAAAGCTATCGCACTCAACATTCAGGTTCTTCAGCTCAGTTATCTCGGTAAGTATGCGTTTTATAGATAGCTCCCTCCCCTAGTCTAATGGGTAAATAAATGTTCCTGCGCTGTGAAGTTATTTTAATAGTCAGGTTTGCTTTTGGTTTATTTTTCCACCACCGACCTCACCGCATCGCCCTCGCCCCGCTTCCTTCACCTTGCTCTGGTCGACGTCAGGGGTGGGCGGAGCCCTGCAGAGACATGTTGCTCAGCTTCCTGTGCCAGGGGCGGGTCCAAGTGATGTCACCACGCCACGTGACTAATCAGGGGGTTTGCCGCCCCTTTTGGCCAATGGGAGGGATGACGAGGGTGCATGCACAGAAGGTCGTCCGGGTGGAGAGGGCGGAGTTGTGAGGAGGTGCCCCCCCTTCGAAGCGGGGGGGGGGTATAATAATAGGCGCGGTTCACGCGCGTTCTGTTCTGGGTCTGGCGCAGTCTGTGCGTGGTCGTCGT
The DNA here is from genome assembly GCF_056783735.1 of Eptatretus burgeri. Lineage (NCBI taxonomy): Eukaryota > Metazoa > Chordata > Myxini > Myxiniformes > Myxinidae > Eptatretus > Eptatretus burgeri. The sequence goes on along the minus strand of NC_140962.1, from coordinate 151,733,420 downwards.
TCCCGTTCTGGCGAGAGGTGCGTGCTGTGGTCGCTCTGGTCCTGGTAAGGTGGTCGTGCACGAGTTCCGGAGGGAGCCAGCCAGCCAAGAGGAAAGGAGGCGCTCCCATTGTCATCATCTTCTCCTCCTCCGCACAATCGCGAACCTGGGCGATCACTTCGGTTCACCTCGGCTGGCTGCGGTTGTGCCGCGCGAGTCCCGGGCGAATGGAGCTCCTGGAAGGCAGGATTGTCCAGTCACACGTTCGCGGTGAGGTAGCCAACCATCCTGGTCCTCAGCTCCCCTGTCCTCTGAGCTGAATAAAGGCTCCAGCCACAACTTTTCGTGTGTGTGTGTGTGTGTGTGTGTGTGTGTGTGTGTGTGTGTGTGTGTGTGTGTGTGTGTGTGTGTGTGTGTGTGTGTGTGTGTGTGTGTGTGTGTGTGTGTGTCAGTGGGCCCGTCTGTTAAGTAGCGAACTGCACAAGTATTTTTGCCTGTATATTATTTGCCTTGCTTTATTCGGTTTAATTCTGCCTCTTACGTGCTCCCCTAATTCCCCCCATTATTGTTAATAAATACCCCCATTGTTGAATGCATCAGCTCGTTTTGTGTTTCTTTTATTGGCTCGACATGACGCGTTTGAGGATTAGTGTTGGTAAATTGTTCATTTGGTCCGGCCCGACTTTGGTAATTCCGCTCGGTTACGCCGGATCCGAGTCGGCGATAGCGACTCGATTCGGACAAAGTCAGCCGAGGGTGAATTTCCCTGGTAGATTTCCAGCGTAGATACTTAGGTATATCGAAATTTGGCTATTCACCCTCTTCCACGCGGGTGGTCTGTTGGCAAGTTCGGTCCGAAAGGGACCCGTACTTTTCTGAAAAGTACGACCTATACATTCCGGGCAATCGGTTGAGCCGACTTGCGGATCCGTCTGGGGGTTGTGCTCGCGGCCGACGCGCCAGCCCCGCAACAATATTACACTCTATTTTCAACAGAAATAAGGACTTACAGATGGAATGTCTTTCCACATTCATGGAATTGTCTGTTTGTGCAGTTTTATCGCCGCACAAGCTGGCATGACACAGGTGAATGAATGCCAACACATCAGAACATGTCCACCGCGTGCGCATTCCAGAGGGGTGTTCCATCACCAACAACAAACAAAAGGGACATAGACAGTGATATACAGTACAAAAGGGACATAGACAGTGATATACAGTACAAAAGGGACATAGACAGTGATACACAGTACAAAAGGGACATAGACAGTGATACACAGTACAAAAGGGACATAGACAGTGATACACAGTACAAAAGGGACATTTGCAGTGATACACAGTACAAAAGGGACATTTGCAGTGATACACAGTACAAAAGGGACATTTGCAGTGGCATCCAGTACAAAAGGGGACATTTGCAGTGGCATCCAGTACAAAAGGGACATTTGCAGTGGCATCCAGTACAAAAGGGACATTTGCAGTGGCATCCAGTACAAAAGGGACATTTGCAGTGCCATCCAGTACAAAAGGGACATTTGCAGTGGCATCCAGTACAAAAGGGACATTTGCAGTGGCATCCAGTACAAAAGGGACATTTGCAGTGGCATCCAGTACAAAGGGGACATTTGCAGTGGCATCCAGTACAAAAGGGGACATTTGCAGTGGCATCCAGTACAAAAGGGGACATTTGCAGCGGCATCCAGTACAAAAGGGGACATTTGCAGCGGCATCCAGTACAAAAGGGGACATTTGCAGCGGCATCCAGTACAAAAGGGGACATTTGCAGCGGCATCCAGTACAAAAGGGGACATTTGCAGCGGCATCCAGTACAAAAGGGGACATTTGCAGCGGCATCCAGTACAAAAGGGGACATTTGCAGCGGCATCCAGTACAAAAGGGGACATTTGCAGCGGCATCCAGTACAAAAGGGGACATTTGCAGCGGCATCCAGTACAAAAGGGGACATTTGCAGCGGCATCCAGTACAAAAGGGGACATTTGCAGCGGCATCCAGTACAAAAGGGGACATTTGCAGCGGCATCCAGTACAAAAGGGGACATTTGCAGCGGCATCCAGTACAAAAGGGGACATTTGCAGCGGCATCCAGTACAAAAGGGGACATTTGCAGCGGCATCCAGTACAAAAGGGGACATTTGCAGCGGCATCCAGTACAAAAGGGGACATTTGCAGCGGCATCCAGTACAAAAGGGGACATTTGCAGCGGCATCCAGTACAAAAGGGGACATTTGCAGCGGCATCCAGTACAAAAGGGGACATTTGCAGCGGCATCCAGTACAAAAGGGGACATTTGCAGCGGCATCCAGTACAAAAGGGGACATTTGCAGCGGCATCCAGTACAAAAGGGGACATTTGCAGCGGCATCCAGTACAAAGGGGACATTTGCAGCGGCATCCAGTACAAAGGGGACATTTGCAGCGGCATCCAGTACAAAAGGGGACATTTGCAGCGGCATCCAGTACAAAAGGGGACATTTGCAGCGGCATCCAGTACAAAAGGGGACATTTGCAGCGGCATCCAGTACAAAAGGGGACATTTGCAGCGGCATCCAGTACAAAAGGGGACATTTGCAGCGGCATCCAGTACAAAAGGGGACATTTGCAGCGGCATCCAGTACAAAAGGGGACATTTGCAGCGGCATCCAGTACAAAAGGGGACATTTGCAGCGGCATCCAGTACAAAAGGGGACATTTGCAGCGGCATCCAGTACAAAGGGGACATTTGCAGCGGCATCCAGTACAAAGGGGACATTTGCAGCGGCATCCAGTACAAAGGGGACATTTGCAGCGGCATCCAGTACAAAGGGGACATTTGCAGCGGCATCCAGTACAAAGGGGACATTTGCAGCGGCATCCAGTACAAAAGGGGACATTTGCAGCGGCATCCAGTACAAGGGGACATTTGCAGCGGCATCCAGTACAAAAGGGGACATTTGCAGCGGCATCCAGTACAAAGGGGACATTTGCAGCGGCATCCAGTACAAAGGGGACATTTGCAGCGGCATCCAGTACAAAGGGGACATTTGCAGCGGCATCCAGTACAAAAGGGGACATTTGCAGCGGCATCCAGTACAAAAGGGGACATTTGCAGCGGCATCCAGTACAAAAGGGGATAGTTGCAGCGGCATCCAGTACAAAAGGGGACAGTTGCAGTGGCAGTCAGTACAAAGGGGACATTTGCAGCGGCATCCAGTACAAAGGGGACATTTGCAGCGGCATCCAGTACAAAAGGGGACATTTGCAGCGGCATCCAGTACAAAAGGGGACATTTGCAGCGGCATCCAGTACAAAAGGGGACATTTGCAGCGGCATCCAGTACAAAAGGGGACATTTGCAGCGGCATCCAGTACAAAAGGGGACATTTGCAGCGGCATCCAGTACAAAAGGGGACATTTGCAGCGGCATCCAGTACAAAAGGGGACATTTGCAGCGGCATCCAGTACAAAAGGGGACATTTGCAGCGGCATCCAGTACAAAAGGGGACATTTGCAGCGGCATCCAGTACAAAAGGGGACATTTGCAGCGGCATCCAGTACAAAAGGGGACATTTGCAGCGGCATCCAGTACAAAAGGGGACATTTGCAGCGGCATCCAGTACAAAAGGGGACATTTGCAGCGGCATCCAGTACAAAAGGGGACATTTGCAGCGGCATCCAGTACAAAAGGGGACATTTGCAGCGGCATCCAGTACAAAAGGGGACATTTGCAGCGGCATCCAGTACAAAAGGGGACATTTGCAGCGGCATCCAGTACAAAAGGGGACATTTGCAGCGGCATCCAGTACAAAAGGGGACATTTGCAGCGGCATCCAGTACAAAAGGGGACATTTGCAGCGGCATCCAGTACAAAAGGGGACATTTGCAGCGGCATCCAGTACAAAAGGGGACATTTGCAGCGGCATCCAGTACAAAAGGGGACATTTGCAGCGGCATCCAGTACAAAAGGGGACATTTGCAGCGGCATCCAGTACAAAAGGGGACATTTGCAGCGGCATCCAGTACAAAAGGGGACATTTGCAGCGGCATCCAGTACAAAAGGGGACATTTGCAGCGGCATCCAGTACAAAAGGGGACATTTGCAGCGGCATCCAGTACAAAAGGGGACATTTGCAGCGGCATCCAGTACAAAAGGGGACATTTGCAGCGGCATCCAGTACAAAAGGGGACATTTGCAGCGGCATCCAGTACAAAAAGGGGACATTTGCAGCGGCATCCAGTACAAAAGGGGACATTTGCAGCGGCATCCAGTACAAAGGGGACATTTGCAGCGGCATCCAGTACAAAAGGGGACATTTGCAGCGGCATCCAGTACAAAAGGGGACATTTGCAGCGGCATCCAGTACAAAAGGGGACATTTGCAGCGGCATCCAGTACAAAAGGGGACATTTGCAGCGGCATCCAGTACAAAAGGGGACATTTGCAGCGGCATCCAGTACAAAAGGGGACATTTGCAGCGGCATCCAGTACAAAAGGGGACATTTGCAGCGGCATCCAGTACAAAAGGGGACATTTGCAGCGGCATCCAGTACAAAAGGGGACATTTGCAGCGGCATCCAGTACAAAGGGGACATTTGCAGCGGCATCCAGTACAAAAGGGGACATTTGCAGCGGCATCCAGTACAAAAGGGGACATTTGCAGCGGCATCCAGTACAAAAGGGGACATTTGCAGCGGCATCCAGTACAAAAGGGGACATTTGCAGCGGCATCCAGTACAAAAGGGGACATTTGCAGCGGCATCCAGTACAAAAGGGGACATTTGCAGCGGCATCCAGTACAAAAGGGGACATTTGCAGTGGCATCCAGTACAAAAGGGGACATTTGCAGCGGCATCCAGTACAAAAGGGGACATTTGCAGCGGCATCCAGTACAAAAGGGGACATTTGCAGCGGCATCCAGTACAAAAGGGGACATTTGCAGCGGCATCCAGTACAAAAGGGGACATTTGCAGCGGCATCCAGTACAAAAGGGGACATTTGCAGCGGCATCCAGTACAAAAGGGGACATTTGCAGCGGCATCCAGTACAAAAGGGGACATTTGCAGCGGCATCCAGTACAAAAGGGGACATTTGCAGCGGCATCCAGTACAAAAGGGGACATTTGCAGCGGCATCCAGTACAAAAGGGGACATTTGCAGCGGCATCCAGTACAAAAGGGGACATTTGCAGCGGCATCCAGTACAAAAGGGGACATTTGCAGCGGCATCCAGTACAAAAGGGGACATTTGCAGCGGCATCCAGTACAAAAGGGGACATTTGCAGCGGCATCCAGTACAAAGGGGACATTTGCAGCGGCATCCAGTACAAAAGGGGACATTTGCAGCGGCATCCAGTACAAAGGGGACATTTGCAGTGGCATCCAGTACAAAAGGGGACATTTGCAGCGGCATCCAGTACAAAAGGGGACATTTGCAGCGGCATCCAGTACAAAAGGGGACATTTGCAGCGGCATCCAGTACAAAAGGGGACATTTGCAGCGGCATCCAGTACAAAAGGGGACATTTGCAGCGGCATCCAGTACAAAAGGGGACATTTGCAGCGGCATCCAGTACAAAAGGGGACATTTGCAGCGGCATCCAGTACAAAAGGGGACATTTGCAGCGGCATCCAGTACAAAAGGGGACATTTGCAGCGGCATCCAGTACAAAAGGGGACATTTGCAGCGGCATCCAGTACAAAAGGGGACATTTGCAGCGGCATCCAGTACAAAAGGGGACATTTGCAGCGGCATCCAGTACAAAAGGGGACATTTGCAGCGGCATCCAGTACAAAAGGGGACATTTGCAGCGGCATCCAGTACAAAAGGGGACATTTGCAGCGGCATCCAGTACAAAAGGGGACATTTGCAGCGGCATCCAGTACAAAAGGGGACATTTGCAGCGGCATCCAGTACAAAAGGGGACATTTGCAGCGGCATCCAGTACAAAAGGGGACATTTGCAGCGGCATCCAGTACAAAAGGGGACATTTGCAGCGGCATCCAGTACAAAAGGGGACATTTGCAGCGGCATCCAGTACAAAAGGGGACATTTGCAGCGGCATCCAGTACAAAAGGGGACATTTGCAGCGGCATCCAGTACAAAAGGGGACATTTGCAGCGGCATCCAGTACAAAAGGGGACATTTGCAGCGGCATCCAGTACAAAAGGGGACATTTGCAGCGGCATCCAGTACAAAAGGGGACATTTGCAGCGGCATCCAGTACAAAAGGGGACATTTGCAGCGGCATCCAGTACAAAAGGGGACATTTGCAGCGGCATCCAGTACAAAAGGGGACATTTGCAGCGGCATCCAGTACAAAAGGGGACATTTGCAGCGGCATCCAGTACAAAAGGGGACATTTGCAGCGGCATCCAGTACAAAAGGGGACATTTGCAGCGGCATCCAGTACAAAAGGGGACATTTGCAGCGGCATCCAGTACAAAAGGGGACATTTGCAGCGGCATCCAGTACAAAAGGGGACATTTGCAGCGGCATCCAGTACAAAAGGGGACATTTGCAGCGGCATCCAGTACAAAAGGGGACATTTGCAGCGGCATCCAGTACAAAAGGGGACATTTGCAGCGGCATCCAGTACAAAAGGGGACATTTGCAGCGGCATCCAGTACAAAAGGGGACATTTGCAGCGGCATCCAGTACAAAAGGGGACATTTGCAGCGGCATCCAGTACAAAGGGGACATTTGCAGCGGCATCCAGTACAAAAGGGGACATTTGCAGCGGCATCCAGTACAAAAGGGGACATTTGCAGCGGCATCCAGTACAAAAGGGGACATTTGCAGCGGCATCCAGTACAAAAGGGGACATTTGCAGCGGCATCCAGTACAAAAGGGGACATTTGCAGCGGCATCCAGTACAAAAGGGGACATTTGCAGCGGCATCCAGTACAAAAGGGGACATTTGCAGCGGCATCCAGTACAAAAGGGGACATTTGCAGCGGCATCCAGTACAAAAGGGGACATTTGCAGCGGCATCCAGTACAAAAGGGGACATTTGCAGCGGCATCCAGTACAAAAGGGGACATTTGCAGCGGCATCCAGTACAAAAGGGGACATTTGCAGCGGCATCCAGTACAAAAGGGGACATTTGCAGCGGCATCCAGTACAAAAGGGGACATTTGCAGCGGCATCCAGTACAAAAGGGGACATTTGCAGCGGCATCCAGTACAAAAGGGGACATTTGCAGCGGCATCCAGTACAAAAGGGGACATTTGCAGCGGCATCCAGTACAAAAGGGGACATTTGCAGCGGCATCCAGTACAAAAGGGGACATTTGCAGCGGCATCCAGTACAAAAGGGGACATTTGCAGCGGCATCCAGTACAAAAGGGGACATTTGCAGCGGCATCCAGTACAAAAGGGGACATTTGCAGCGGCATCCAGTACAAAAGGGGACATTTGCAGCGGCATCCAGTACAAAAGGGGACATTTGCAGCGGCATCCAGTACAAAAGGGGACATTTGCAGCGGCATCCAGTACAAAAGGGGACATTTGCAGCGGCATCCAGTACAAAAGGGGACATTTGCAGCGGCATCCAGTACAAAAGGGGACATTTGCAGCGGCATCCAGTACAAAAGGGGACATTTGCAGCGGCATCCAGTACAAAAGGGGACATTTGCAGCGGCATCCAGTACAAAAGGGGACATTTGCAGCGGCATCCAGTACAAAAGGGGACATTTGCAGCGGCATCCAGTACAAAAGGGGACATTTGCAGCGGCATCCAGTACAAAAGGGGACATTTGCAGCGGCATCCAGTACAAAAGGGGACATTTGCAGCGGCATCCAGTACAAAAGGGGACATTTGCAGCGGCATCCAGTACAAAAGGGGACATTTGCAGCGGCATCCAGTACAAAAGGGGACATTTGCAGCGGCATCCAGTACAAAAGGGGACATTTGCAGCGGCATCCAGTACAAAAGGGGACATTTGCAGCGGCATCCAGTACAAAAGGGGACATTTGCAGCGGCATCCAGTACAAAAGGGGACATTTGCAGCGGCATCCAGTACAAAAGGGGACATTTGCAGCGGCATCCAGTACAAAAGGGGACATTTGCAGCGGCATCCAGTACAAAAGGGGACATTTGCAGCGGCATCCAGTACAAAAGGGGACATTTGCAGCGGCATCCAGTACAAAAGGGGACATTTGCAGCGGCATCCAGTACAAAAGGGGACATTTGCAGCGGCATCCAGTACAAAAGGGGACATTTGCAGCGGCATCCAGTACAAAAGGGGACATTTGCAGCGGCATCCAGTACAAAAGGGGACATTTGCAGCGGCATCCAGTACAAAAGGGGACATTTGCAGCGGCATCCAGTACAAAAGGGGACATTTGCAGCGGCATCCAGTACAAAAGGGGACATTTGCAGCGGCATCCAGTACAAAAGGGGACATTTGCAGCGGCATCCAGTACAAAAGGGGACATTTGCAGCGGCATCCAGTACAAAAGGGGACATTTGCAGCGGCATCCAGTACAAAGGGGACATTTGCAGCGGCATCCAGTACAAAAGGGGACATTTGCAGCGGCATCCAGTACAAAAGGGGACATTTGCAGCGGCATCCAGTACAAAAGGGGACATTTGCAGCGGCATCCAGTACAAAAGGGGACATTTGCAGCGGCATCCAGTACAAAAGGGGACATTTGCAGCGGCATCCAGTACAAAAGGGGACATTTGCAGCGGCATCCAGTACAAAAGGGGACATTTGCAGCGGCATCCAGTACAAAAGGGGACATTTGCAGCGGCATCCAGTACAAAAGGGGACATTTGCAGCGGCATCCAGTACAAAAGGGGACATTTGCAGCGGCATCCAGTACAAAAGGGGACATTTGCAGCGGCATCCAGTACAAAGGGGACATTTGCAGCGGCATCCAGTACAAAAGGGGACATTTGCAGCGGCATCCAGTACAAAAGGGGACATTTGCAGCGGCATCCAGTACAAAAGGGGACATTTGCAGCGGCATCCAGTACAAAAGGGGACATTTGCAGCGGCATCCAGTACAAAAGGGGACATTTGCAGCGGCATCCAGTACAAAAGGGGACATTTGCAGCGGCATCCAGTACAAAAGGGGACATTTGCAGCGGCATCCAGTACAAAAGGGGACATTTGCAGCGGCATCCAGAACAAAAGGAGACATTTGCAGCGGCATCCAGTACAAAAGGGGACATTTGCAGCGGCATCCAGTACAAAAGGGGACATTTGCAGCGGCATCCAGTACAAAAGGGGACATTTGCAGCGGCATCCAGTACAAAAGGGGACATTTGCAGCGGCATCCAGTACAAAAGGGGACATTTGCAGCGGCATCCAGTACAAAAGGGGACATTTGCAGCGGCATCCAGTACAAAAGGGGACATTTGCAGCGGCATCCAGTACAAAAGGGGACATTTGCAGCGGCATCCAGTACAAAAGGGGACATTTGCAGCGGCATCCAGTACAAAAGGGGACATTTGCAGCGGCATCCAGTACAAAAGGGGACATTTGCAGCGGCATCCAGTACAAAAGGGGACATTTGCAGCGGCATCCAGTACAAAAGGGGACATTTGCAGCGGCATCCAGTACAAAAGGGGACATTTGCAGCGGCATCCAGTACAAAAGGGGACATTTGCAGCGGCATCCAGTACAAAAGGGGACATTTGCAGCGGCATCCAGTACAAAAGGGGACATTTGCAGCGGCATCCAGTACAAAAGGGGACATTTGCAGCGGCATCCAGTACAAAAGGGGACATTTGCAGCGGCATCCAGTACAAAAGGGGACATTTGCAGTGGCATCCAGTACAAAAGGGGACATTTGCAGTGGCATCCAGTACAAAAGGGGACATTTGCAGTGGCATCCAGTACAAAAGGGGACATTTGCAGTGGCATCCAGTACAAAAGGGGACATTTGCAGTGGCATCCAGTACAAAAGGGGACATTTGCAGTGGCATACAGTACAAAAGGGGACATTTGCAGTGGCATACAGTACAAAAGGGGACATTTGCAGTGGCATACAGTACAAAAGGGGACATTTGCAGTGGCATACAGTACAAAAGGGGACATTTGCAGTGGCATACAGTACAAAAGGGGACATTTGCAGTGGCATACAGTACAAAAGGGGACATTTGCAGTGGCATACAGTACAAAAGGGGACATTTGCAGTGGCATACAGTACAAAAGGGGACATTTGCAGTGGCATACAGTACAAAAGGGGACATTTGCAGTGGCATACAGTACAAAAGGGGACATTTGCAGTGGCATACAGTACAAAAGGGGACATTTGCAGTGGCATACAGTACAAAAGGGGACATTTGCAGTGGCATACAGTACAAAAGGGGACATTTGCAGTGGCATACAGTACAAAAGGGGACATTTGCAGTGGCATACAGTACAAAAGGGGACATTTGCAGTGGCATACAGTACAAAAGGGGACATTTGCAGTGGCATACAGTACAAAAGGGGACATTTGCAGTGGCATACAGTACAAAAGGGGACATTTGCAGTGGCATACAGTACAAAAGGGGACATTTGCAGTGGCATACAGTACAAAAGGGGACATTTGCAGTGGCATACAGTACAAAAGGGGACATTTGCAGTGGCATACAGTACAAAAGGGACATTTGCAGTGGCATACAGTACAAAAGGGGACATTTGCAGTGGCATCCAGTACAAAAGGGGACATTTGCAGTGGCATCCAGTACAAAAGGGGACATTTGCAGTGGCATCCAGTACAAAAGGGGACATTTGCAGTGGCATCCAGTACAAAAGGGGACATTTGCAGTGGCATCCAGTACAAAAGGGGACATTTGCAGTGGCATCCAGTACAAAAGGGGACATTTGCAGTGGCATCCAGTACAAAAGGGGACATTTGCAGTGGCATCCAGTACAAAAGGGGACATTTGCAGTGGCATGCAGTACAAAAGGGGACATTTGCAGTGGCATGCAGTACAAAAGGGGACATTTGCAGTGGCATGCAGTACAAAAGGGGACATTTGCAGTGGCATGCAGTACAAAAGGGGACATTTGCAGTGGCATGCAGTACAAAAGGGGACATTTGCAGTGGCATGCAGTACAAAAGGGACATTTGCAGTGGCATGCAGTACAAAAGGGACATTTGCAGTGGCATGCAGTACAAAAGGGACATTTGCAGTGGCATGCAGTACAAAAGGGACATTTGCAGTGGCATGCAGTACAAAAGGGACATTTGCAGTGGCATGCAGTACAAAAGGGACATATGCAGTGACAGTACAAAAGGGACATATGCAGTGACAGTACAAAAGGGACATATGCAGTGACAGTACAAAAGGGACATATGCAGTGACAGTACAAAAGGGACATATGCAGTGACAGTACAAAAGGGACATATGCAGTGACAGTACAAAAGGGACATATGCAGTGACAGTACAAAAGGGACATATGCAGTGACAGTACAAAAGGGACATATGCAGTGACAGTACAAAAGGGACATATGCAGTGACAGTACAAAAGGGACATATGCAGTGACAGTACAAAAGGGACATATGCAGTGACAGTACAAAAGGGACATATGCAGTGACAGTACAAAAGGGACATATGCAGTGACAGTACAAAAGGGACATATGCAGTGACAGTACAAAAGGGACATATGCAGTGACAGTACAAAAGGGACATATGCAGTGACAGTACAAAAGGGACATATGCAGTGACAGTACAAAAGGGGCATATGCAGTGACAGTACAAAAGGGGCATATGCAGTGACAGTACAAAAGGGGCATATGCAGTGACAGTACAAAAGGGGCATATGCAGTGACAGTACAAAAGGGGCATATGCAGTGACAGTACAAAAGGGGCATATGCAGTGACAGTACAAAAGGGGCATATGCAGTGACAGTACAAAAGGGGCATATGCAGTGACAGTACAAAAGGGGCATATGCAGTGACAGTACAAAAGGGACATATGCAGTGACAGTACAAAAGGGACATATGCAGTGACAGTACAAAAGGGACATATGCAGTGACAGTACAAAAGGGACATATGCAGTGACAGTACAAAAGGGACATATGCAGTGACAGTACAAAAGGGACATATGCAGTGACAGTACAAAAGGGACATATGCAGTGACAGTACAAAAGGGACATATGCAGTGACAGTACAAAAGGGACATATGCAGTGACAGTACAAAAGGGACATATGCAGTGACAGTACAAAAGGGACATATGCAGTGACAGTACAAAAGGGACATATGCAGTGACAGTACAAAAGGGACATATGCAGTGACAGTACAAAAGGGACATATGCAGTGACAGTACAAAAGGGACATATGCAGTGACAGTACAAAAGGGACATATGCAGTGACAGTACAAAAGGGACATATGCAGTGACAGTACAAAAGGGACATATGCAGTGACAGTACAAAAGGGACATATGCAGTGACAGTACAAAAGGGACATATGCAGTGACAGTACAAAAGGGACATATGCAGTGACAGTACAAAAGGGACATATGCAGTGACAGTACAAAAGGGACATATGCAGTGACAGTACAAAAGGGACATATGCAGTGACAGTACAAAAGGGACATATGCAGTGACAGTACAAAAGGGACATATGCAGTGACAGTACAAAAGGGACATATGCAGTGACAGTACAAAAGGGACATATGCAGTGACAGTACAAAAGGGACATATGCAGTGACAGTACAAAAGGGACATATGCAGTGACAGTACAAAAGGGACATATGCAGTGACAGTACAAAAGGGACATATGCAGTGACAGTACAAAAGGGACATATGCAGTGACAGTACAAAAGGGACATATGCAGTGACAGTACAAAAGGGACATATGCAGTGACAGTACAAAAGGGACATATGCAGTGACAGTACAAAAGGGACATATGCAGTGACAGTACAAAAGGGACATATGCAGTGACAGTACAAAAGGGACATATGCAGTGACAGTACAAAAGGGACATATGCAGTGACAGTACAAAAGGGACATATGCAGTGACAGTACAAAAGGGACATATGCAGTGACAGTACAAAAGGGACATATGCAGTGACAGTACAAAAGGGACATATGCAGTGACAGTACAAAAGGGACATATGCAGTGACAGTACAAAAGGGACATATGCAGTGACAGTACAAAAGGGACATATGCAGTGACAGTACAAAAGGGACATATGCAGTGACAGTACAAAAGGGACATATGCAGTGACAGTACAAAAGGGACATATGCAGTGACAGTAAAAAAGAGACATATGCAGTGACAGTACAAAAGGGGCATATGCAGTGACAGTACAAAAGGGGCATATGCAGTGACAGTACAAAAGGGACATATGCAGTGACAGTACAAAAGGGACATATGCAGTGACAGTACAAAAGGGACATATGCAGTGACAGTACAAAAGGGACATATGCAGTGACAGTACAAAAGGGACATATGCAGTGACAGTACAAAAGGGACATATGCAGTGACAGTACAAAAGGGACATATGCAGTGACAGTACAAAAGGGACATATGCAGTGACAGTACAAAAGGGACATATGCAGTGACAGTACAAAAGGGACATATGCAGTGACAGTACAAAAGGGACATATGCAGTGACAGTACAAAAGGGACATATGCAGTGACAGTACAAAAGGGACATATGCAGTGACAGTACAAAAGGGACATATGCAGTGACAGTACAAAAGGGACATATGCAGTGACAGTACAAAAGGGACATATACAGTGACAGTACAAAAGGGACATATACAGTGACAGTACAAAAGGGACATATACAGTGACAGTACAAAAGGGACATATACAGTGACAGTACAAAAGGGACATATACAGTGACAGTACAAAAGGGACATATACAGTGACAGTACAAAAGGGACATATACAGTGACATACAGTACAAAATGGACACATACAGTAGAAAAGGGACATATACAGTGACATACAGTACAAAAGGGACATATACAGTGACATACAGTACAAAAGGGACATATACAGTGGCATACAGTACAAAATGGACACATACAGTACAAAAGGGACATATACAGTGGCATACAGTACAAAATGGACACATACAGTACAAAAGGGACATATACAGTGACATACAGTACAAAAGGGACACATACAGTACAAAAGGGACATATACAGTGACATACAGTACAAAAGGGACATATACAGTGACATACAGTACAAAAGGGACATATACAGTGACATACAGTACAAAAGGGACATATACAGTGACATACAGTGACATACAGTACAAAAGGGACATATACAGTGACATACAGTACAAAAGGGATATATACAGTACAAAAGGGACATATACAGTGACATACAGTACAAAAGGGACATATACAGTACAAAAGGGACATATACAGTACAAAAGGGACATATACAGTACAAAAGGGACATATACAGTGACATACAGTACAAAAGGGACATATACAGTGACATACAGTACAAAAGGGACATATACAGTGACATACAGTACAAAAGGGACATATACAGTGACATAGAGTACAAAAGGGACATATACAGTGACATACAGTACAAAAGGGGCATATACAGTGACATACAGTACAAAAGGGGCATATACAGTGACATACAGTACAAAAGGGACATTTACAGTGACATACAGTACAAAAGGGACATTTACAGTGACATACAGTACAAAAGGGACATTTGCAGTGGCATACAGTACAAAAGGGACATTTACAGTGACATACAGTACAAAAGGGACATTTGCAGTGGCATACAGTACAAAACGGACATTTGATGTTAAACTCAGACAGAACTCAATACTCACGTCCATTGAAAAATTTGATGTCGTCCTCTGTGATGGTAAAATTGGAAGTCGAAGCACAAACCGCTTTTAACTCGACGGCGGCCATGTTCGCCAACTTGCGGAGGCGATCGTTCGCAAGCGGCTCGCTTACCGCCCGCCACACATCGCTCTTGATTGTTTGCTCCGACACAGAGCGGTTTGCAAAGCGGTAAAGGAACGTCCGGCTTGGCAAGCGACAGCGACCGATTGCTGACGCAGTTCTCCCCACATTCCTCGTTCCAAAAAAAAAACCACAGGCTATGACGTCAGAGTACGGCGACTCCCTTAAATTTATTTACCTCGAGCTGCTTCATAGATGTGAGATATTGTGATAAGTTAATGTTTTTTCGCGTTTTCTCGTCACCGGCCGTTTGTGTTAATCCGTTTTCTTGCGACATTTGAAGCTTCAACGATAAACATCCGGATCCGGAAGGGGCGGAGCGTGCGACAAGCGCGTCACGCGTTGAAGGGCGTGGCTCTGCCAACAACAAGCGCTTCAAGCGCTGAGGGGCGTGGCTATGCTTTCAACCAGCGCTTCACGTGCTGATAGGCGTGGCTATGCCAACAACAAGCGCTTCACACGCTGAGGGGGCGTGGTCTGCTTCCAACAAGCGCGTCACAAGCTGAGGGGCGTGGCTCTGCTTCAACAAGCGCGTCACGAGCTGAGGGGCGTGGCTCTGCTTCCAACAAGCGCGTCACGAGCTGAGGGGGCGTGGCTCTGCTCACAACAAACTTGATGAACTTCAAGGAATCAAACCGAGTTCCGGGGACACGACAATGGATAACAAATTTAAAGCAACTTGACCTTTCCTTTATCTAATCCTAAACAAGATGACGTACACAAGTTGCTTTTCGACTTCCGTTGGGAGTACAACCGCCTTGAAGATGCCGACCCGAGAGTTGCCCAGGTGGTGGTTGTTGTTGGTGTGGTGGTGGTTGTTGTTATGTTTTTTTTTTTTTTTAGGGTTCGAGCATGTTGGATCAGATTTATGTTTTAAACTTGGAATGGATCGATTATTTAATTTGTATACTGGATGAGATCATCGCACGCTCACCTTCTTCTCGTTCCCAAGTGTGCGAGTTCATCATGACCATCGTGTGGCATATGTTCCCCATCCATGGTGTTGGTCCTGAGGAAGCAATCTCATCACAGGGAATAATTGATTGGGGTGTTAATGCTGGTGAGAATGTGCTTTTTGCAGCTGGACAAGTGAAACTTTGAGAGCAGGAGGTGCAGTGGAACTTCCCAATGTGATCCCATTCTCCTGTGAAGAAAACAAGCACATTTGACGCCCATCATGCCTGCACTACACCATCAGGAAATAAAATAAGTTAAAGGTTACACAACCCCCCCCCCCCCCCACCTCCAATCGACTTTCTCAACAATCCCCTGGAAGAAGTCCTCTCTTTCAAGCTCCTGGGCCTCACTATCCGCCATGATCTTTCCTGGTCAAGTCACATTTCCAACTTGTCCTCCAAAGCCAATCAGTCAGTCACCGACTGGGAATCCTACCTCGTGCAAAGTCCTTCCTCGGCCCACCTGAGCTCCTGACCACTTACAAAACTTTCATCCGCAACTTGATGGAGTACTGCTCTCCCCTCTGGGGTGGTGCTCCTGCCTCACACCGAGCTCAATTTCATGTGCTGTAGAAACCAAGGCATTTAGGATCATTGGTATCTCCTGGGATGAGGGTGAGCCTTTGGGGCTCTCACTTGAGGCAGGTCGGTGGTCTTTCTGTCTTCTACCATCTCCTCTCTGGCCTTACCCCTTCCCCCCTCCCCCCCCCCCATGCTCTGTCTGTGATCTTTTCCCCCTATATTTCCTCAGGGCACTCAAGGTCCACCAAAACACCCCTTCTTGTGAAACTGCCAAAATCAAGCGTCACTGCTCACCTTCACTCTTTCATTCCTCTTTTTTTTCCCACCTCTGGAACAAACTCCCACACTCTGTTCAATCCCACTCTTCCCTCCAGGTCTTCAAAACAGATGTTCACCACCATCTCTTATCTTCCCCCATCCAAAACCTCGATCTTTTCTACCCCATTAATCCACCCAAAACCTACCTCCTTCAAATTCCTCATAGTACCATCTTGTTTACCCCGTGTACCCTGCCCCACCCCTCTCCCTTCCACAGATCTCCCATTGTGTCTGTTCCCCACAACTTTCTGCTTCCCTCTCTCCCCCCCCCCCCTTTGTCTCCTGCCTTGTTATACGTTTCTGTGCATTAGATATCACATGAGTCTAGATTTGGCATCCAAAAAAAAATAATTAAAGATAACTATTGATAGATAGAGAGAGATAGAGATATATTGTTGCGAATCTGGAAGCCATGAGCACACAACATTCAGGTTCCTATAGCTCAGTTACTTTGATAACTGAATGTGGATAGATAGCTCCCTTTCCCAAGCTCTCATGGGTGAATAAATATATTTGCGCTGTGAGTTACTTTGATAGTCAGGGTTTTCTTTTAATTTTACACCCCTCATAACAACACCAGCATCATCTTCCACTCGCTCTGCTCGACGCCATTGTCTACGTGTGTTCGATCACGTACGGGGGCGGAGATTTCCATCACCTCAGATCGAGACTCCGCCCAAAAGGGCAGGGGCGTGCCCCTTGTCCAACCAGGAACCTCATCACCTCAGATCGAGACTCCGCCCAGAAGGGCAGGGGCGTGCCCCTTGTCCAACCAGGAACCTCATCACCTCAGATCGAGACTCCGCCCAGAAGGGCAGGGGCGGGCCCCTTGTCCAACCAGGAACCTCATCACCTCAGATCGAGACTCCGCCCAGAAGGGGAGGGGCGGGCCCCTTGTCCAACCAGGAAGCTCAGCACCTCAGGCTGGCTCCGCATTAGCGAGATAGAGTGTTCGACCCCGGCCAATCGGGATGCCGCAACGAGTCGTCCGAGAACGGACCGTCCAATGAGGAGGCGAGTGGCAAAAAAAGGTCTCTCGCCTGAGCACAAAAAGGGGGGTGGTCTGGACGAGGGGAGGGAGAGACGGTGTGCTCGTGGCAGCAGCTTTCGCGAGTTCGGAGGACCGTGTGAGACATCCCTGGTGGGAGAGGGCATTTCAGTCCAGGCAGTTTCGAACCTGGCATCCAGGGCCAGTGAGTGGTCGTCGACGAGGGCCCTGCAGACGGTTGTGGTTGCGGGTTTGAGTCCCATCCCCACAAGAGGTGGACAGGTCCGAGACAGGCCTCAATAAAGAACGCTTTGGGTCCGATTATTTTGAGTGTGTGTGTGTGTGTGTGTGTGTGTGTGTGTGTTTGTGGCGCCAGTCAGTTAAGTAGGAAATTGTATAAGTGCCTTGCTGTATATACGTGCCTTCTATATTCAGATAAGTCTGCTCTTCTGTGTTCCCCTCCCTGCTTATTGGTAAATAAACATCCCCATTTGTGAAATGTATCAGCTCGTTTGTGTCCCTTCCTCCATTGGCTTAGCGTGCTGTGTGTTGGAAAATTAGCAAGGCCGTTGTACCGCCGTAAGAGGACATTTGGACAGACGGGACTTTGGTGATCGTCCGCTCGGGTCACACGGTTCGAGTGCGCTGGCGGCTCATTCCGTACGGGTGCCGTCGAGGGTGTGGAGACTCGGTAAATCGCCACATGGATATCCAGGTATTTTGAAAATTGGCAAATAACCCTGCACCACATGGTAGAAATATTGACGCTTCACGGTCCGATAAGGGAACCGTACTTCTCGGAGTTTTCCGAAGAAGTACGATCTAAATTCCGGGTGATCGGCGGAGTCGACTCTTTGGCTCCATCTTGCGGTCATGCTCGCAGCCGATACCCGGCCCCGCAACAATATCAGCAAATGCTGCTAATGAGGTATGGTATACAAAATGATGTTCAAACGATACATGACCTTTGACCTGTTCAATCTGAAATATGAGTTCATCTTTGTATTACAGTCCATGAGTGTCAAGCATGTTTTAAATCTCTTGAGGAATTCATACGTTTTTGCAGTAACACAGATTTTCAGTTAAAGGGCACTTGACATTCAGTCTTTGACCTTTTGAACCCAAAATTTAATCAGTTCATCTGTGTATTACATTCCATAATTTTGCCAAATTTGTTTAAAATCTCCCAAGCAGATCACAAGTTATCAGGGTAAAGAAAATCTACGACTTTCATTGAAAGATCACATGATATTTGACCTTTGACCCCAAAATCATATCAGTTCATCGACGCATCACAGTACCTACCTGAACCAGGTTTCATCATAATCCCTTCAACAGTTCACAAGTTATCGTGGTAAGGAAATCTGCTACCTTCGGCGAAAGATCACATGACCTTTGAACTCCAAATCAAAACATTTCATCTTTGCATAAAAATAAACCTTTGTACCAAGTTTGGTCAAAATCCCTTCAGTGGTTCACAACTTATCACGATAACAAAAATAAGGGTGATACCCCTGACACTCACCTGGTAGAATAATGATACTGAAGAGGAAGCAACATGGGATGGAATCAGCAAAACGTCCAAACGAACCAATGTTATGGGCCCAATTTTTTAATGTCGTGAACAAACTTTGGTACATCATGGGTGATGAAGGTTGTGGTCAAGTTTCATCGGAATTTGTGTAGTTTCAGAGAAGAAGTTGCAAGTGTTTATGGACGGACGGACGGACGACACGCCATCCCATAAGCTCCCTGGAACCAAGTTCCAGGTGAGCTAAAAATTGATAACGGACAGATGGACAGACAACCCGAAACAATGTTTCCAACGTCTTTGACAGTGAAGGCATAAAAAAATGCATTCAAAATTAATTACAGTGTACATGTCTGAGAATAAACACATACAGTACCATTGAGGATATCATTGTTTGTGATGCATTTTTTCATATGGTAGTAAGGCAGGGATCTTTCCTTCAATAAAGCAAGGAATGAGGGAAAGGCAAGGGACACACAGGGTGGACAAGATTCCAAGAGAGTAAACCATAGCAAAGGTAACCTCTGATGAGGGATACATCACAACGTGTGTGATTGAGGATGCATCCGCTGATTTATTTACGCATGCTGGGCTTTATTATCTTGTGTACTCCGATTGTTAAACAGGTATACACAAGGCCATCCAGACAAGTACACATGCCACATCACGTTTGCTCATCCACACTTTACACAGTTTCTCCACAGACCTTGGTGTTCCTGCGAGATTACACACTGATGGTGGTCCACAAGTTGCTTCACAGTAATTTGCCAAATTCCTTGACCGTTGGGATATAAACCATTACGCATCATCACCATATTGGCCAAAATCAAACCGACATGCAGGAGGGCGGTAAAAGCCATTAAAACGTCAATTGACAATCAAAAATGGTAACACTGACGATGAAGAGTTTTGTCTCGGACTGCTGGAGTGGCGTAACACTCCACGTGTTGGCTGCTATTCACCCGTTCAAACTGTATTTGGTAAACCTAAACGTGCTGCTGTACATTTGCACATGAGTGACAGACTGCAGCAGATGAGTCACAACAAAGAGCATCAACAACCTGTGAGCAGGCTAATGTGCTCAGTGGTTGACACTTCTGACTATTGGTTCAGAGGTCATTGATCAAAATCCCATCATTAAGAAATAGGATTCTGCAAGGAGAGTAGTTGGGGTTTCGCATGGAGCTGCTGGTGGCATCATTCCTGGAAGCGTGGGTATGCCGCCGATACAGTGCCCCTGTCACCAGTAAGTTGGGACTCATTTTGCTGACCTCAGAAGGATGACAGGCTGAGTCAACCCCACCCGGTGTTATTTCAACAGCACGACAGGGGCTCGAACTCAAGACCTAAGATCTGAAGCCAGCCACCTTAACCATGAAGCAAACAGCAGGCTTGGGATCATTGTCAGAAAGGGGCATACTCGGCATGATTGGGGAGAGTCGTTGGAAAAGGGGCATTCCAGGAACAAATCTGAACATTATTGAATTAAAACACAAACCTAATAATCTGAACAATATTCATTTGGAACACTAACTTGATAATCTGAACAATATTCAATCAAAAAACTTAACCTTATAATCTGAACATTATTCAATTGGAACACTAACCTTATAATTGGTTCACGAGCGCCATTCAGAGTGACCACTATATTCGTTATGTCTGTGTGTCTTTGTGTGTTTGTCTGTCCAGAGCATAACTCCGTGGACTTTGATCAGGTCTTGATGAAACTTGGTTATGTGTTCGATATCAATGTCGAGTTGTGTTTTCCTGGATGAGGGCATGCTACGCCAATTGTGGGCAGAGCCACGCCCAAAAAATAGCCTTTTTAGGGGGTAGTCGGATTAAAAATATATCTTCTCCTCGGGAATTGACTGAATGGAATGGGTTCTTCGGTATTTGAATAGCAAAATGAATTATCTAAAACTTGTCATTGTCTGATTTTTCATTTTCGTCCCAAGGTCAAGGTCACAAGGTCAAAAACTCAGAAAATTGCGAATTTTGACGTAAAAATCATACGACCGCCCAAACTTTGAGAGCTCGGATGACAATATTTTTTATGCATAATCTTGAGGTCATTCCCCACAAAAAGTCTGGAAACCATTTTGCTCTTTCTCGAACACCTTGCCCGTGGCGCCCCCTTCAAGTTTGTTTTTACGCTGATTTCATCAAAGTGTGGATAATCCGAGGAGTGCGAAATGCCATATAGCCTATATGACGTTATATTGTTCCTGGAATGTTCCAGAGGAAGTTTTGCACCACAGGTCATAATCCTTGACCTTTGACCTTTAAAGGCCACAAAGGTCAAATTTTCAAAGTTGTGGGGATCGAACCGGGTTTTTGACCTTCTTCGACGAACTAACTCCAATGAGCTATAACACGTATCCTGTTTCCTTATTTTAATGTCCACAACATTGTTTTGTGACCTTTAAAGGTTATGCAAAGGTCAAATTTTGAAAGTTGTTGAACGACACCAGGTTTTCGACATTTTGCAGCTAATAACCTGTCACCCGTACCACATAATGTTGATCATTTTTATAACTTTGTCAAAAATTATCACATTGTCTCATCCTTGACTTCTGAAACAATCTACATCGTCAAATACCGCTCGTGAACCATTGTTGTCTTCAGACTTGTCTGAACAATATTCAATTGAAACACCAACCTTATAATCTGAACAATATTCAATTAAAAGACAAACCTTATGATCTAAATAATATTCAATTGGAACACTAACCTTATAATCTGAACAATATTCAATTGGAACACTAACCTTATAATCTGAACATTATTCAATTGGAACACTAACTTTATAATCTGAAAACAAACTTTATCATCTGAACATTATTCAATTAAAACACGAACATTATTCAATTGGAACACTAACCTTATAATCTGAACAATATTCAATTAAAACACAAACCTTATCATCTGAACATTATTCGATTAAAACACAAACCTAATGATCGAAACAATATTCAATTGGAACACAAACTTGATAATCGGAACTTTATTCAATTGGAACACTAACCTTATAATCTGAACAATATTCAATTAAAACACTAACCTTCCAATCTGAACATTATTCAATTGGAACACTAACCTTATAATCTGAACATTATTCAATTGGAACATGAACCTTATAATCTGAACAATATTCAATTGGAACACTAACCTTATAATCTGAACAATATTCAATTGGAACACTAACCTTATAATCTGAACAATATTCAATTAAAACACTAACCTTATAATCTGAACAATATTCAATTGGAACATTAACTTTATAATCTGAACAATATTCAATTGGAACACTAACCTTATAATCTGAACAATATTCAATTAAAACACAAACCTTATAATCTGAACATTATTCGATTAAAACGCAAACCTTATGATCGAAACAATATTCAATTGGAACACAAACTTTATAATCTGAACATAATTCAATTGGAACATGAACCTTATAATCTGAACAATATTCCATTAAAACACTAACCTTCGAATCTGAACATTATTCAGTTGGAACACTAACCTTATAATCTGAACAATATTCAATTAAAACACTAACTTTATAATCTGAACAATATTCAATTAAAACTCTAACCTTCTCATCTGAACATTAATCAATTGGAACACTAACCTTATAATCTGAACATTATTCAATTGGAACATTAACTTTATAATCTGAACACAAACTTTATAATCTGAACATTATTCAATTAAAACGCTAACCTTCTCATCTGAACATTATTCAATTGGAACACTAACCTTATAATATGAACATTATTCAATTGGAGCACTAACTATATAATCTGAGCATTATTAAATTGGAACACTAACCTTCTAATCTGAATGATATTCAATTAAAACACGAACCTTATAATCTGAACATTATTCATTTGGAACACGAACCTTGTAATATGAACATTATTCAATTGGAACATGAACCTTGTAATATGAACATTATTCAATTGGAACACAAACTTTATAATCTGAACACAAACTTTATAATCTGAACATTATTCAATTAAAACACAAACCTCATAATCGAAACAATATTCAATTGGAACACTAACTTTCTAATCTGAACAATATTCAATTAAAACACCAACCTTATAAACTGAACATTATTCAAATGGAACACAAACTTTCTCATCTGATTATTCAATTGCAACATGAACCTCATAATCTGAATATTATTCAATTAAAACACAAACCTTATAATCTGAACATTATTCAATCAAATCACAAAAATTATAATCTGAACATTACTCAATTGGAACACTAACTTTGTAATCTGAACACAAACTTTATGATCTGAACATTATTCAATTGGAACACAAACTTTACAATCTGAACATTATTCAATTGGAAGACAAACTTTATAATCTGAACTTTATTCAACGGCAACACGAACTTTATAATCTGAACACAAACTTTACAATCTGAACATTATCCAATTAAAACACAAACCTTATAATCTGAACATTATTCAATCAAAACACAAACCTTATAATCTGAACATTTCTCAGTTGGAACACTAACTTTGTAATCTGAACACAAACTTTATGATCTGAATATTATTCAATTGGAACAAGAAGTGATTAAATCACAATGTGTCCCTGTGGTAGATGGCACTTGTGTGTTCCAAATGTGATCTGGCCTCACCAATCACAGTTCGATGGGCATCATTAACCAGTATATAAGGCAAAAAGCTTCAGTTACTAATTGGATGAAACAGTGACATGTTGCCCTGATAAGGGCCCCATTAAGACTCCATGTTGCCCAAATGAGGGCAAAACTGGCCAATCGCTTTGCTTTACATTTGCTTGGGAACAGCATTTGATTTAGACATTCTTGCACTGTTCGAGGTGCTTTTGGGTTTGCAGATATCACATCATTGTAATGGTGTCATCGCAGCATTTGTATGGGAAGGATAAAAAAAAACACATATATATATATATATATATATATATATATATAAATATTTCGGCACACCCCTTTTTTTGTTCCACCATCAGATTTTTGTTTCTGCATGAAATGAAACAAGCTTTGACATATATAGTAATGATATTATTGTCTTCCTTAAGAAGCCCCTCAAAATTCGTTTTGATGATTATCTATATTAATATTTCGGCACGCCCCTTTTTTTGTTCCACCATCAGATTTTTGTTACTGCATGAAATGAAACAAGCTTTGACATAAATAGTAATGATATTGTCTTCCTTAAGAGGCGCCGAAAAATTTGTTTTGATGATTATCTATATTAATATTTTGGCACGCCCCTTTTTTTGTTCCACCATCAGATTTTTGTTACTGCATGAAATGAAATTATATTAATATTTCGGCACGCCCCTTTTTTGTTCCACCATCAGATTTTTGTTACTGCATGAAATGAAACAAGCTTTGACATATTATATAGTAATGATATTATTGTCTTCCTTAAGAGGCCCCTCAAAATTCGTTTTGACGATTATCTATATTAATATTTCGGCACGCCCCTTTTTTTGTTCCACCATCAGATTTTTGTTACTGCATGAAATGAAACAAGCTTTGACATATATAGTCATATTATTGTCTTCCTTAAAAGGCCCCTCAAAATTCGTTTTGATGATTATGGTAGTTAAACAGTTCATGTTCATCCGACTTTTTATTATTCCTACTGCACTTCATTAGAACATAGATTGTGGATGGATGCACAGATCCCAGGAGAACAACGATAGCTGTACAGAACAAATCATATTATCGATGGATAAAAATGATATTATAATAAATTGTTTATTTAAAATATCTTCAAATTTTGTGAGTTTTTAGTTCGTTGTGAAATATAAGGTCCTTGGGTCTCCGCATAGTGGCGTAAAGGCTTAAGTCGTACTTCTGTTTACTACCGTAGAAAATTACAGAACCATCCGATCGACATGCTGTTAACAGTTTCAGAATCAGCTAAATTCTACAACATATGAATATGGAGATGAAACTGATCCGGCCAGCTAAAATCTACAAGATATGAATATGTAGACGAAACTGATCCGGCCTTTGGATCACTTTAAAGCAGGGTGCCCTGTAATTTTAATGTGCTCTATGTATCCTCCGGAACTCACGAATGGTACACGTTGTGTAGTCACTAAACTATGTGGTAATGTCATCGAAGTGGAGCTACTGCGGAACAGTCGAAAGGGAAAACCTGAATGATGATCAATGGATAAAAATGATATAATATATTGTTTAAAATACATTCATGCTATCTGTCTTTTACCATATGTTGCCAGTGACGCCCGTCAAAGACGGGCACCTTTACTAGTATGTATATATATATATATATATATATATATATATATATATATATATATATATATATATATATATATATATATATATATATATATATTACATCCATACATATATACACACACACAAGTATATTACACATACATATCTATACACACGAGTTATATGTTCAGAGGCGAGATGTTTTGTTATGGCGAGTTGGGTGAAAAGGTAACGACATAATATTATGGCTCAAACTTCGTCGCTGTGCTTTAACCTGTATCGATAGATGGCAAAGACATCCAGGGTGGGGAAGATTTCCAGTTACTTCCAGATGTAGAATGGTCTTCTGAATGAATTCTCTGATGACGACGTAAAGTTGATGATTGAGCAAATGCTTTATTGCACACAGAACACTTGTGGGACTTCTCCTGTTGGTTGTCATCTCCATTTGCGGGTTTCTCCCCCTTATGTATTATTTCATGTTGATATAAATTTGAAGACCGAATTAAGGCCTTGCTGCACACAGAAGACTTGGAGGGCTTCTCTCCATTGTGTATTTTCTTATGTTGAGATAAATTTACTGAACGAGCAAATACCTTACTACACACAGAACATTTGTAAGGCTTCTCTCCCAGGTCTCTTATTTGATTCTTCCGTATGTGGAAACCTATGTGTCTTTTCAAAATTGATGAACATGAGAATACCTTCCCACAAACTGTGCAAGTGTATGGGCTCTGTCCAGTATGAATAATTTTGTGAGCTTTCAAAGCTGATGAAAGTGAGAATGCCTTTCCACAAAATGTACAAGTATATGGACGCTCTCCAGTATGAATACGACTGTGAGTTTTCAATGTCGATGAAAGTGTGAAAGTCCTCGCACAAACTGGGCAAGTGAACGGCCCTTTGGTGTGTAGATAAACGTGATTTCTCAAAGATGATGAAGAGTAGTATGTCTTTCCACAAAATTTGCAAGCGTATGGGCGCTCTCCCGTGTGGATGCGCATGTGGTTTTTCAAGCATGACCTATTTGAAAATGTCTTCACACAAGCCTTGCAAGCGTACGAACGCACGGGTTGTGTGTGAATCCGCATGTGATTCTTCAAATTACACAAGTAACTGAATCCCTTACCACACACGCTGCAGGAACACCGTCTCTCTTTTGCGTGAATCTGAGTGCGGTTCATCAACATGCTCTGACAACATCTACTATAAGAATGATCGGAACATTTGTGCTTTTTATCACTGGAAGCTGGTCGGTGCTTCATCCCGTGTTTCATCAAAGCAGCCTTTGTGTTGAAGACTTGGTAGCAGGAGTTGCAGGCAAAGTTTGCGTGCAGCTTCTCCTGTTCACCTGCAAAGATAATTCACAAAAAGAGAAAAGAAAGTGGTTTTCTTCGAAAGCAAGGAGATAATGCTAAGTGGAAGGGTATTTTCAAACCAGTGGTATTTTTGCACGTTACAACAGAAGACTTCTGTGTACCCAATAATCATTAAAATTGTTACAGAACACACTGGCAGAAGTGGCAAAAGAGCTTAAAATATGTGAACAGCTGTTTTAACTATTATCAGGAAAATGGCTGAAGGGTTAATTAATGAGTTATCTCGAAATTAACGTTGGTGTTTTGTAACCCCAGTAAATAGCGACCAGGATCGAGTATACAGGAAACTACTTGTCATCCTAGCCCATTCAGTTCAGATCAGGTATGGGAGCATGCACCAGAGCAGTGCGTCGCTGCATCCACTTTCCGCTGGTGCGCCAGGGGCCTCCGTCTGGCCATCCCCCAGGCAGATGCCTGGCTCATCCCCATCAACTTGAGATGCTGATCAACCTGCTGCAACCACGAGGCACGTGGTCGGCCCATTGGCAGCCTCCACTCACGAGGCTCCCTCGCTGAGAGAATCTGGTGAGCAGGATCAGCATTTGGAAAACGAGCCACATGTCCATACAGCTGCAGCTGACGCTCACGGACTATGCAAGTAACAAATCTCATTTGAGTCTCTCTCAGCAATCGCTCATTGGTCACAAAGTCTGACCAGCGATAGCCAAGGATTCTCTGAAGAGACCTGGCAACAAAGGAATTAAGTCTCCGTCCCAGATCCCTGGTCAGAGTCCAAGTCTCACATCCATAGAGCAAGACTGGAAGCACCAAGGACTTGAAGACTCCAACTTTCGTCCTCCCGCAAAGGTCGCGGCAAGTGCCACACCCCCATGATCCAGTGAATCCATGACTCCCCAGGCCCAACCCAGACGTCTATTGACCTCTGGCTCACAGCCAGCAGACATGAATGTCACTGCCAAGGGAAGTGAATCTTGCCGTAACCTCAACATCCTCAACAACAGCTTGGAGGGTCAGCAATAGGGATTGTAACAACACTGACATCTATCTCAACAGCTGGTGGATCAGCCTGTTACAACCGCTCAAAGTAACCGGCCCATCGGGCCTTCACTTCGGACTTCTCTGTCATGAACCCATCACCCTCTGCTCTCACTGCAGTACACCGAAGGACTGGGTTGGACGAACGCAATGCGCGAATTCCCCTGAAAGCAGGACGAGAATCACTTGACCACAGTTGATGCTCTACCCCCTCACAGATTCTTCACACATAGGCTTCCTTGTTCACCCTGAGTGCACATACAGTTTTACGCCTCAGCTCCCTGAACAGCTCAGCTCTGCCATTCAGCCTGGCCCTGTGACTCTGGTCAATGGTATCCAGTGT
This sequence comes from Eptatretus burgeri, assembly GCF_056783735.1. Taxonomy (NCBI): domain Eukaryota; kingdom Metazoa; phylum Chordata; class Myxini; order Myxiniformes; family Myxinidae; genus Eptatretus; species Eptatretus burgeri. The sequence goes on along the minus strand of NC_140962.1, from coordinate 151,705,241 downwards.
CCCTTGAGAGACAAAATTCTTCTTCGCCCTCCGTTGAGTTCCATGACATCTACCGACAACATCAAGGATGGTGGTCAAGGGCGAAGGGAAGCTGCACAGGAGGTACTCCCACCGAGTGGGTTTTCAGATTTTTAAATGCTTTTGGAATGTTTTGCGGAATGAAGGGTTTTACGGTGGCCGGAGTGCAAATCCTGTCAACAACCTCTTCATAAAGAGTAACTCAACTGCAGGAGGACGTCCTCAGACACAGTAGGGCACCAGATATGGATGGCCGTTGTCTCACAAGGAGCTCCTCGGCCCTTTGACAGGTTTTGTTCTTCATCCTGCTGGGTGTCCATATCCATACACCCTTCTCACCAAGAAACATGGTGGGGGAGATGGTTTCGTCACCGACAACCCGACCAAGGAACAGGTGAGTACAGATTTACATGGTATCTGTAGCAAGCCACAGATCTAATGTGACCTGACCTCGCCCATTGTCGCCATACATTCCGTATGTACATGGCATGTCTGTGTGTGAAACCCCCACAAATTCCGTGTGAACATAGCATGTCCACATCGGTGAACCGCACACGTTTGGCAACACTAGTTGTTTCGTTCGACAATCCTTATGTGGTTGGCAAGAAATATGTCCAGGCCTCTCCGATTGACTTCGTCACTCGCGTTTCTGTGTGTGCACATCAAGCAATCTGGGGCGGATTACGTCATTTTTAAAGTGCCGAATTATTATTAGGTAACCTCACCGACAGGAACTTGGCTGCCAACGCAATCTCAGAAGGACTTTCTGCTATGCCTCCGATGACGAAGTCGCCGGTGGCATTATGTTTTCTTATCCGATTCACTATCCATGAGAAACAAAAAGTTCTCCACCTATGATGTCATAGGTCACATGGTTTGGCAGCTATGATTTTTTTTGAAGAATAAATCTTTAAAAATCCCTTTCTCAGGAACGGCTGGACAAATAAAAGAGGGGAAACTTCACCTACATGTTCCCCAAGCCTTGAGGATACCAGGGTGTTCATGAATAATGAATAGGTCACAGGGCCTGGCAGCCATATTGGATTGGACAAAAAAAAAATTTAATTTTAAAAATTTATCTTGAACCGTTTCATCAATCGACGTGAAACCTCACAATTATGATCTAGTCATCAAGGAGAATGTATGTTTAAATTTCAACCTGATCTGACATGTGGTCTGGCAGCCAGAATTATTTAATATTTTTAATCTGGGTTCAGGGATACAAATCAAACTTGGTACAATTATGTATAATGATGTAATAATGTGGGTGGAGGCAGATCTGGTGATGGCGCGATGTCGAAGAGTGCCCTTCTAGTTAAAAAAAAAAAAAATAAACTCAGTGCATTGGTCCAAGTGTCGGGGAAGTTGATTTTGAACTTTCTCCAGAGATTGATGCATTGATTGTTTCAGTGAAAATGGACCAATATGCTCCGGTGGATCATGGGGTGTGGCGCTGCCGGTACCTGTGCGGGAGGATGAAAGTCCGAGTCTTCAGGTCCTTGGTACTTCCAGTCTTGTTCTATGGATGCGAGACTTGGACTCTGAGCAAGGATCTGAGACGGAGACTTAATTCCTTTGGTACCAGGTCTCTTCGGAGAATCCTTGGCTATCGCTGGTCGGATTTTGTGTCCAACGAGCGGTTGCTGAGAGAGACTCGGATGAGATTTGTTACCTGCATAGTCCGTGAGCGTCAGTTGCGGCTGTATGGACATGTGGCTCGTTTTCCTGACGCTGATCCTGCTCACCAGATTCTCTCAGCGAGGGAGTCTCATGAGTGGAGGAGGCCAGTGGGCCGACCACGTGCCTCGTGGTTGCAGCAGGTTGACCATCATCTCAAGGAGATGGAGATGGGCCTGGCATCTGCCTGGGGGATGGCCAGACGGAGGCCCCTGAAGTACCGGCGGAAAGTGGACGCAGCGACGCGCTGTTCTGGCACATGCTCCCATACCTGACCTGACCTGGACCAATACGAGCATTACCCAGGAGGGGAGTCATTTTGGCCCTGTCCCCATTTGAGTTTGCGGTTGTTTCTTGAAGTGGCTCACCTTGTGAAATGTTTCTTCTCTTTCAGTCATTCTCTTTGTATTCATTATGCAGCTTTTCATCACGACGTATTTTCTTAATTTCTTTGTGAATAGCGGAATCCACGTTCTCCCTATCAATCGACGACATTTTTCAGAAATCAAGATACTGTTGAGCCTTTTCTAAATATATGGTCTTTGAGCGTTCAAGATGGTCTTTCCAGGTCTAAATAAAATGAGAAAAGGTTCTCGGGTTTCACATCCGTGAGACTATTGAACCAGATCATGAATGCGATTCAGACTGCAGTTCGACATGTTCAAATTGACCAATTCATCGTTCAGAAAATGCGATGACAACATTGGTTCATGATGTTCAACGCATGAAAGCGAGATGGAAAGTTACATCCTATCACAGCATTGTTGAGTGGACATTTTGAAAAATTAAATCCAAATTGCTTATTTCTCGTGTCAATGGCTTGTTTTAAACATCTCGTGTATGTTGTCACTTCCTTAAACCAACTATTGATAGTATTTTTCCTCGTACCATTTCAAATGAAGTGCAAAAGGGAAAAAAAAAATTCAAAAAGGGATGTCACGCCAGGATAGTTTAGCCAATTGGTCGTGAATCAACACAAGACCATTGATAAGGGGCTGACGGCAGTTACCTGCGCACCCAAGGTTACTTCTGTCTGAACCGGCAACTTGTCTGGGTTGTTGTATCTCACGTGCAACGATTAAAATTTGATCCTGTAGAGTTTTGACTCGTGTGTTGGTTGGACTGTGTGAAGAATAAGAAGCCTGCCCAAAGTGGTGCTGTCCGCTTTACCTTGCTGCTCATTGGGCCCATCATGCTTGCGGCACACCAACACCAGATTTAATAAATCCATTGATACCCCTTCCCTTCATGTGCAGCCTTTTGGCTGCTACACTGGTACTCATTTCGCCGACCTCGGAAGGATGACAGTCTGAGTCAACCCCCTGGTGTTAATTCAGTGGCCAACAGAGCTTGAACTCAGGACCCGAGGATCCCAAGCCATCACTTGAACCGCTAAGCCAACACCAGGGTGCTCCCCAAAACATGCATTTGCTTTCTTCTCCAAAACCACACATACAATTTCGATGAAACTTGACAACGACCTTCAATATTCAATTGAATTTAGAATGAGATTAAAATAAATTCATTTCAAATCAAGTCGAAGACCAAGTAGATACAGTCCTACAATGGAGAAATCAAAAGGAATCCAAACCAGCAAAAAGCAAAGATGAAGTCATCAGGAGGAACCTGGATAAGATTTGCATTTCAGCTGCGACTCCTCCACCCTCAAACTCATCCAAGCACAGCCAAGTGATCCTTATTCAAAAAAAAAAAAATAATAATTAAATAATTCTGGCTGCCATACCATGCGTCTGATGAGGTTGAAATTTTAAACATATATTCCAAATCACGACAAGATCATAATTGTGAAGTTTCACTTAAATTGATTAAGTCGTTCAAGAGAAATAATTTTTTTTAAAGATTTTCGCTCAATCCAATATGGCTGCCAGAGCATGTGACGTATCAATTATTCATGATTAACACGGTATCCCCAAGGCTTGGGGAACATTTGTGTGAAGTTTCCCCTCGATCTGTCGAGCTGTTCTGCAGAAGAATATTTTTTATAGGTTTTTGGGTAAATACAATATGGCCGCCAAACCATGTGACCTACTACATCATCATTATCAATAAAAAACATTCCACACGAGTAGTCTCTCCTGTGGTGAAAATTTCATCTCAATACAACAATGGGTTTCGGAGAAAAACACTTAAAGTTCTGTGCGGACAAACAGACAGACAGACAGACAGACAGACAAACATGAACAAACAAACGGACCCAAATGCAATACCCTCTCCTCCGGCGAGGGTAAAAAGAAACACCCTGGTGATGTCCTTTCCACCACACTTCCTCCCTCCTACTCAGCCCTTCCCCCCTCCCCTCAAACCTTCCCAGATTCTTTCGACACGTAAAACTGAGATTGCATTCATGTGTTGATAAGGTGCAGGCAAGTCGGGCCGGAAGGCCTCCTCCCGTGTCCAAGTTTACTTGCACTCGTCATACCGGCTTCCTCTGGGAGAGATGGCGAAACTTCCTCTGGCTAAACCACGTGCACAGGTGAAGATCGCAAGTCGTCTCCCCACCCTCGCTTGGGGAGTGTGGAAGGGGGAGAGTCTATTTAATGCCCATGACCTGGCCACCGAGCACGTATGCAAAATTTGCAAATTGGCCAAGCAGTTTTCGATTCGACAAGGTACAACAAAGTCGTTTTTGTCTCCTCCTCAAAATCGTCCACCAAGTTGTGTCGTAATCCGTCCATAAGTTTTTGTGATATCAAGCGACATCATTTTGGCATAATCTCTCAAAAGGTGAAGAATACTTGAAAAAAAAATTAAGGATCCGGGACTGGATCTTCACCAAAACCTAATAAATTCGTCCTTATTCACACACCCAACCTGTCCACCAAATTTTGTCCGAATCTGTCAACGACCTTTTTGAGATATCATGCTCACAGACAAGAGAGGCAAACAAGACAGCTGCTCAGCACCATCTCAGACCACCCCCAAAACCATGATATTTTCTCCCCTCGTTAACCCCACCCCAATTCCTCCTTCATCCAAACTTCCAGTTTTCCCTCCTGAGAGTTTCCCTCTACATCCATATTGTCCACCCAATGCACCCTCCCCTGCCCCCCATTCCTCCCCGCACCCATTGTTTGTCTGTCTCCCTCTATCGTGGCCTTCAACTCTGCTGTTCCTTTTGTCCTGTTGAGTCCAAACTCTTCCATGAGCCTCGACAATATGTAAAAAAAAAAACCAAAATCGTTCTTGGGAAAAAAAAAAAAAGAGCTCAAACGGGAGCAGTATGGAATCTTGGATGGGCTACATGTGGAAACGACCCGAGACACCCATCAGATTAGTGACATGAACATTAAGAGTTTGGGTTCCCACGTCACTCAGATCCAATGACAGCAACATTGCCACGAAAATCCATCATCTCACAGAGACGTATGAAGATGTCATCGCTAGCGAATGACTGAGGGAGACTCATCGTCTTCGTGGAAACATCAAAATGCACGAAGAAAGCACTGGGAAGGAAACTATGGACTCATAGAAAATGATCAAGACCTTCATACCTCAGATCCACGATGAGCCACTCTTAGCTCAGTAATCGTGCCATCCTCTCCAGCGAGCGTGAAGTAGCTGAGTCGGTCGACTTTGAGGTGATTGATCAAGACTCTCGTACCTCAGATCCACTCTTGGCTCAGTAATCATGCCATCCTCTCCAATGAGTATGAAGTAGCCGAGACAGTTGACTTAGAAGCTGTGATAGACGAGTTTGCCTGACGGAAGGCGAGGAAGAGGTGAACCAGTCAAAACAACAACGAAAACAACTGCTCTCTTCGTAGTCCGATAACCATCTAGAAAGGCAGAAATTTGAGATCATTTTTCCTCAACACGCCACAATCTTCACCTGAAAAGGTGTGCATAGGTATGAGTACGGCTTTGTTTCCCCTCCTCTGTGGCTTTCATGTCGTCAGCATACCTGTGCAAGGTGTGGGTACTTGAACCTTGATCCGCACGACTCCACCAGGTCCTCCCGTCTCCTCGGCGTCCTTTCCCCCACATCTAGGCACGAAGTTCCCTTCCGATCCTCGGCCCACACGGCACGACTCCATGTACTGACAGAGCTCGGCGTACATGGTGTAGGTGAACTTTCGTGCAGCCAAAGAACAGAGTCGAACCCTCACCGTCGGGGGCTCGGCCCGGGCACAGAGAGCTCCGAGGATCTCGATCCCGAGACCCGTAACCGCGACTCGGAGAGACTCCTCCGACAAACCCTGGATCTCCAGCCACGCCGGGATGGGACCGAGGCCACGACGAGGTCTCGTTGAGTGCATTCTCCGTCAGAAACCCGCGACAAGATTCAAAAGTAAATAAATCACACGTTTTGTAGGATTTCTTTCTGCAAGTAGAGTTCCTCATTTCTTATGTAAAAAAGATATATCCACGCCTGACAACTCAGTTGAGCAGCAAGCAGCGAAGCTGAAAGGGAGGAAGTGACATCACCGCCTGATTGTTCACCGCGCGCTGTTTGTTCTCTCACCCCACGATTTCCGTGCCTTTTTCTCACCCTGCGACTCATGGGCGTCCTTGGTGCAAGAGCTGAGAGGGGGAGACAGAGGCAGCGGAAACTCGGACTGAACATGGGAAATCAAGAAGTGGCTGGAATATTAAGCATTGGCAGTTTTGATCGGAGCAGTGGGTGATTGAAACTGGGGACAAGACCAGGGGCGTTCCGTTGGCGAGCGTTAAATGAGTTGCTTGCTGAGTGGTTAGCTTGTTTCAAAGCACTCAAGTGAGCACTCTAACGGAACGGAGTGCTCCACATTGGTTAACGACATGGTGGTATCCAATGTAAACAGTGCCATGTGGGACACGAGCAAATGTCATCTTCACATGTTGTGACAACGACTTCCCCGAGCGAGTTTCTGGTGTTAGCAGTGGCTACAGAGAGGACAAGGAAGAGGACATGCTCACCACCACCAGTCAGGATGCTTTGAGAGCGTAGTGGCCCACGACCCAGATCCGACGTTTAAGTCTCATTTACTAATGTTCACTTATCAACTGATCCTGGTGTTGGCTTAATGGTTAGGGTGGCGGGCATTGGATCCTCGGGTCCTAAGTTCAAATCCCGCTCAGCTGTTGAATTGATACCAGGTGTGGTTAACTCGGCCTGTCATCCTTCCGAGGTCGGCAAAATGAGTACCAAGTGTACTGGTAATAGGGGCGCTGCATCAGCAGCATAGCCATGCCCTTACCCAGTGATGCAACCAGCAGCCAAAAGGCTGTAAACGAAGGGAACTTATCAACCTTTGAGGTAATTTCTGTAGGGGGAGGAGGGGGGTTTCAAACAATTAATGGTGTTTTATCATAATAACTAGAAGGGCACTCGCGAGAGCAGATACCTCTGCCACTTAATACCTGATCCACGAGAACATATCGGGCCCAATACATTTTTTGAAATATCATGCTATACAGTACTACATCATTTTTGGTCGTATCTCTCAATAGCGAAGAATCACTTTAAAATAATTAAATAATTCTCGTCTCCAGATCCGCATTCAGATCTTCACCAAAATCGAAGAAATTCTTCCTTGGTCACACACCCAACCTGTCCACTAAGTTTCGTCCAAATCCGTCCACAACTTTTTGAGATATCCTGTACACAAACAGACAGAAAGGGGTGAAAACATAACCTCCTTCACCTTCGGTAGCGGAGGTAGTAACGAGAAAGCATCTGAAAATGCAAAGCCCTTCCGCTTTGTATTCAGACTTCTTCTTCCGTATACTGAACGGTATGCCCCCCCTCCCCACAACTTAAGTAGGGGGGGGGAGATACAACCACCACGAAGAGGCATCCCTGATAGCTGCTCTGAGTCGGTTATCATGGATGGTGTGAAGTGTAATTTAACTGTTATTAAATTTCCAAATCGAGCAACACAGACAGTTGTTCTCATCATTGTTCATGTCATTTATTAGTGGAAATTGTAGTTACAGTTGCAGTGGTGGATCCAGAGGAGAGAGATGGAGGCGATAATCGCTTCCTCTTTGGCAAAGGACCAATGAAAAAGAGAAAGAGAAACAAGTGGGGAGTCAGAAGGAGGAGCCCCCCCCCCTCACCAAGCGTATCTATGAACCTGCCACTGTGCATTTTGGGGAGGGGGTGGATGGGTTTTGCACGTTTATAGATCTTAGAGAATTAGGATGAAAAGTAGAAACAACAGAAGTATGAAATGCACATTTCAATAACACGAGTGCACATAACATGGAGAACAAAGGTTTTCAACTCGTTTCAGATATACATGTGCGAAGGTGTATGTGGATGGCCGAGGAGGTACGCACACTCACCTCTAAGCTGTCGAGCCTGGGTTTGAATCTCTGCCCAGTTATAAACAGGCAAGGCGATTCGTCAATGCGTGTGCCGTCCCTTGAATGGACGTTAAACTGGCGTCCCGTCTGCCCACACAAGTTGGTGGGCGTGAAAGATCCGACGGTGTCCTTCATGAACAGTATGCGAGCTATCGCCAGCACCATAAACAAATTACAAATTCCCGCCTTAACTACTGCTTGGAGTGGGATTGCAAACCGCCCAGGATGATCCTTACCAAGAAACTTCGGCGGAACTGATGCTCTGCAAGGAGTACGATACACCAGTGTGAGTGTATGGTGGCACGCAAGGGGCTCTGAGTCGTGGTTATGCTTCTGGACATTTCATTGGTTGTAGTATTGGATGTGATGCCACAGAAAAAGTGGGTTACAAAAGTCTCTAAAATGAAAAACGAGTCTCAAATATTAAAAAAAAAGGCTGAAAAAAGTGTTGTTTTTAAAGAATTATATCCTTGGTGGTGTACTGTGATATCATCTCATCCCATGCATTAAAAAAAAATAAAACTAATTACAGTGTTGTTTTCTTTGTTTTACAGATAATACTTGAATGTATTTAATGATGGAGCACTTTAAATGCAATAAGCATTTGTTTTTAATTTTTTTTTTTTAAATGCAATGAGCATGCCAATTTCACAAACAAGCTCATCATGACAGAGGAGGCACACTTTGATTTGGCAGATTTAACTCCACCAGGTTTCTTCCGATGGGGATTTCTGAAGGGCAAAGTTTACAAAGAACATCCCAACATCGATCGATGAATTGAAGGCAAACATCACTAGTCCAGTCAAATTAGGAAATAACCCGTCACAAATTGCAATAGTAATGATTCCAACACTATTCAACTCAGAAATATGTCTGAAATAACATATCCAAAATGTCATTGAATCAAAAGATGGGAACAGTGTCTAATTTGCACAAATTCAAAATGGTCGCCACAAACCGGTTTGATCGAAGTTTCAGCCATTATTTAAGCTATTATCGTGGTGATAACTGACTATTGTTGTTAGTGGTATCACAAGTAGAAAGCCAGTGTATAGCTGGGGCACCGTATACATGGAATTTTGGAAATCTGCAAAAAAAATAATTAATTTTATCAATAAAAACGGCTAAATTACAAGTGAAAAATTGTAAAATAGAGTATGATCGATGGATAATGAAACATTCATTTGTCATTAAATTACACTGGTCATAACATGATGATGCATATCCCTACACAGGATATCTATCTGTTACTCTATTCAGATAAATACATCATGCAAAAATCATAAATATAGGTAAATCACTTTTAAGCATGATATTGTTAATGGTGAACGTATAAAAATGGATATTGGGTTATGACAAATGTGAAAGTTTTATGCGACGATCCTATGCATGTGGCCCCTCATGTCAGTTGTTCCAGCAATGTTAACAGGGCTAACATGGCTAATGGATTGATATATGTATGTGATCCATCAGTGCTACGTACTCGATAAGGCACGTATTCATTGTATTATTGTGAACCCTCTCTATTTCCAGGGTGAGTCATGATGTATGAAGAGCTGAGTTGTGTTTTATGACAGAAATCCATATCGTCAGACCGACTAAGCTCCCAACTCACTGCAAAGGGTTATGATGGCATTAATAGAGCAAGTACAGCCAGACACAGTAACATTAGTGCTCTACCTGGACAACATGTCCACCAGAAGTGTCGCCAAGTTTATACAAACCTTCATTACATCGAGCAATCCAACCGTAAGAGACTTGGTGATCTTCCTTCATCCAATGACAAACCATCTTTGCGATCATCGGTGGGTTTATTTGATTATGCCAGTCACTGCCTCTTTTGTGGCCAGGGTGATCCCCGAGAAGGCAGGAATCCCGATTTGAAACTCATACCTATCAGAACATTAGATTTCCAGGAGAGTGTTCTACAAGTATGTGACAAAAAGAAATGATGAATGGGCGAAAACAGTCCAGGGGAAAAAAATCAAAGCTGTCCATGATTTACATGCTGCGGATGCCGTAAATCACAAGACGTGCAGCAATAATTTCAGAATCAACAAAGATATTCCTGTAAAATTTCAACAACATGATGATAATACATCTGTGAAACGTATGAAACGGGGAAGACCTCATCATGTCATGCAAGCTGAAGCATTTAAAGATGCAATGCATAGCTTTGAACACAATGATGATGAACAGACCACCATAAAAGATCTTATCGACAATATGGCAGAGTTCCTTTCAGACTCCAACGTTCCACCATATGGTCACACTTACATGAAAGACCAAATACAGAAGAAGTTCGGAGATAAAGTCATCATCACAGAGATCAATGGGAAACCAAACGTGGTCACAATGTGGAGCAATGCGACAAGTATTCTTCAGGATTTCCATTCTCAACCAAAGGCAGCAAACCCTCAACAAGAAAAGGACAACATAATTAAGACTGCTGCCAAACTCTTGAAGAATGACATAAAGATGATTCAACAACAGTCTGACGTGTATCCCACATGCGCAGAAATGGATTCGGTGGAAATGGCTTGTACATTCTTACAAAATGAAAACAGTTCTTGGTCCAGACGTATGCAATTGCATGCTGTTTGTTCACGCTATCCTGGGGTGTGACACCACGTCTTCTCTGTTTGGTATTGGAAAAAAAGATAGGTCTGAAGTTGATCAGCACTAACAAGCTTTTCATTGAGCAAGCACCGATGTTCTCTGAACAAAGCAAGACACGTGCAAATATAGTTGCTGCAGGGAAAAGGGCATTGGTGCAAATCTACAAGGGTCTCCCGGATGACACATTGAACGTCCTCAGATTTCAACGATTCCACCAGAAAGTAGGCAGCATTACCTCGCCTATACAGCCTGAAGTGCTGCCACCAACATCAGCTGCTGCGGCATACCATAGTCAACGTGTGTACCTTCAAGTTCAGGAGTGGATGGGTAAAGCAGCTGATATGTCACCAGAAGATTGGGGCTGGTACAAACAAGGTGATAAATTGTTGCCCATCCTGACCGACAAAGAACCAGCTCCAACATCATTGCTCGAGGTAGTGAGATGTAACTGTAAATCTGGTTGCAGTACCAGACAGTGCACATGTTGCTATGTGCACATGTGCACTATTGATTCAAGTAGAACCATGTCTTTGCTGTATTATTTCAGTATTGTATTATATAAGTTATATGTGACAATAAGTCATATGCTTACGTTTACATCTCGCTGCATGTTTCATTTTCATGATTGATCTACTTTCTACTGATGAAGTGTTAATTTGTATATCTAACTTCGATATACATGTATGCCACATAACGAAGTACAGTATATGTGATATAGATTCTCATTTTTACGATTATGTATTTGAACATGAGCTTCCTTATTCATATCTTAGGCCAGATGTGTGGATGAATCATTTAAATATATTCCACATGCGATACAGGTATATTCCAAATTCAATTTTTGGAAATAATCCATTGCGAACCAAACAAATTATTAAATATGTCAAAGGTCAGTTGTAATTTCAATATAAGGCGATAATGATTGAAATTGGTAGCTTATTCAAACTTTCGAGTTAATTCTGCATCAGATGATTGAACTTACCTTGTTTGACATGCACATGCAAAATAATGTTTCTACATTAAACTTTATAATATGATATCTTTTTTTGTCTTTCTCATTCTCTCATAAAATTTCCATACACTCTCAACCTCAATCCATAAGTAATGTCATCTCCAGCTGGACATCATGACAAGTAATCTTTCCGAACAATAGCAATACTGGATTTTATTAATGACCATTAAGTTGATTCTAAAACAAAATGTGACACCAAAATGAAGCTTCTACAACATTTTGGTTGTTGATAAATGTTTAGATATATTTATATGTAGTTTCTCACTATAACTGATTACAGCATCTTCCCATGTCGCACGTTTTTGTGTTTCTGAATGGCCGTAAATCCCCCACAATATTCTATTTAACATAACATCACTGGTAAAAAATAATCAGAGATATGGACTGAGGTGTTTTACCTTGTGAATGACTCCATAGAAATGTTCAGGAACAACTTGTCATATTTACATCAAAATAACTACAAAAAGCCCTTTTAATGGTGGCCATCTTGGATTTGTTTCATAGTTACAAATAAAAATATTTCAATTTGGATTCATATACAATACAAATGAATATTTAGTTACCTCATATAACAGTCTTGTCATTATTGCAACACCTACAGGCTGATGAGGAAACAATTGTATGAAGTTATATGGTTTCAAGATTTTTGTGGCGGCCATCTAGGATTTATGCAAATTTGACAGTCTTCCCATACTTTGATGTGTTATTCAAGTCACTTTTCTGTGTCAAATAATATACGACTCGTTACTATTGCAATTTGTGGTGGGTTAACACCTTATTTGGCCGAATTTGATTTGACTACACTGTAACCAACCATCCGCTCTCTTGATCAAGAGACATTGCTTGCGGTAATGAACAATACGATGATCCGCTGTCGTGAATGCACAAATTCGAAAGGGGCCCACTTGTCTGATGTAATTTTTAAGAAATAAAGAATCAAAATGGATTTTAAAAACTTGAAGTATGTGCCTATGTTGTGCAGAAATTTTATTTTATTTGGTTTAGAAACAAAAAAGTTATAAGGATAATAAAACCGTCAGATATAAATGCCCCACCCTGTATAATTCATTAACACGAGTATTATGAAAATTTTGCCTTCCATCTCAGATCGACTGTGCAAGTTGGAGCCAACTTTAAGTTGCAACATACAGGCTGAGAAAATATTTTATTCTTTCTCTGGCCAATGTGAAATACACAGAATTTTAGAAGTGTGGCCGATCAATTTCGAATTAGCAAAAGTTAATTTCATCGCAATCTCACTTGTGTTGCTAATCGCCTGCAGATAGTCAAAGCAGGAGATCCTGTGGCCCGAGGAGACTTTGGAAAAGAAAGCGGTTCCAAAAGGTTTTGAAACACTTCCTCGAGTCGGTGGACGTGTCGATGGAACGTGCTTACCTAATGCTATGACAAACCCGCATATCAGCTAGACGGGAACGACCCCCCTGGGGGTTCACCCTTTTGCACTTCATTCCCTTGGGACGGTGGGCGGGGAGGGGGGGAGGACACAAGGTTCGGGCAGGGATTTTGGAAATTTTTGGTCATGGTGCCGGCGATTGCTCACCTACTCTTCGCGAAGGACACTGTGGGATCTTTAACATCCACCAATTAATATCGGCAGACGGGTCTCCCAGTTTAGCATCCATCCGAGGGGACGGGACGGAAAACACATTGATGAATCACTCTGCCCGTGAAACACCAGGATGGAGGTTTATAGCTGGGTCGGGATTCAAACCCAAGCAAGACAGTTTAGAGGTGTGTGCGCACACCTCCAGGTCATCCTGCTCACCCAAGGCACATTCAAATGACTGGCAAATCTAGTGCGAAAAGGGATTCATACATTCATTTTTCGCTTCCCGGCTATGCATTGCCCAGGTAGTATGTGATGGTAAGTTGGATAATTCTCTATATTATCACAGGATATCCATCCAGGCTCTGTACATAAGACGATGCAAAAAGAATTCCGAAACAGTGCTTCACACAAAGCCCTTCAATCCCTTCCAATGCAAGATCATCTACTTGGACACTCTGCCTACACCCAAGAACATTTGCTGATGACACTGCAGAAAGACAATGGGAGCTTGAGCAACAAGCAAATGATATATCTGTCCGTTGTTGCGTTGAAAGGTGTCTTGGGCTCTTAAAGGGGATATTCAGATTTTTAAAGAATTCCAATGGCAGAAGGGACCTGCTTATGTGCAAAGCGATCATTGGTTGTGCTGCCCATCACAATTTCATTTTGAAGAGAGAGCGAGAGCAAATTGACGGGTCAGACCCCCCACAAAGTGAAAATTTTGATACATCTCATCTGTTCAGCCGC
>NC_140962.1:151416619-151683289 GCF_056783735.1 Eptatretus burgeri | reverse complement strand
GTTGAGAGGTGAGGAGATGTAAAGTAAACTAGCTTCTCCTTCCACAGGTTGAGAGATGAGGAGATGTAAAGTAAATCAGCCTCTCCTTCCACAGATTGAGAGGTGAGGAGATGTAAAGTAAACTAGCCTCTCCTTCCACATGTTGAGAGGTGAGGAGATGTAAAGTAAATCAGCCCCTCCTTCCACAGGTTGAGAGATGAGGAGATGTAAAGTAAATCAGCCCCTCCTTCCACAGGTTGAGAGATGAGGAGATGTAAAGTAAACAGCCCCTCCTTCCACAGGTTGAGAGGTGAGGAGATGTAAAGTAAATCAGCCCCTCCTTCCACAGGTTGAGAGATGAGGAGATGTAAAGTAAATCAGCCCCTCCTTCCACAGATTGAGAGGTGAGGAGATGTAAAGTAAACTAGCCTCTCCTTCCACATGTTGAGAGGTGAGGAGATGTAAAGTAAATCAGCCCCTCCTTCCACAGGTTGAGAGATGAGGAGATGTAAAGTAAACAGCCCCTCCTTCCACAGGTTGAGAGATGAGGAGATGTAAAGTAAATCAGCCCCTCCTTCCACAGGTTGAGAGGTGAGGAGATGTAAAGTAAATCAGCCTCTCCTTCCACATGTTGAGAGGTGAGGAGATGTAAAGTAAACAGCCCCTCCTTCCACAGGTTGAGAGATGAGGAGATGTAAAGTAAATCAGCCCCTCCTTCCACAGGTTGAGAGGTGAGGAGATGTAAAGTAAACTAGCCTCTCCTTCCACATGTTGAGAGGTGAGGAGATGTAAAGTAAATCAGCCCCTCCTTCCACAGGTTGAGAGGTGAGGAGATGTAAAGTAAACTAGCCTCTCCTTCCACATGTTGAGAGGTGAGGAGATGTAAAGTAAATCAACCTCTCCTTCCACAGGTTGAGAGGTGAGGAGATGTAAAGTAAATCAGCCCCTCCTTCCACAGGTTGAGAGATGAGGAGATGTAAAGTAAATCAGCCCCTCCTTCCACAGGTTGAGAGGTGAGGAGATGTAAAGTAAATCAGCCTCTCCTTCCACATGTTGAGAGGTGAGGAGATGTAAAGTAAATCAACCTCTCCTTCCACAGGTTGAGAGGTGAGGAGATGTAAAGTAAATCAGCCTCTCCTTCCACAGGTTGAGAGATGAGGAGATGTAAAGTAAACTAGCCTCTCCTTCCACAGGTTGAGAGATGAGGAGATGTAAAGTAAATCAGCCTCTCCTTCCACAGGTTGAGAGGTGAGGAGATGTAAAGTAAATCAGCCCCTCCTTCCACAGGTTGAGAGATGAGGAGATGTAAAGTAAACAGCCCCTCCTTCCACAGGTTGAGAGATGAGGAGATGTAAAGTAAACTAGCCTCTCCTTCCACATGTTGAGAGGTGAGGAGATGTAAAGTAAACTAGCCTCTCCTTCCACATGTTGAGAGGTGAGGAGATGTAAAGTAAATCAGCCCCTCCTTCCACAGGTTGAGAGATGAGGAGATGTAAAGTAAATCAGCCCCTCCTTCCACAGGTTGAGAGGTGAGGAGATGTAAAGTAAACTAGCCTCTCCTTCCACATGTTGAGAGGTGAGGAGATGTAAAGTAAACTAGCCTCTCCTTCCACATGTTGAGAGGTGAGGAGATGTAAAGTAAATCAGCCCCTCCTTCCACAGGTTGAGAGATGAGGAGATGTAAAGTAAATCAGCCCCTCCTTCCACAGGTTGAGAGGTGAGGAGATGTAAAGTAAATCAGCCTCTCCTTCCACATGTTGAGAGGTGAGGAGATGTAAAGTAAATCAGCCCCTCCTTCCACAGGTTGAGAGATGAGGAGATGTAAAGTAAACAGCCCCTCCTTCCACAGGTTGAGAGATGAGGAGATGTAAAGTAAACTAGCCTCTCCTTCCACATGTTGAGAGGTGAGGAGATGTAAAGTAAATCAGCCCCTCCTTCCACAGGTTGAGAGATGAGGAGATGTAAAGTAAATCAGCCCCTCCTTCCACAGGTTGAGAGGTGAGGAGATGTAAAGTAAATCAGCCTCTCCTTCCACATGTTGAGAGGTGAGGAGATGTAAAGTAAATCAGCCCCTCCTTCCACAGGTTGAGAGATGAGGAGATGTAAAGTAAACAGCCCCTCCTTCCACAGGTTGAGAGATGAGGAGATGTAAAGTAAATCAGCCCCTCCTTCCACAGGTTGAGAGGTGAGGAGATGTAAAGTAAACAGCCCCTCCTTCCACAGGTTGAGAGATGAGGAGATGTAAAGTAAACAGCCCCTCCTTCCACAGGTTGAGAGATGAGGAGATGTAAAGTAAACTAGCCTCTCCTTCCACATGTTGAGAGGTGAGGAGATGTAAAGTAAATCAACCTCTCCTTCCACATGTTGAGAGGTGAGGAGATGAAAAGTAAATCAGCCCCTCCTTCCACAGGTTGAGAGATGAGGAGATGTAAAGTAAACAGCACTCCTTCCACAGGTTGAGAGATGAGGAGATGTAAAGTAAATCAGCCCCTCCTTCCACAGGTTGAGAGGTGAGGAGATGTAAAGTAAACTAGCCTCTCCTTCCACATGTTGAGAGGTGAGGAGATGTAAAGTAAACAGCACTCCTTCCACAGGTTGAGAGATGAGGAGATGTAAAGTAAACTAGCCTCTCCTTCCACATGTTGAGAGGTGAGGAGATGTAAAGTAAACTAGCCTCTCCTTCCACATGTTGAGAGGTGAGGAGATGTAAAGTAAATCAGCCTCTCCTTCCACAGGTTGAGAGGTGAGGAGATGTAAAGTAAATCAGCCCCTCCTTCCACAGGTTGAGAGATGAGGAGATGTAAAGTAAATCAGCCCCTCCTTCCACAGGTTGAGAGATGAGGAGATGTAAAGTAAACAGCCCCTCCTTCCACAGGTTGAGAGATGAGGAGATGTAAAGTAAACTAGCCTCTCCTTCCACATGTTGAGAGGTGAGGAGATGTAAAGTAAACTAGCCTCTCCTTCCACATGTTGAGAGGTGAGGAGATGTAAAGTAAATCAGCCCCTCCTTCCACAGGTTGAGAGATGAGGAGATGTAAAGTAAACAGCCCCTCCTTCCACAGGTTGAGAGATGAGGAGATGTAAAGTAAATCAGCCCCTCCTTCCACAGGTTGAGAGGTGAGGAGATGTAAAGTAAATCAGCCTCTCCTTCCACAGGTTGAGAGATGAGGAGATGTAAAGTAAACTAGCCTCTCCTTCCACAGATTGAGAGATGAGGAGATGTAAAGTAAATCAGCCTCTCCTTCCACAGATTGAGAGGTGAGGAGATGTAAAGTAAACTAGCCTCTCCTTCCACAGGTTGAGAGATGAGGAGATGTAAAGTAAACAGCCCCTCCTTCCACAGGTTGAGAGATGAGGAGATGTAAAGTAAATCAGCCCCTCCTTCCACATGTTGAGAGGTGAGGAGATGTAAAGTAAATCAGCCCCTCCTTCCACAGGTTGAGAGATGAGGAGATGTAAAGTAAATCAGCCCCTCCTTCCACAGGTTGAGAGATGAGGAGATGTAAAGTAAACAGCCCCTCCTTCCACAGGTTGAGAGATGAGGAGATGTAAAGTAAACTAGCCTCTCCTTCCACATGTTGAGAGGTGAGGAGATGTAAAGTAAACTAGCCTCTCCTTCCACATGTTGAGAGGTGAGGAGATGTAAAGTAAACTAGCCTCTCCTTCCACATGTTGAGAGGTGAGGAGATGTAAAGTAAATCAGCCCCTCCTTCCAAAGGTTGAGAGATGAGGAGATGTAAAGTAAACAGCCCCTCCTTCCACACGTTGAGAGGTGAGGAGATGTAAAGTAAATCAGCCCCTCCTTCCACAGGTTGAGAGATGAGGATATGTAAAGTAAATCAGCCCCTCCTTCCACACGTTGAGAGGTGAGGAGATGTAAAGTAAATCAGCCCCTCCTTCCACAGGTTGAGAGATGAGGATATGTAAAGGAAACTAGCCTCTCCTTCCACATGTTGAGAGGTGAGGAGATGTAAAGTAAACTAGCCTCTCCTTCCACAGGTTGAGAGGTGAGGAGACGTTTTCACCCCCCCTTCCTCCCTCCTTCTGCATCCCTATGTTTCCGTCGATATTTTCCACTCGAGGTGAGAACACATTTTTCAGCAACTTGACCTTTCCTTTATCTGATCGATAATCGAGACAGTCTTCCTTTCCTCCTGAACCGTCATGGATTGGACAACATCTATTTATTATATACACGATTAATTTTATTTATTTATCCCCACCGATTTCTCGTCGTGTTGTTCTGTGTCTTGTTTGGGAGATTTTGGATCAGATTTTTTTTGGGGGGGGGGGGCTTAGAATGGAATAGTTTGATTGATGGAATTTGTTCCATTTGTATACTGGATGAGATGATGGTACAATCATACGAACGCAAAGTCGATGGCATGCCATCGCAAATCCCTACGCTTCCCACCTGCAGGAAAGTTGCAAGTTGCCAAAAAATTCCACCAGGAATGACACAATATCGACTTTTAAGTTAACAAAATTGTTCCTGTTTTGACCCCTGTGAACCCAAGTCCGCATCGGAGGAACACCCTGCGACATGAACCGGAGGTCAAATCCCCAAAAATCGTTAAATATTTCCTGTCTCCCCCAATGTTGATTGCATGCAGTGTACAAAATTTCATTTTAAAATGTGCCCATAATTACATTATCCGGTGTCTGACCTTTTGACTTTCCCAGTGCCCCAAGGGACGGGGTCAAAAATGCCTGCTCTCACACATTCTTGCCATGTGGTGATCATAACTACCAAGTTTCGTGAATTTCTGTCTAATCGTTTTGGAGATAGAGTGACAGACAGACAGACAGACTGAGCTGATCACAATATCCCTTCCCACCCTTGTTGTGTTTTTTGTGTCAAAAAACATGGAGATAACTGTGTTCCCTTGTAAGGAAGTTTTGACACAGAAGGCCATAAGGTCCATCAAAGTCTATGTTATTATTACCAACCAATGTTGGCTTTCTTAATATCTTTGGTATGACAGCCATGGTTCAAACCACCGACCTCCAGGCTCAGAAAGGAAGGCTCCAACCATTGCACCGCTGAGGCTCGTATGCTCGTCTTATTATGGTTCCCATTAATGATGCAAGTTCATCATGACCATTGTGTACCATGTATATACCCCATCCATGGTGTTGATACTGAGGCAGCAATCTCATTTAACTCAAGGAATAAATGGAGTAGATTGACATCAGCTTTGGAATTGAGCCAGAGTGTTGGTGATACCTCACCTACTCTTCATTGAACGACGTCGTTGGTCTTCAACGTCCACAAGCAATGCGAATAGACGGGACACTCGGCTTAAGGTTGATGGAGGGACGATGCACTTTGTGATGTAATGCAATGTCTGCGAAGCACGAAGCTGAGTTTCCAAGTTGTTCAGGAATCGAACCCAGACTTGACAGCTCAAAGGAAAGTGCACTCTCTTGGCACAGCCAAGTAGGTATATCGTTAGTTCAAAAATGACATGAAAAATAAAACAACCACGTTTTCACATTTATAATTATGGAAAACTAGCTTAAGTACCCGACGTTGCCCAGGGAAATTCAACGCAATACGAATAGAAATATTTCCTGCATGACAAATTGGGTAATGTTGGCCTTATGGTTTGTATGAATTACCAGTCTTGGGCATTGCAAAATGTGCTTGGACTTGTATCAAATTGCTTCACCTTTTAAGAGTGCCAAACATGCTGCCCTGGAGGCTGCTTGTCGAACACGTTGATCCTCAACCCGAGCCTGTGTCTGCTCTTGAGTCTCAAGTGACTTGTAGACTGCTGTTTTCTTTGCGACTGATTTGTTTCTTCCCATCAGGGGTCTTCTTTGGTGGCATTTGGCACGATTTATAATGCAAGTAAGGTGGGTTAAAATATTTCTTAACAGAAGTGTTCCCTTGGGAGTTCTCTTGAAAGTTGAATCAAAGTCAGAATTGAAAAGATTTTGGTAGCCCAGAGGCAGATCACTTACATGCAAAGTTCGTGTTTTTTGACCTGGGAATGCAAAACAAAATAAACTAGAACTGCCACTTTATAACTGGTGGTTGAATAAGACAATTGAATAAGACATATTCAATTGGTGTTGAAATAACCTGAACATGAAGTAATAAATGTTGACACCATGGGTAAAGAGGGTAAGCTGGGACTTCCGCTGAATCTAATGAGGCCCCACACATTTCTCTACGATGCGGGATTCACAAGTTATGGACCGAGGAACAGGCCATGTTCCATCTTCTTATTATGTACATAGTTGACCCTTTTTGCTGGGGCTATCATTAGTATCAATTGAATTGCTACTCCTGTACCCTCATACGCATGCAGGCGAAGCCAAGTGAGCCTTATTCCAAACAACAACAACAAAAAATTCTCAATGTTCTCAGATTCAAACAATGAAATAATTCTGGCTGCCAGACCTTGTGGCCGATCGGGTTGAAATTTCAAAAATACATTCCCATGTCTACTCGATCATAATTTTGAAGTTTGACGTTGATTGATGCAGCGGTTCCAGAGAAAACATTATTTAATATTTTCCTTCAATCCAATATGGCTGCCAAACCATGTGACCAACATCAAAAAGAGTTGGGAACTTTTAATTTGTCATGGATAGGCAGTCTAACCTGTAAAGTTTCACCTTGATCTGTTCAGCCGTTTCAGAGAAGATATTTTAAATTATCAATCCAATATGGTTGATGAACTACATGACCTTTGACATCATAAGTTTATATTCTGCCTCTAATCGGGAAGTGGATCATGCTTGTTAAGTTTCGTGTTAATCGGATAAGGTGCGTTTTTCTCTCCAAGATGGCCACAAAACCACGTGACTTGTGACATCATAATTTTACCCTATATGCAGCAATGGCGTTAGATGATAGTTGCAAAGTTTCACTTCGATAGGTTAAGTGGTTCCAGAGAAAACATTATTTAATATTTTCTTAAAACCAATATGGCTGCCAAATGATGTGGCCTATCAAGTATTCATTAACAAACTAGTATCCTCTCATCTTGGAGAACATGTGCGTGAAGTTTCCCCTTGATCTGACCAGCCGTTCTGGAGAAGGTGTTTGAAGGTTTTCGGGTAAATTCAACATGACCACCAAACCATGTGACCTATCAATTAGAAATTAACAAACTTGTAAAAGAATGTCTTGGTAAAAGTGTGCGTGAAGTTTCGCCTCAGTCTGTCCAGCTGTTCTGGACAAGAAGATTTTTAAATTTTTGTAATTTTCTTTCCAAGATGGCTGCCAAACTATGTGACTTCATAATTTTTACGATATTTGCAGCCATAGCGGTGGATCACAGTTACAAAGTTTCGCTTAGATAGGTTGAGTGGTTCCAGAACTGGGCGTAGTGGCATGCGCCTGTAATCCGGCTACTCGGAGGCTTGGGTTGGAGGATCGCTTGAGGACGGGAGCCCTGCACTGGGCCGCACTATGAGAGGGTGTAGGGCAGCCCGGAATCATGGTGAAACCCAATCCTTATCCCTGTGTCGTAAGAGGCGACCAGGGTTGCGTCAGGAAGGGCATCCGGCGTAAAACCTGTGCCAAGTCAGTATGCGGATCATAACGGATGATCCGCTGTGGCGATCCCTAACGGGAACAGCCGAAAGACGAACAACAACAACAGGTTGAGTGGTTCCAGAGAAAACATTATTTAATATTTTTCTTCAATCCAATATGGCTGCCAAACCATGTGATCCATCAATTATTCATTAACAAACTTATATTCACTACCCTTGAGCAACGTGTGTGAAGATTCCCCTTGATCTGACCAGCCGTTCTGGAGATGTTTGATGGTTTTAGGGTAAATTCAATATGGCCATTATGACGTAATAATATTAAAAAAAATTCTGTGGTGAATTCTTGCGTAGATGACGCTCAAGAAATTTCAAATTTTTCCGATGCAGTATTCTCCCTGTCAAAATTTCACCTGGATACCACTTCACCGATGATGCCACGAAAAATCACACGTGTTCCCCATGAGGAGTTCTTGACATGTACCAAGAATCAAGTTTTTTTTTTTCCATTGTGCGGTTTCAGAGATACAGAGGTCCAAAATTTTTCGGTTTTTCAAAGATGGCACCCGTACAACGTGACCGATGACGTCATTATCAATTGAGTTTGCGATCAAAAAGAGACACACGATGGTGAAAATTCCGTGTCGATCGGACTTACACTTGCCGAGAAAATGAATTTTAAAGTGAAAAAAATCCCGCAAATTGCCAGCGGAAGAAATAAATAAATACATAAATAAATAAACAGAAGAAAAACAATCGATGACCGAGCCTTGTAGACTTGGTACCCCAATAAATAAAAATCAAGTAATTAACATCAGTAGGTCCATTTCAGAGCTACCTCTATTCAAGTGAGTGAACCCACTAGAAGTGCTCCGGCGGGCATCTAACCATCCCGATTTTCGTGCCGCTGTCAATTCAAGTCAAGACCAATCGTACCGAGACAGGGAGGATTCGAGGTCGGGGAGAAACATACCAAGGGAATACACAGTTTCCGTTATTAGCTCGCATCCATAATACGTCCTCAATGTATGATTTTCACAGCACATATTACTCGATTGTGGCGGTGAGTAAGCAACATACTCGCTTGAGGCCTGAACACGGAAGTGTTATAATAAACTTGCATAAAGCAATCTTTTTTAATAACAGGTGCACGTATAAACACTATAACAATTAAATTGTGTTGATGACAAATCACGACAACCTCAACATACGATCTTCACAATACAATGTATTACTCGATTGCTGTCGGGGAAGAAAAACCCAGACAGTGTATAAGCACAACACCCAATCAAGGCCTGAAGGACAATTATCTCGTTTTATCACCGGGATCAATTTTTAAAAAATCTAAACATAGCCCTCAATCTTCCTTTGGAAGAAAGAGGAGGCCGTACAAAGTTTGGTGGCACTGGTTCCTGCGGGGTCTGAATACATAAACGAACATACAAACTTTCTTATATATATATATATATATATATATATATATATATATATATATATATATATATATATATATAAAATAGATACTAGCAGGGGTACCCAACCCAATTTTTGTTTTAATGAAGACTTCAAATATATTAATCATGACTATTTTTGTTGGAATGAAAACATACCTTGTTCAGATTACAAGGTGTTTTCTTCGTTTTTCAAATGTACATAAACTCAGAGGTGATGTTTAGTGTACGAAAACGGATGTGTGCATTTCATATACCTTTAAAGTGTGCGTGTAGATTTCAAAGTGGACTTGTGTACATTACTCCTAAAAGAAGAGGTAAAAAAACAAAAAGTGTCATCTCTTGGGAATTTCCTTGGCGGTCTTCCGTATAATTAATTACTCCGCAGGCATTTCACTCCACCAAGCTGATTTTCGTCGCTTCTTATATGTTTATTTATTTCACATAATGTGTGAATGACTTGTCCATCAGTTTGTTTAAAAGCCTTGGAAAAAAAAAAAAGAAAAAATAGTTTTTTTTTTTTAATTAAAGACAACTATTTTTCTTTCCTCTGCATTATGAGAATGTTTTGAGAACTTCTTTGGGTGGTTTATATCAGACCGCTGCCGCGATCGCTGCAAACAAAACATGCAATACCTTGTTTCTCCTGCTTGAGTTGTATTCAAAATGTACCTTTGTTTCCTCAAAATGGTACCTTTATTAGCCCAGGTTGAACTGAAACGGGGGTTTAAGGATTTGGTCTCAATTTTCGTGTACGTGCGTGCGTGCGTCTGCAACCATATATCGGACGTGTATGGACCGATTTTATTCATACTTGGCACAAAGACAACACATGATGGTGTACATATGCACATCATTTTGTTTTTACGATGCAATCAACGATGGCTGACTGGTGGCCATTTTAGTTGTACAAAAACCAGATGTTGAACACGTCCTCAACCATTCCTCGGACATGCATTTACCGATCTTGTTCAAACTTGGCACAGAGATAAGGAATGATAGTTTACATATGCACGTATCTTGTTTTCGAGATCAGATTCAAGATGGCCAACTGGTGGCCATTTTAGATGAAAAAAAACCCCGATGTTGAACATGTCCGCAAGCATTTCTCGGACATGCATTTACCGACGTTGTTCATATTTGGCACATAGATAATGAATGATGACACATATGCACGCCCTTTTTTTCCTAAGATGGCCAACTGTCAGCCATTTTGTTACTTAAACATCTCCCCAACCATTTGTCGGACAGGCATGGTCCGATTTTGTTCAACCATGACACAAGTACAGTACACGATGGCATACACTTGCCCCTAACTTTATTTTGCGATCTGATCAAAGATGGCCGACTGGTAGACTGGTGGCTGTTGGTTCACGAAAAAAAGAAGTGACCACTATATTCGTTATTGTTGTGTGTCTGTCTGTCTGTCTGTCTGTCTGTCTGTCCCGAGCATAGCTCTGTGGGTTTTGATCCGATCATGATAAAATTTTGGTGGGAGGTTTATATCATGATCTAGTTGTGTTTTCCTGAGAATGGGCTTGGTGTGCCCATTATGGGCAGAGCCACATCCAAAAAACATGTGTTTTTAGGGGGTAGCCAATTTCAATTTGCATCTTCTCCTCAGGGGTTTGTCGAATCTGACAGTGGTTTCGGCATTTGGTTTAGCCCAATGACACCTGCATATCCCCACAGAGCCAGATTTTTCATTTTTGTCCCAAGGTCAAGGTCACAAGGTCAGGAACTTAGAAAATTGCGAATTGTGTTTTTAGGGGGTAGCCGATTTCAATTGGCATCTTCTCCGAGGGGGGTTGTCGAATCTGGCAGGGGTTTCGGTATTTGGTTAGCCCAATGGCACCTGCATAGCCCCATGGAACTCGATTTTTCATTTTCGTCACAAGGTCACGAACTTAGAAAATTACGAATTTTGACATAAAAATCCATCTTCTCCTTGGGGGTTTGTCGAATCTGGCAGAGGTTTCGGTATTTGGTTAGCCCAATGGCACCTGCATAGCCCCACTGAGCTCGATTTTTCATTTTCGTCCCAAGGTCAAGGTCACAAACTTAGAAAATTGCGAATTTTGACATAAAAATCATATGATCGCCCAAACTTTGAGAGCTCGGATGACAATATTTTTTATGCATAATCTTGAGGTCATTCCCCACCTAAAGTCTTGAAACCATTTTGCTCTATCTCAAACACCTTGCCCGTGGCGCCCCCTTCAAGTATGTTTTTATGCTGATTTCATCAAAGTATGGATAATAATCCGATGAGTGCAAAATGCCATATAGCCTATATGACGTTATATTGTTCCTGGAATGTTCCAGAGGAAGTTTTGCATCAAAGGTCATAATCCTTGACCTTTGACCTTTAAAGTTCACAAAGGTCAAATTTTCAAAGTTGTGGGAATCGAACCGGGTTTTCGACCTTCTTCGACGAACTAACTCCAATCAGCTATAGCATGTATCCTGTTTCCTTATTTTAATGTCCACAACATTGTTTTGTGACCTTCAAAGGTTATGCAAAGGTCAAATTTTTAAAGTTGTTGAATGAAACCAGGGTTTCGACATTTTGCAGCGAATAACCTGTCACTCGTACCACATCATGTTGATCATTTTTATAATTGTCATTATCACATTGTCTCATCCTTGACTTCTGAAACAATCGACATCGTCAAATACCACTCGTGAACCATCGTCGTCTTCAGACTTGTTTTAGTTGTACAGTCGTGGCCAAAAATATTGGCACCCTTGCACTTTTTTCAAATAACTCACAATTTTCTCAAATAATAAGTTGAAATTGACAAAAGTATTTGGTCTCAACAATTCTTTGTTTCACTGTTAATATTACAGAACCTTTGTTTTTGATTCAGAACTTAACATATCATTTTAAATCAGAAAATAAAAAGAAATGGCATTGACAAAATTATTGACACCCGAGACTTAATATTTGGAATCACAGCCTTTGGACAAAATAACTTCAGTGAAGCGTTTCCTCTCGCCATGAATGAGCTTCGTACACCTCTCTCCTGGCGGTTTGTCCCACTCTTCTTGTGCAAACTGCTGCAGTTCTCCCAGATTTGAAGGGTGCCTTCTCCCAACTGCTGTTTTCAGATCTCCCCACAGGTGTTCAATGGGATTTTGATTTGGACTCATTGCTGGCCACTTCAGAACAATCCAATGTTTTGTCTTGAACCATTCCTGGGTGCTTTTTGAAGTGTGTTTGGGGTCATTGTCATACTGCAAGACGCATGACCTTCGACGGAGACCCAGCTTTATGACACTGGATTTAACATTGCACTCCAAAATACCTTGGTAATCTCCTGATTCAATGATGCCATGCACACATTCAAGGCACCCAGTGCCAGAGGCAGCACAGCAACCCCAAAACATCACTGAACCTCCTCCATGTTTCACTTCAGGGAAGGTGTTCTTTTCTTTGGATTCATTTTGTTTTCTGTAAACATAGAGATGATGTACTTTCCCAAAAAGCTCTAATTTGATCTCATCTGTCCACAAGACATTCTCCCAGAATGATTTTGTTTGCTCAGGTGGGTTTTGGCAAACTCCAGTCAGGTTTTCTTCTGTCTCGCTCTCTCAGCTGTGGGGTCCTCCTGAGTCTCCTAACATAGAACCTCCTTTCATTGAATTGATGATGGATGGTGCGAGTTGAAACTGTCGTACCTTGTGTCTGAATGTCAGCTTGAATCTGTCCGGCAGTTGATCGAGGTGCTTTCTCCACCATTCGAACAATCCTTCACTGCAATGTTCGATCAAGTTTTTTCTTCTGGCCACGTCCAGGGAGGTTGGCTACAGTGCCACAGGCCATAAACTTCCTGGTAACATTGTGTACGGTGGACACAGAAACATCAAGGCCTCTGGAGATGGACTTGTAGCCTTGAGATTGTCCATCCATCCATCCATTGCGATCATACTTTGTGCAGAGTGTTTATGCTACTTAAGCAGTCCCCTTGGCAATTGGGCACAATCCTGGATGGGTCGCCACTCCGACACAGGATACCAGCAAGCTGGCACTCATTTTTGCCGACCTCGGAAAGATAACAGGCAGAGTCAAACCCACCTGTTATTAATTCAACAGCCAAGTGAGATTTGAACTCAGGATCCGAGGATTCCAAGCCCAACACCCTAACAATTAAACCAACACCAGGCATGAGTTTGTCCATGCTTGGCTGCAATCTTGTGTGTGAGCTCCTCAGACAATTCTCTGGTCTTCTGTCTTTGCTCCATGCTCATTGTCGTACACACAGTGGCACAAAACAGCAGAACGACTCCTTTTCTCCATTCCAACTGGTTGTATGAGTGATTTTTTACATTGCAGGCATCTGCAACTCACCACAGGTGAGTTCCATTCCAAAGTAAAGGAGAACTTACATCTTGAAATCACCTGCTTGAAATCAAATTATTTCGAACAACTTCAAAAAGGTGCCAATAATATGGTTTGAACCATTTTTGGGTTTCTGTGTGGAATAAGCTAAGATTTAGTAACTTTTTCAGCTTTTTTGTTTAGTTCCAATGTAAACCAAAGAAATACATATGTGGATTCCAAAAGATTTTTTTAATTTCAACAATTTTTTGGAAGAAATGGTGCAATATTTAAAAAAAGTGCAAGGGTGCCAATATATTTTGTCACGACTGTAAATAAATATGGGCCTGCCCTTTAACTCCGTCCAGTAAAATTAGTAAAACAATGGGGGCTATGACATTTTATTTGTTTTTTCCTTGTTTAAGGACAGAAGTTGCATTGCTTAGTCTTCAAATGTACACCAAAGGACTCTGAATCCTCAGAGTTATGCGAAGCAAAAAAATGGCAGTGATTCCTGAGCTGCTGGAGGGGAAAGCATACCCTGGCTAATGGGCAGTGCTTGTGATGCGAGGGTAGAGGGGGAAGGGTTGGCCTGTAGAATGGGTGGCGCTTGTGACACAGACAGGATTTGAGAGAATATATATATATATATATATATATATATATATATATATATATATATATATATATAGACAAAGATAGGTGAGTACCCACACAAGTACCCTCTGGGTGGGTTGAGATTGTTGCGTATTACTTGCTGAAAAAAGTGTAGTTTGTGTTTTACAAGAGGACTAGATGTTTTGTGTGATGTGCACTTAAAAGCTTATAGATGGTCTAAAGGGTACGTTCCAATAGTAGTTAGTGTCGGATCTCTCAAACATCTAAAAAGGGTCTAAAAAGTTCCAAGTGGTCTAAAGCTCTAAATGGCCAAGGGTCCAAGCTGTGTAATCTGCTGAAGGGTGCAAGGGGTCTAAAGGGACTTCTTTGCTGACTCCACCCTCTGCCGTACCATCGGTCATCCCTCAGACCGGCAAGCAGCAGCTTCTTCGCTCACTGCTGATCTGGATAAAATCACAAACTGGTCCAACACGTGGAACATGTCTTTCAATCCGGACAAATCTCACACTCTCACTATGTCTCTTCGAAACGACCGTTTAGAACCCCCCCCCCCCCATCCACTTTCTCAACAATCCTCTGGAAGAAGTCCTTTCTTTCAAGCTTCTGGGTCTCACTATCTACCAGGACCTTTCCTGGGAAAGCCACATTTCAAACCTCGCCTCCAAAGCCAGTCGCCGACTGGGAATCCTCCATCATGCAAAGTTCTTCCTCGGCCCACCTGAGCTCGTGACCACTTACAAAGCTTTTGATCGCAGCCTGATGGAGTACTGCTCTCCCCTCTGGGCTGGTGCTTCTGCCTCCCACCTTTCTCGTTCACGCTGTGGAAACCAAGGCATTTCTGATCATTGGCATCTCCCGCAATGAGGCCGAGTCTTTGGGCCTCTCACTCAATCACCACAGGTTGGTCGGTGGTCTTTCTGTCTTCTACCGTCTCCTCTCCAGCCTTGCCCCCCTGCTCTCTCTCTCTGCAATTCGTCCCCACCACATTTCCGCAGGGTGCTCAAGGTCCGCCAACAACCCCCTTCTGGTAAAACTACCATAATCACGAATCACTGCTCACCTTCACTCTTCCATTCCTCTTTTTTCCCGCCTTTGGAATAAACTCCCTCACTCTATTTAATCCCATTCTTCTCTCCAGGCATTCAAAACAGCTGTTCACCACCACCTCTTATCATCCCCCATCCAAATCCTAGATCTTTTCTACCCCCGATAATCCACCCAAGTCCACCTCCTTCAAATTCCCTGCTTTCCCTCCTGAAAGTCCCTGTAATGTCCATCTTCTATTCCCCATGTTCCCCGTCCCATCCCTCTCCCTTCCACAGATCTCCAAATGTCTCTGTTCCCCCACTCCCTCCCCTCCTGTCTCATGCCCCCCCCCTTCATGTGCGTTGTGTGTTAGCTCTCATACGATCCTCGACAAAGTATACAAAAAAAAGGGGGAGTTAAGGTCGACAGGGTGAAGGGACTAAAGGTGTCTTATTCGTAAAAGGGTTCTTTCGGGGTCTATGGGGTCAAAAGGGTCTTCAAGAGGTCTAGAGGGTTTTATGTGTCTAAAGGATCTTAAAGGTGGTGTTTGCTGACGGAAGTGGTGTCCGCTGATTTCCAAGCAGATGGAAGATGTCCTGGGGCAAAGGATAGGGTAAAAAGAACAAAGTGTTTGAAGTACAACATGTTGTCTCTTGATTAAATCAGTCAGCAAAGTTATTGGCAAAGAATGTCTCATCATCTATAAAAAGGCAAACTGCAATGAACACGTCAAAGAAAGAAGGAGAAAAAGCAGTCGTTCCAATAGATAAACTCTGGATTTATTAAAACAAATGCAAAAAAATCATAAACATATCAACCAAAACGACACCGCAAGCAGATTAACATTCAGAAATATACCAGAAAAATCAGTCTTGAATTTGAGTAATTATTCAGCTGACAATTTTCATTTGGAATATTTATCGTACCATTTCTTCCTCAACCTCATTATTCACTTCTGATACGTGAAACACCCTGCTAACTGTGCCTGCAGAAAACAGATTTTTTTTTTTTTTTTTTGGAACACCAGCCACATTTTCCATCCAATCATGTAACTGTTTAAAAAAAATTACCCACCGGTAGGCGCTCCGACGTTGAAAGTTTTGTGCAGTTGCTCAAGTGGTTGCGGAGAAACTAATTTAAAAGCGAATCAAGGTATGAGGGTGGAAGAAAAAAAAAAAAAACTGAGGGTCTCAGCAGACATCTCACAACATGGTCAAGGATGGATGTGGATGCCGACTATCACTAGTTCATACTTATCTTTAAATCTTTGGATGATTTTTAGATTTACCCCATTTTCTTTCTTTCTTTCTTCTCATTGCCTTTCAAATCTCTGGTTCCATGGACATTTTCAATATCTGTTTGGAAAGACCAGGCCTATTGTTGTAGCTTACAGTTTGTAACTCTCTCTTGAATGCACGGTGCTACAGAAACACTTATGATCCTGATTTCACTTTGTGGGGATGTTATTGAAGTCAGTTTTCTGAGCGTTCATTTTGTTATTCCCTAAATCTGTTTGTTGTTTGCGGTCTTCCCATGAATAGGGCAATGCCCCTGCTACGATGTTACTTCCTTGAGTTTTGAAGGTAAGCTCTTCCTTCAGTCATTCTTGCTTTCTTCCTCATCACCTCTGCTTTCTTCTTGTCCATCATAATCTCCCTCCTCATTTTAAATCGATTGCCACTGTCTTGATCGTCACTTCTCATGCTTATTCCACCTGATTTGAGTTACTTCGTCTTATGCTTACGCATGTGCCTTTTCAGAGATGATTTATAAAATAATTCCCTCGTACAAAGTTCACGACTGCATGGGCGCACTCCATCGCACACATAACAGGAATAAGGCTTCTCACTTGAGTGGGTGCATGCACGCCTTTTAAGATACGATTGATCTGAAAACGACTTTGCACAAACTTTGCAACCGTAAGGGTGCTATTCCCAGTGAATTTGTGTATGCACGCAGCATTGCCATGAGCGATGGAAGCGTTTGCCACACACACTGCAAGAATACGGCTTCTCCCGGGTGTGCAAACGTGTATGACTTTTCAAACCCGCTGAACATAAGAACTTCTTTGCACAAATTTTGCAACTGTACGGGCGCTCTCCTGTGTGAATTTGCATGTGTAACTTGGAATGCCTTAACTGCATGAATTCCTTCCCACATACACTGCAGGAATAAGGCTTCCTCCCTGTGTGGATACTTGTGTGAATTTTCAATGATGATGCGTAAGAAAATGTTTTTTGACAAAATTTGCAAACGTATCGATGCCCTCCCATATGCATTTTCATGTGTATGTTCTGCGTTAATGAACTGCAGAATCCTTTACCGCACACAGTGCAGGTGTACGGTTTCTCTCTTGTATGGTTCCAAGTATGATTCAGAAATCTGTTCTTTTTATCTGTACAATAAGAACATTCAGTACACTTGTATCTTTTATGACTGGCAACTTGGTGCATCCTCAGGTGCATTTTTAAAGCAGCCGTAGTTGTAAAGCGTTGAGAGCAAGAGGTGCAGCAGAACATCCCATTGAGCATCTCCTGTTCCCCTGTGAAGATCAATCATAAAAGTCATTTCTCAGAACCTGCTCAATTGGAATAACGGATAATATACGGCTTAAAATGGCATGCTTATTGCACACTCACGAATACAACCCATCGCTTCGCTGACGGTAATACTAACCGGGGGAGGGGGAAAAAAAGAGGGGGAGAAGAGGGGGAGAGGGGGGTGGGAGAGAGAGCAGGGAGAGTGAAGAGGTAGAGAGGAAGGAGGGGGAGCGAGGAGGGGTGGGGGAAGGGAAGATCGTGTGAGGTGAGAGGAAGGGAAGGCAGACGTGCAGTGGAGCGTTAATTACGATTGATACTGTGTCATCAAAATGATTCCGTGTACAATAACTGTGAAGATGGAAACAAAACAAAACATGTGTGAAATCCATTTTCTACCGGTCATGCTCTAAACACGCTCTGGAGACAAACTCCCGTCCGGAGATAATACCGCCCGGACATGTCTGGAGCCAAGCTGTTTGAAGAAAAACACCGCTCAGACATGTACGGAGACAAAGAGAGAGAGAGAGAGACAAAGAGAGAGAGAGAGACAAAGAGAGAGAGAGAGACAAAGAGAGAGAGAGAGACAAAGAGAGAGACAAAGAGAGAGACAAAGAGAGAGACAAAGAGAGAGACAAAGAGAGAGACAAAGAGAGAGACAAAGAGAGAGACAAAGAGAGAGAGAAAGAGAGAGACAGAGACAGAGGCAGAGAGAGAGAGAGCGAGAGAGAGAGAGAGAGAGGGACAGAGAGAGACAGAGAGAGAGAGAGAGAGAGAGAGAGAGAGAGAGAGAGAGAGAGAGAGAGAGAGAGAGAGAGAGAGAGAGAGAGAGAGAGAGAGAGAGAGAGAGAGAGAGAGAGAGAGAGAGAGAGACAGAGAGAGAGAGAGAGAGACAGAGAGAGAGAGAGAGAGACAGAGAGAGAGAGAGAGACAGAGAGAGAGAGAGACAGAGAGATAGAGAGAGAGAGAGAGAGAGAGAGAGAGAGAGAGAGAGAGAGAGAGAGAGAGAGAGAGAGAGAGAGAGAGAGAGAGAGAGAGAGAGAGAGAGAGATATATATATATATATATATATATATATATATATATATATATATATATATATATATGATGTGGGAGGAGGGTGCTGCACTGAATTTGGAGGGGGTAGAACAAGGATGGGACAAAGAGAGACAGTGTGTGCGTGTGCGTGTGCGTGTGCATGTGAGAAAGGGAGAAAGGGAGAGAAAGGGGGAGGGAGGAGGGGGAGGGAGATATGCTTTATCAACAACATGCGCGCACACACACACACACACACACACACACACACACACACACACACACACACACACACACACACCTGATATCGGCAACCATGACGAGCTTTCACCAGAAAACGATGTTGCATTAAAATATAGACGTTTCAGGGATATGTTCACAAACATTATTCTTTATAAACAGCTACGTGTGATGGGTGGATAAAAAAAAATTGGCTCGGTAATTTAGAAAACACGTTAATGTGGCAAATGGTTCAGAAATTTGGTGTTATTTCAGAAGCACTTGCTCAGGGCGACGGAGCACGAAGCACTCGCTCAGGGCGACGGAGCACGAAGCACTCGCTCAGGGCGACGGAGCACGAAGCACTCGCTCAGGGCGACGGAGCACGAAGCACTCGCTCAGGGCGACGGAGCACGAAGCACTCGCTCAGGCGACGGAGCACGAAGCACTCGCACAGGGCGACGGCGCATGATGCACTCCCTCAGGCCGACGGAGCACGAAGCACTCGCTCAGGGCGACGGAGCACGAAGCACTCGCTCAGGGCGACGGAGCACGAAGCACTCGCTCAGGGCGACGGAGCACGAAGCACTCGCTCAGGGCGACGGAGCACGAAGCACTCGCTCAGGGCGACGGAGCACGAAGCACTCAGGGCGACGGAGCACGAAGCACTCGCTCAGGGTGACGGAGCACGAAGCACTCGCTCAGGGCGACGGAGCACGAAGCACTCGCTCAGGGTGACGGAGCATGAACCACTCGCTCAGGGCGACAGAGCATGAACCACTTGCTCTGAATGACGTGGCGGGCAAAAGCATCTGCAGCCAGTGAACAATTTTTTTTTTTTTTTTTGTATACCTTGGTCGAGGCTCGTATGAGAGCTAACACACAACTCATAGCAAGGAGGCATGAGACAAGAGGGGCGGGAGTGGAAGGGACAAAACATTGGGGAACAGACACAGGTGAACTGTGGAAGGGAGAGGGATGGGGATGGGACAGGGAACATGGCGAGGAGAAGATGGACATTACAGGGACTTTCAGGAAGGAAAGCAGGAGAATTGAAGGAAGTGGGCTTGGGTGGATTATCGGGGGTAGAAAAGATCGAGGATTTGGATGGGGGAAGATAAGAGGTGGTGGTGAACAGCTGTTTTGAAAGCCTGGAGGGAAGAATGGGAAAGAATAGAGTGAGGAAGTTTATTCCAAAGGCGGGAAAAAAGAGGAATGAAAGAGTGAAGATGAGCAGTGATTCGTGATTTTGGTAGTTTTACCAGAAGGGGGTTGTTGGCGGACCTTGAGCGCCCTGTGGAAATGTGGTTGGGACAAATCGCAGAGAGAGCAGGGGGGCAAGGCTGGAGAGGAGTCGGTAGAAGACAGAAAGACCACCGACCAACCTGCGGTGATTGAGTGAGAGGCCCAAAGACTCAGCTTCATTGCGGGAGATGCCAATGATCTTAAAAGCCCTGGTTTCGACAGCGTGAAGTCGAGAAAGGTGGGAGGCAGGAGCACCAGCCCAGAGGGGAGAGCAGTACTCCATCAGGCTACGGACAAAAGCTTTGTAAGTAGTCAGGAGCTCAAGAGGGCCGAGGAAGGACTTTGCACGACGGAGGATTCCCAGTCGGCGACTGGCTTTTGAGGCAAGGTTGGAAATGTGACTTTCCCAGGAAAGGTCATGGCAGATAGTGAGACCCAGAAGCTTGAAAGAAAAGACTTCTTCCAGAGGATTGTTGAGAAAGTGGATGGCGGGGTTTTATAAACGGTCCTTTCGAAGAGACATAGTGAGAGTGTGAGATTTGTGTGGATTGAAAGACATGTTCCACGTGTTGGACCAGTTTGTGATTTTATCCAGATCTGCAGTGAGCGAAGAAGCTGCTGCTTGCCGGTCTGAGGGATGACAGATGGTACGGCAGAGGGTGGAGTCATCGGCAAAGAGAAATAGAGGATTTTCCAGAGAGTCCGAGAGATCATTGATGAAAACCAGAAAAAGAACAGGGCCCAGAACGCTACCTTGAGGAACTCCAGCCTGCACAGGAAGAGGGGATGAAAGAACTCCATTTAGGGCCACACGTTGACTGCGACAGGAGAGGAAATCTGCGAGCCATGAGTGGAGATGGCCTTGAATACCATGGGAAGAGAATTTGGTGAGTAGGGCAGGGTGCCAGACTGTGTCAAAAGCACGTGATATGTCCAGGGATACGGCTCGGATTTCCTGTCTGGCATTGAGGACCTCCATCCATTGATGGGAGAGCAGAAGCAGCATATCCAGGGTAGAGTGACCTGGTCTGAAACCAAATTGATGATTGGAAATCAAGCCATTGGAGAAGAGGAAGGATTTCATATCTGAGGCGATGATGGATTCCATCACCTTGCTGATGATTGGGAGAAGGCTGATTGGTCTGTAGTTATAGGGATCTGTTTTTGCACCTTTTTTATGCAGGGCAGTGATGTTAGCAGATTTCCAAGCAGATGGCAGATGACCTTGGGAAAATGAGAGGGTGAATAGAACAGAGAGAGGGTGAGCAAGAGCAGAAGAGCAGGCTTTGAGGACACGTGGGCTGATGCCGTCTGGACCGGTTGCAGAATCTGACTCGAGGTTTGAAAGCAAGCTCTCCACCTTGTCAGGAGAAAAGGATACAGAGTCCAGGGACAGTTGGGTGCGACTGGGTAAAGTGGGTAGAGATAGTGATGGGTTTAGGACACAAGATTTAGCTGCAAACACCGAGTTTAGACATTCAGCTTTATCACGTGTGGAATCAGCAGTGCGGCCATTTGAGGTTAGGGAGGGGATGGAGGGGGAACATACACCAGAAACAGATTTGATTAAACGCCACCAGGATTTTGAGGAGGGAGAGAGGTTTGAGAGTTCAGACTTGAGATGAGAAAGATGTTGTTTTCTGGCTCTCCTGAGGGTAGATACACACTTGTTCCGAGCTTTGTGGAAAGAACTGAGATTGCCCTCAGTTGGGTTTGCTTTCCATGAGGCAAAGGCAAGTTGTTTCAGGACAACTGCCTCACCACAAGCTTCAGTAAACCAAGGGCGGGAGGAAGGGTAAGACAACTGAACACGAGAGGGGATAAATCTGTGCATGAGGGAGAGCAAGTTTCTTTGAAAGAATTCCCAGGATGAGTTGATGTTTGAGAAAGTAGTGATAGGAGACCAGTCTGTAAGTTTGATGGCTGCTCGGAGACCCTGCCAGTCGGCTTGAGTGAAATGCCAGACTCGACGGCGGTGAGGTGGTTCTCTGATAACAGCCAGAGAGATGTCCACTTTAACAAGGACGTGGTCAGAAGAACCAATTGGAGCGAAGGAAGAGCAGCAGATATTGTCAGGGAAATTTGTCAAAATCAGATCCAGAAGAGATGGAGTACCATTGGTTGAGATCCGGGTCGGGAAGTTGACCGATTGAGTCAGTCCCAATGAGTCACAGAAAGCTTTTGCTGATGTCCCATGGCAGGTGAGAGAGGTACCCACACCTAGCCAACTGGCGTGATGACAATTGAAGTCGCCACATAAGAGGAAGAGAGAGTTTGGATGAGAAGATAGAAGATGGTCCATGTTTTCGGAGAGTGAGGTGTAGATGGAGTCATCACTGTTCGGTGGACGGTACAGTACACATATAAACATGAGGTGGGAGTGGAGGGGAAGCCGAAGCCAGAGGTATTCCTGGGGGTGTGGGGGAGTGAGAGCAGTGCAGGGAGAGTGAGGAATAGAGTCTTTGATGAAGAGAGCAACACCTCCACCAGGACGAGGCTCAGGTCTGTCATACCGTAAGAGGGAGTAGCCAGGGAGAGATACTTGGGAGTCAGACACGTCTTGGGAGAGGAAAGTTTCTGTTAGGCAGATAATGTCTGGTTTGTCAGTGGCAACCTGCATGGAAAGATCTGAAAGGTTTGAGCGAAGGCCCCGGATATTTGAGGTCCACACTTTTAATGAAGAGGTAGGGGAGGAGGCTTTGGGTGCAGGAGGTGGAGGGGGCGGGGGAGGGTAGGACGAGGGACGAGCGCGGGAGGTAAGGAGGGTTGATGAAGGAGTGTGGGGTATTGCAGAATAGCGAGGGGAGGCGGCCGAATGAGGAGGAGAAAAGGCTCTGTGGTGCTGGGAGAGAGGGGGACAAGAGACAAGGAAGATGGCAGTTGAGGATTTGAGGAGGTGGAGTGAAGAGATGGAGGTGAGAGTGCAGTGGAGGGAGGCAGGTTGGTGGATGAGAGGGGGGCAACTTAGAGAAGGAAGAGTGAGGGGGATGAAAGGTGGGAGAAAGGTGAGGGGGAATTTTTGAAAGAGGTGAGAGGGAGGCTTGGAGGGAGAAGAGTGGGATGGTTGCTTTGAGAGTGAGAGTGAGGGGTGAGGGGGGTGAGTTGGCACTGAAGTTGGAAAAAAAGAATGGTTGATGGAAAGCGAACATCCATGGCAAACTGTGGTTTTTAAAAGTTTTAGGTCAGAGATGCGATTTAACACAATTCTTGATGGATGCAATGAAGGCGAATTCAGAGCATGGAGAGAAGAAGCGCTGTAATAGTTGGATTTTTTAGGCAAGGAATGAAGGAGAGGTCGAAATGAGAGCAGTCTGTTAAAATAGCAGAAGAGAAGTGCATTGTGAAACAGTAAAGAGTACCACATGTGTGAGAGAGGAGGATGAAGCATTATAAGATCGTTTTTGTTGTTAATATTGTTGCGGTCTTCGCGCCCGCCGGCGTGCGACGGCCACGTAACTCGAATCGCGGCACGTCGCCCACCGGACGGACAATCCAGTCGTGACCCTCTCGGACTAACGCCGGGAACCAGTCACGGGTGGACCTTTCGGTCTCACCGCGATCGAGCCAATCAGCCCCCGCGTGGGATAGGGTTGCTCGCCAAATTCGAACTACCTAAGTACCCACGCGGAGGGTAGACCGGGCGATCGCACCTCGCCGCAGGTCGACTTCGGACACGGGCCACTTAAGCGACCCGTTCCGTACTATCAGAATAACCGAGCGGTGTTATCGTCGACCTCGACGGTTCGATTAATTATCGGGCGTATTCAGCCCACTACCAACCCTTTACGTGAAGCAAGATGGGGATTCAATGGAGGAAAAGACGAAGCGAAGCGGGAGAACAGTTCAACAATAAAGCACATTTATTCTCGGCACACGGGAAGCACACAAATACAATTCCACCAAATGCACACAAAAAAAGAAAACACACTTCCATTTACACAAAAAGCAAACATAAAAGTGAAAACACAGTGCAGAGCTAATACCGACTACCGAGCACACGGCAACACTTATACAATTCTACTTCACAGACGGCGCCGACAACACATACCCAAAACCAAGGAAAAGAAATCCCCCAAGAATGAGGTAGGCCTGGGGCCGAGACCGGGTCGGGCCTACCCGTCTGGTGATGAGACGCGGAGCGGCGATGGCCCCGCAACCCGCGGGCCTCGTGGACAGTGCCTGGCAGGGGGTGGGAAAAGGGGCCCCCTTTGTCGCACTATCTCAGCGCGGGGGGAAACAGGAGGGGGTTGCTGATGCTCGGGGTATAGAGGATCTTTATTATGTGCGACGAGCGTCTCCACCTCGGCCAGGTCGCGCTGTCGGCCTCCCTCGGGTGCAGCTTCCTGCACGACGCGAGCACCCCCT
This sequence comes from Eptatretus burgeri, assembly GCF_056783735.1. Classification (NCBI taxonomy): domain Eukaryota; kingdom Metazoa; phylum Chordata; class Myxini; order Myxiniformes; family Myxinidae; genus Eptatretus; species Eptatretus burgeri. The sequence goes on along the minus strand of NC_140962.1, from coordinate 151,658,984 downwards.
CGTCTGGTGTCGCCGCCCCTCCACAGCTCCGTCCCCTCCGTTCCGACTCCAACGCACACGACGAGCAGCTCCACCGCCCGCGAAGTCTTGACCCTCTGCTTCCGACTCTCCTCTTCTTGACTCTCCGACCCGTTCTGCTGACTCTCTCGTTCCCGTTCTGCTGACTCTCCTTTGCTGACGAACACCGTCCTTTTATCCCCCCCCGTAACTTCGCCTTTGACCCCCTCCCTTTGACCTTTCACCTCGCTCCCCATTGGCCCGAGAAAAAGTGGGCGTGAAGGCTTTTTGATCCACAAATTTGCATATATCGATCGTTCTGGAGGCGGGGCCAAATCGCCCCTCGCTCACCGATTGGACGGCAAAAAGTGGGCGTGTGTCGTTTTTGATCCGTTTTTGAAGCAGAAAATCCGTGATTTTGTACACGCTGTTCAACGTGCGCCCTACACGAGTCCAGCATTGGTGCCCATGAGTGGCGCGAGATGACGGTGATGCGATGGTGGCGAGTTGTGACGGTAAAGGTCGTGGCGGTTGTGGTGAAGCGGCGTTGTGGTTGGTGGTTGTTGTTGTGGTTGTGATCATGGCGGTTGGTCCAAAATAAAGATAGTAAAAGAAAAACGGCTATCCTGAAGAGTCGCAGCACGTATAAATGACATGTATTCCCACTAGACAACGGGTTTGGGCCTAACTACACATGCACTTACCGAGATACCTCACCTAAGGGACCTGAATGGTGGTTTGCGAATCTGGTAACCACAACAATATTAATGTGTGAGAGTTCAACAGATTAGGTCATGGAAGTGTAAAAAAAAAAAGAAATCGAGGAAGACGAGGAGGAAGTTAAGAGGAAGAAGAAGTAGCAGAATCGGGAGAAGGTGAGCGTGTTGTTGTTGTTGTTGTTGGGTATATATATATATATTTTTTTTTTTTTTGAGATAAGAAAGAGATTAGTTGGGAGAATGGGGGATGTTTGGAAAGTGGGGAGGATGAAAATTGAAGGTAATGGGGAGGATAGAAATTGAAGGTAATGGGGAGAAAAAACAAACAAACAAACAAAAAAAAACGATCGAACACCGAGTGGAACCGGTAGGCCTCAAGCCTAGGACTAGGCCTCAAACACCAAGTAAGAACGTCGACATAAATATTCACAAAATAGCACGATTTTTGAAACAAAACCGAACTAGGAACACACATTAACATGTAGGTGAGAAAATTAAACAGTTAAAACGGGACAAATAACAACCGGAACTTAACTTTGAGAACGTCAGCAGGGAGCCCCGAAGGAGACCTCTTGCCGCTCAAAACCGGAACCGGAAGTCCTTTTGACTCAGAACTCATTCACTCAGAAGGACCTAGCGTAGTCCCGATATAGACTGTAAGGCGTTCGAAAAGTCGCTTAATCACTCATGGAAGCACTCCAATTAAATGGTTGATTCGGAGTGGTTGGCCGGGCTGTCGCTGCATATCATATCAGATCCCCATAACTTTAAAGCCGGTCTTCACTGCACATGCAGTAGTCTATGAAATAAAATGAATTCGTTCAAATAATGACTTTATTCAAATAATGAAGGAGTTGTAGCTTAATGCAGAACGGCCCTGGAGGCTTTGCAAAGTTCAATCGCCTGTGAAATAAACATTGCAGATAATCCCCCATCTTGTCTGCTCGTCTGTGCACGCGTCATGTGGTACATCGGTTCTGGGTCCGCGCAAACGTGACAACTGTTTTTTCTTTAAAACGTCGGTTTTTCATCAGATTTGCTTTGATTCCCTGTTGAGCACCTCACGAAACATCCGAAAATATAGACACAGATCTGGCAGACGCTATGAATAGGCAGTCCCTTTGGGGGACAGAGCGCAAGGTCCAGCAGTAAATACATGAAATCATGTAGCTCAATGAAGGTCGTTAATTTTGGCATGTTCCTAAAGGTTTTGTCCACTCAATATAATTCTCTAAAGAGTAGAAAAAGAATGGTTTAAAAATTTGGAAATTGTCACATTTTGTTGTGTATCTATGGAGAAGGATGGAACATAGCCTTGCTTGCTTAAAGTAAATAGGTATATCAGCTTAGTTAACAGTTATGAGACTCGTTATTTCTATAAATTATCAGATTTCACAACAGATTTCGTGTACTTGTTTAGTCCGGACAATATCCGATCCTGAAAACCGAAATAATATTTCGATGATTTACTTTAATTAGTCCACGAGAGGAGATGTTGGAAAATCGTATCACATAATGCATGAAATCACTCCAAGCTCTAAATTTGAAAACTATAGTACTTCCAAAAATTATGTACAGAGTGATTCATGGCTATGATGAACAGGCATTCGATATATAATTTGAGTGAGGAAAGTAGCGGGGAGGGGGGAAAACTTTATCGTTAAGAAATCGTTAAGAAACTGTTCCAAGTCGCGGCATGGTTGTGCAGGCCAAAAAAACATGGCGGCTTCAGACCCCAGACAGCGAGGTGACCGAGGATGGCCTGATGAAGGATAAAATTATTTTTTTTTATTAATTAATAAAAAAGGCCATTAATTATCTACAAAGGCCATTAATTATCTTCAAAAGGGATGTTTTAATTAACCCGAACACCAAATTTTCACTCTTGCACTGCGTTGGAGTTTTCTTTGTATGCATGCAAAGTTTCAGGCTGCAAGGTTTTATGGTTTTTGGAGTTATGGAGGACACACACACACACACACACACACACACACACACACACACACACACACACACACACACACACACACACACACACACACACACACACACACACACACACACACACACACACTCAACCAATGACCATTCCACATACATTCACAAAATAATATCTGCAAAAACATGTCATGCATTTGTCGCCACGGACCCTCATATAAACAAACACCATTATCTACGGGGGGAATGCAGGATGGCCTTGGACCTAGAGGGAGGCATACTCACCTTTAAACTCGAATATTGGGTTGGAATCTCACCCCAGCTATAAATTGCCATCCCACATTTTCACAGGCAGGGTGTTTCATCACCATGTGTGCTGTTCCTCGGATGAACGTTAAATGGTTGTCGTGTCTGCTGGTATTAGTTGGTGGAGGTTAAAGATTCTATGATTTCCTTCAGTAAGAGTAGGCCAGCTAATCGCTTTGTGTGTGCCAAGATTCTGTTATGGGTTAGAGTTCAGGACAGTAGGGTAAAGCTAAAAGATTTCAGGAAGGCAAACTTGTGGTTATGAGGAGAGAGTTGGGTGATGCAGATTGGGAGAAGCTAACAATAGGGCAATCAGCATCAGAAAAATGGGAAACCTTCAAGGAGCAAATGTGTAGAGTGCAGAGTAAGTACATTACAATGAGGTGGAAAACTAGAAGCAGAAAGAGGTCAGGGTGGTTGAGTGGTGAGACAAGGAACGCTATTAAGGAGAAGCAGAAGGCATTTATAAGGTATAAAATAACAGGACTGGAGTTGGATTTATATCACTGTCAGAGTCAACAGAGGCAAGTTAAGAAAATAACTCGGCAAGCCAAAAAAAGAAAATAAATAAAAATTTTTAAAAAAAGGAGTACGAGAAGGACATGACTGAGAATATTAAACATAATAACAAGGCTTTCTTTAAATATATCAGGGGAAAATAACAGGTAAGGACCAGTTTGGGCCAATTGAGGAACAGCACCGGGAGAGTGCATTGTGAGGAAATGGAGATGGCAGGCTTATTAAAAAGGTATTTCGCTTCAACTTTTACGCAAGAACAGTCAGGAGAAGTGTCAAAAGCTGAGAGTATCCATCAAGTTGGTGAGGAAGGGCTTTTACAGAAGATCCAGGTAGAAGTGGAGGAAGTAAAGGAACAGCAAGGTAATCGAAGAGTAGATAAGGCTCCGGGTCCAGATAATGTGCACCTGAGAGTATTGATAGAGGGGGCTGAGCAGGTAAGCGAGATGTTAACGGATATTTTCAAAAGTTCCGTGGAGTCAGGACAGGTACCGGAGGATTGGAGAGTGGCAAATGCAATACCATCATAATATAATGGGAATAAGCCTGGAACTTCCAACACACTTTTCTCCGAACATATTCTGTTCATACTTCCGAAATCTTCACATTTTGTGTTCCATGTATTTATGCAGGTGATAGCGGATTCAAAAAAATCGAATATAGATATAATTTTCAAAGAGGGAATCAATGACGTCACAATCAGCAGCATTCGGCGGCAAACCGACGGCCGGGTCCCAGACAACGTTCTTTACTTAACTACTTAAAAATCCTGAACTACTTAACTACTTTACTTAAAAATCCATGAGTTCAGGACGTTTGTTCAACTCAGCATTCATGACTTTGATCCTGCCATGTTGTTAATCTGTTGATGGAGGTAATATAGAAACGATGAATATGTCAAATCGTTGGTGTTACTCATCTGGCACTATGTGTCAAGGCCAACAATGTAAAGCGACCGGTCTCAAACGCTACCATGGACACCCAGACACGCCACAAATATGAACTGAGCTGTTGAATGTGGCACAAAACATCCAAAGAAACTACCGTAACCGAGTATTGTGATTCGTCCTATCCCCCATACCCGTCTATGACGGGTATCTGCAAGTTATTGAAGAAAGGATCCAGAGAAGAATTTGGGAATTATAGACCTGTTAGTTTGACTTCAGTTGTGGGGAAGGTGTTGGAGACATTAATTAAGGACAAGATGAGGAACCATTTAAACAAATACAAACTAATTAAAGGAAGTCAGCATGGATTTACCAAAGGTAGTTCCCGTTTAACAAATCTTTTAGAGTTCCATGAAGCAGCGTCTGATTGGGTGGATGAGGGAAAGGCAGTGGACATAGTATACCGAGACTTTAAGAAGGCATTTGATAAGGTACCACATCGGAGGTTGTTAGCCAAAGTGAGGGCTTGTGGAGTGGCTTGGTCAGGTAGCTAATTGGATTGCAAACTGGCTTAGTCGTAGGAAGCAAAGAGTGGCTGTGAGTGGGAGGATGTCTTTCTGGGAGGATGTAAGTTGTTGGGTACCTCAGGGATAAGTACTAGGGCCATTGTTATTCATTATTTACATCAATGATACGGATCATGGGGTGACGAGTAGGCTTTCCAAATTTGCAGATGACACAAAGCTTGGAGGTGAGGTGGATAGCAGAGGGGGTGGTGATCAGATTCAGGAAAGTATTAATACTTGTATAGATTGGGCAAAAGATTTGCAGATGTAATTTAACCTGAGCAAGTGTAAGGTGAAAGCCTGGTGTTGGCTTTGTGGTTATGGTGACTGGCTTGGGATCTTAGGGTCCTGAGTTTAATCCCCGTTGGCTGCTGAATTAATACAAGGTGAGATTGACTCAGCCCGTCATCCTTCCAAGGTCAGTGAAATGAGTACCATTGTACTGGTATTTCATCCGGATCCTTCCGGATGGCACAGCATCAGGGGCATAGTTGTGCCCAAACAAAATGATATCTACCTGGCAGCCAAGCTACCACATATGCAAGAAGAAAAAGAAGAATCAGAGCAATGGAGCGAGTACAGGGTCAGCAAAATGAGTGCCAGCTTGCTGGCATCCTGTGTCGGAGTGGCGACCCATCCAGGATTGTGCCCAATAGCCAAGGAGACTGCTTCGGCAGCACCAACGCTCTGTATAGAGTGTGGTCCCAATGGAATGGAATGGAAGTGTAAAGTATTGGGGATGGGGAAGAATAATGAAAATAGAGATTACAGGATGCAAGGGGTAATTTCGAAGTGTCTCACCCAGGAGAAGGATCTGGGGGTGGTAATAGATACGAGAGGTAAGCAGACAGCGCAGTGCCAGGCAGCTATAAGTAAAGCAAATAGGGTTTCAGGTTGTATTCGGAGTGTGGGGGGGGGGGGTCATCTATAAATCAACAGAGGTGGTGTTGACATTGTACAGGAATTTAGTGAGGGCCACATCTGGAATATTGTGTGCAGTTTTGGTAACCACAATACAGGAAGGACATAGATGCCATAGAGAGGGTTAAGCGCAGGGCTACTAGATTGATTCTGGGCCAAGCTAGACTCAGCTATGAGGAGCGGCTGAAGGAGACAGGGCTCTATACAGTAGAAAGGAGGCGGTTACGAGGAGATATGATAGAGATGTTTAAGATAAGGAAGGGTATCACCAAAAGTGCAGATTAATTATTAAACAGAGTAGACAGTGATAGGACCAGGGTCCATAGCCTGAGAGTAAAGAAGAGGAGAGTTAAGACGGTAGTAATGTTGGGGACTTTTACCTACAGAGTAGTTAATGCATGGAATAGTCTCCCTGGAAAGGTAGTGGCAGCAGAAACAGTAGATAAGTTTAAATTGGAATTAGACAGGTACCTAGAAGTTATGGAGATAGAGAGGTATATGAATGTTGGCAGGACTTTTAGATAGCTTGAGCATTGATGGATGATCATTTACATGTGTATGGAGTTGTTGGTGGAGGTCTCATCAAGGGGTGTTATGTAGTTGATGTTGTGCGTTTCTCACTCAAGCCCATGCCCTTCCCCTGAAAAGAAGGGGGAAAAAAAAAGAATACAAAACTACATTAACCACCCCCCCCCCAACCAAAAACAATAAAAAAGAAAAACATTTTGCACTTTCTTATTTGATCTTGTGTTAATAAATTGGTGTGGTGTTGATGACATCATTTTTGATGTGGTGCAGTGTGGAAAAATTAAAAGATTAAGTGTTTAGGCCTAAGTCACATTTGCTCTACGGAGAGGATACGGCGGCCGTACGCCCTCTGAATTGACAGAAACGTGCGGCGGCCGCAGAGTTTCTGAGGTGGCCTCAGGGTGGCCCTTCGCCGTATGGCTACATTTTACAGGCCGTAAGGTCGCCGTGGAATTGTAACTTTTTTCATTTCTACGTTCGCCGTAGCAATTCGACAAGCTGAAACAAAAAAAACTGGTAACATAAATAAATAAATAAATAATTAACCCATTCGTTACCGTCCGTCTGGCCGCACGTTCGCCTTAGGACCCCCCTGCGGTCCCCCTGCGGTCCCCCTGCGGGCACCTTGCGTCTGCCTTGAAAATTCTATGGCCGCCGCAGGAATGCCCTAAGGTCACCGTGCGACATCAAATCAAAGACCGTACGGCAACCCCACGTTTTCGGTCTCCACAATTTATAAATACGTCGTGCGGCTGCCCGAAAAATAAAAACATATGTGACTGCTACATTGTGTGACCGTGGAAATACTGCGGCCGCCGTATAATTGCTCGTGGCCGTAGATTTTGGAGACCCCACGGCCGCTGTGGCAAATGTGACCTAGGCCTTAGTTCTGAAGTCCTTTGCAATACCTAAGCTTTGTATTATTTTACATTCCTGAGATGTAGAACTGAATCCTCTGGTATACAACATCATTGATATCAGGCTTGAGAATAACTAAACAAATATTTGAGCATCTTTGCTGTGAGTGCCGTACCACGAAAGCTTCAAGTTGTTACTGCGCATGTGAGAAGCGAAAAGCGGGGTTAAGTAATTGGTTCACTCTGTCTGTCTATCAGTCTATTTCTATGAATGAGTAGCTACTGTATTTAATTTCATTAAACATGTAATTTCCCCCCTCCTGTCCTTTCAAATCTAAAATTAGCAGGAAGCCAAGGTCGTCCCTTTCAGGATTGAAAAGGTGGAACTGAGCCCTTTCCTGGCTCAATGTATCCACCTTCACTGTTTCGCATGATGTTTCGAGGGCCAAGTTGTGATGTGCAGTATTCTTGTGTTTTTATACCTTTCCTCCAAAGCCATTTTTAAAATCAGGATTATCACAATCCCACAGAGCCTCAAATTGTAGTTCATTTGTTATATTTCTGGGGATATTTTTCAAATAATTAATTATGTTCTGTTTTATAAATCCCACTGTTCCAACTATCACTGACACAAACGACGTTGGCATTGTTCAGCTTCCAGGTTCTTTTGACCTCATTTTTCGGATCCAAGTAATTCGTCATTTTTCGCTCATCTGGAATTGGAATTCCAGATCAGGTATTGTCACCATGCACCGTCCATCCGTCCATCTCCTATTTTGACTTCTCCAGCCAACCCGCTGGGCCAATCCGGCTGAAATTTGGCAGCAACGTTCTGCTCCTGACTCGTGGCGGGGATTGTAAAGCTTATTCCGGTCATGTGACTAAAAGTAGGTCAAAATGGCGGACTTAGGAAATTCCTTCAAAAATCTTCTTCCCCAACCCCAAAAGTCAGAATGCTACAAAATTTGGGTTCCAACATTAGCACAGGATCCAGATAAGCTACAGGTCCATTGGTCCTATTTTTTTGTATACCTGTGTTACATAGGCCAAAGTCATTGGGGACTGACACCTTGGTTAGCAATTCCATCCTTCTATGAGCTTATTTGGAATTTAAATTCCAGATAAGGTATTGTCATCATGCACCATCCATCCATCCATCTCCTATTTCAACTTCTCTGGCAAAACCCGCTGGGCTGATCCGGCTGAAATTTGGCAGAAACATTCCTCTCCTGACTGGTCCGGCTGAAGTCACTTGACTTTGTCGGTTAAAATGGCTGACTTTGTAAATTTCATCAAAAAAAACTTCTTCTCCAGACCCACCAGTCAGAATGCTCCCAAGTTTGGGCTCGAACATTAGGACAGGGGGTTCTGATGTTAAATTACAGAAGCCATGCCGATCACATGATCGGAAGTGCATCAAAATGGCGGTCACACAAATTCCTTCCAAAATCTTTTTTTCCAAACCCAATAGTCAGAATGCTACCAAATTTGTGTTGCAACATTAGGCCGGGGCCCTGATAAGCTACAGGTCAAGTGGTCCTTTTGTTTTTGTGTTTCACCTTGTTAACATGCACCACCCAACCCGGTTTGAAAATGGTGCTGCTCCAACCTGGGTCTTCCCTGAGCCTACATATGATCCTCCATCCCAACTGAGTGAAAAACACACGGTTCCATTCGATATGCATTTTTGATGGACGTGGGTAGTTCTCTCTCTCGTTCTCTCTCTCGTTCTCTCTCTCTCGTTCTCTCTCTCTCGTTCTCTCTCTCTCGTTCTCTCTCTCTCGTTCTCTCTCTCTCGTTCTCTCTCTCTCGTTCTCTCTCTCTCGTTCTCTCTCTCTCGTTCTCTCTCTCTCGTTCTCTCTCTCTCGTTCTCTCTCTCTCGTTCTCTCTCTCTCGTTCTCTCTCTCGTTCTCTCTCTCTCTCTCTCTCTCTCTCTCTCCCTCTCTCTCTCTCTCTCTCCCAGCGGCCCAACACCGGTCCTCTGCTAGGGCCATGAGAAATGCAACGTCTATGGCAGATTCCAGACCTTGAATACATACCATGTCCAACTAAAAAGTTCACATCTCATCCCATTAATCTTTTGCGACCACTCTTTTCTCTATAGCCTACTCAGGACTTCAATAAGTCTTTCTTTGGAGTTTCACTCAAAATGTACATGTCACTCATCATCCAATTTGCTGGCCCACGATATATCACGCATCTACTCGTTTCGACAGTGCAAGTCGGGATTGATAAATGAAATGGAAATGCAGTATCAGGGTTTACAAATTCAGTCAAGTTTGCATGGAAACAAGTTAATTGAATAACAAGTCAGGTCACAATGCTTTGTTACCCCACGCACGCGAAGCGAAAAGCAGGGTTAAGAAATTGGTTCACTTCTGTCTGTCCCTCCGTCTGTCTGTCCACAAATGACGGCTGATGATCGACGAACAACTTGATTTCCATTGAACGTTACATTTTGAACATGAATCGGAACACGAACCTGTAGTTTAGCAGTACTTTTGCTCTGAATTTGTCCTGATCACACATGCGCAGAGAGGAGAGAGAATTTTTCGCTCGTCTGTCTGCCTGGCTGCCAGTCAAACAACAAGGTACATATTCAAGGTCTGGAACCCGCCATAGACATCGCATTTCTCTTGGGCCTAGCAGCGGACCATATAATATGGGCTGAGTGAACGACCCAAGGAGGACTATTCGAGCCTTCAACGCCCCTTGCTGGGCCGCTTACTGAGAGAGAACCACCCATATCCATCAAAATGCACATTGAATGGAACCACGGTTTTTCATCATTTGTGGGCTCCAGGAGGACCCAGGTTGGAGCAGCACTGTTTTCAAACCGGGTTGGGTGGTGCGTGGCAACAAGGTGAAACACAAAAATAAAATGACGGCATTGCTAACCGAGGTGTCAGTACCCAATGACTTTGGGCCTACATAACATCGTTATACAAAAAAAAATGACCAAGTACTTGGAACTGAAAAATGAAGTCAAAAGAACCTGGAATCTGAAGAATGCCGAGATTGTTTGCGTCAGTGATAGTTGGAACAGTGGGATTTATAAAACAGAACATAATTAATTATTTGAAAAACAGACCCAGAAATGGAACGAACTGGCAGAGGCAACCCGTCGCTTCGCCGACGGACCAGTTCGTCATCCTGTTTGCCAAATTTACCCGTGCATAGATTGTTTTAACCCTTCCTCTCCATATCCTCACGTCCCGCTCGCGCCCCTGTTTATCCCGATGTCCCTTCCCACGAAAAATGTCTCACACATGATGACAGGCTTTGACAGGCCCCTCCGTTAGGGGAGGGGTGGGTGAAGGAAAGGAGGACACATTATCTTCTCTCATCTTCTCCCAAATAAAATCTTGATCTTTACTACCCCCGTTAATCCACCCCAAACCCACCTCTTTCAAATTCCCCGTTTTCCTTCCTGATAGTCCCTGTAGTACCATCTTATTTACCCCATGTACCCCCACCCCCACCCCTCTCCTTTCCACAGATATCCTGCTGTCATTGTTCCCCACTATTTTTGTGCTTCCCTCTCCCACCCCTCTTGTCTCCTGCCTCGTTATAAGTTTCTGTGTATTTGCTCTTACAAGAGCCTCGACTTGGTCGACAAAAAAAAAAAACCCACGAAGCCAAAAGAAATTTGGAAATTGTAATTCCCTCTTCCACCACCACCACCACCACCATGTGGCGCTACACGGTACACATTTACATAGAGAATTTATGCTCCTCCCCTCCATGTTACCATGTTACCCCCCACACAACGTTGGACCTGTACCCCGAGTTGGGAGCTTGTAAGTTTAAAGATGTGGCCGTGCATCGAACACATACATACAAACAAAGAGACAGATTTTTTTGTTGTTGTTGTTGTTGCCTTTTTGTCGGTATAGATGAACTCCAATTTGAGGGGGCACACTGCACATGACAACGTGTCCCTGGAAACATCATGCAAAAGAGTGAAGGTGGACACATTGAGCCATGAAGAGGACTCAGTTACACATTTTCAATCCTCAAAATGGACATTGAGCCATGAAGAGGACTCAGTTACACATTTTCAATCCTCAAAATGGACATTGAGCCATGAAGAGGACTCAGTTACACATTTTCAATCCTCAAAATGGACATTGAGCCATGAAGAGGACTCAGTTACACATTTTCAATCCTCAAAATGGACATTGAGCCATGAAGAGGACTCAGTTACACATTTTCAATCCTCAAAATGGACATTGAGCCATGAAGAGGACTCAGTTACACATTTTCAATCCTCAAAATGGACATTGAGCCATGAAGAGGACTCAGTTACACATTTTCAATCCTCAAAATGGACATTGAGCCATGAAGAGGACTCAGTTACACATTTTCAATCCTCAAAATGGACATTGAGCCATGAAGAGGACTCAGTTACACATTTTCAATCCTCAAAATGGACATTGAGCCATGAAGAGGACTCAGTTACACATTTTCAATCCTCAAAATGGACATTGAGCCATGAAGAGGACTCAGTTACACATTTTCAATCCTCAAAATGGACATTGAGCCATGAAGAGGACTCAGTTACACATTTTCAATCCTCAAAATGGACATTGAAACCAAAGGGACAACCTTTGCTCCCTGCTAGTGTTAGATTGAATAATAAAAAAAAAATGGCCAGGAGAAGAAGCTCCTCATTCAAAGAAACGAGGCCGATTGAAGCGCTTTTGGAAATATTTAATCACTTCAACCGATGACTCAAAAAATCAGAGCGATGGCGTCGCGGCAGTTCAAATCAGGTTTAGTCTCAAATCTCCTCAATTTCCGACCACTCACCGCACTCCGAGGTGTCGTCTTCAAGGTCGATGCGCAGGATGACAGCGGGTTGTCCGTCGTGGTCTCTCGTCTCCTCGGCGTCCTTCACCCGCTCCGATCGTCGCCTCGCACGGCACGACTCCATGAACCGGCAGAGCTCGGCGTACATGGTGAAGGTGAACTTCCGTGCGGCCAACGAGCACAGTCGAACCCTCACCGGAGCGGGCTCGGCCCGGGCACACAGAGCTCCGAAGATCTCGACCCCGAGGCCCGTGACCGCCGCTCGGAGAGACTCCTCCGATAGTCCCAGGATCTCCATCCATGCCGGGACGAGACCACCATGAGCCGTCGTCGAACCCATTGTCCTTTCAGAACGAACACGCACACACACCGAGAGATTCCAAAAACGAATAAATAAATAAATAAACAACACGTGTTTTATTATCCAAATGGAATGTTTTACTCCGAAAACACACTTTTTGCAGTTGTAGTGGCTCCAACAAATGTGGTTATAGAAAAATTACCTGTGCTGCACCACTTACTGTTGCGGTTCAAACATCGATCTTTCACCTTCGTCGAGGGCGCCATCTACTTATTACATACGCAATGTTTTCCCACCTATCCCACCCACCCATAACTCCCTTCCTTTCCGGAGTGCAGATTTACATATTTACATATCAATATATGTAATATATGGAGAATATAATATGTAACTCACTGTGTTGGATTTGTTTCGGCCAGAAACACTCGTTCCCTTCGGGAGCATTGGGAAGTGGTCATCAACACCCCTCCCTCGCAAGGGAGTGCAACCAACCAACATGGATGCAAAATTTGGTGGAGATCTGAGCAGGCTTGTGACTTGTCAAAAATCGAAGATTTTTTTTTCTCTTAGTTATTCTGTTTGTCTGCGTGTTTGTCGTGTACAGGTCACAATAAATTTAAACCGAGCTTCACGAAACTACCACCACATGGTAGAGTTTGTCATTGGCTGGAAGCCTATTGTTTCTCAGGTCAAAAAGGACAACAAAATTGTCATGTTTCTAAAATCCTCAATTTTCATCCTATTGACTTCGAAATTTGAACAGGATTTGCATCCTCTTTACTTTACTCAAGGAGTAGTTAATGCATGGAATGGCCTCCCTGGAAAGGTAGTCGCAGCAGAAACAGGAGATAAGTTTAAATTAGAAAGGTACCTGGAAGTGATGGAGATAGAGGGGTATCGGGATGTTGGCAGAACTTTTAAGTAGCTTGAGTTATTGATGGGTGATTGTGTGCATGTGTTCGGAGTGCTGTTGGTGGGGGTCTCGTCAAGGGGTGTTGGGTGGTTGATGTGTTTTTCAACCAAGTCCATGCCCCCTCCACATCCCCACTTCCCTCCTCCGCTCCCCCCCATCCTCCCCGCTCCCACCCCCTTTCCCGGAGTGTAGAGCGACATTTAGTGAGGCGTCGCTCTCCCTATCTCCCCTTCCTAGCTCTCCCCCCCTCTCAATCCCTTATCCTTCCTCTCTCACTCCACCTCCCCTCCGTCCTCTCTCGCTCCCTCCTCTATCCCTCCCTCTTTCTCTGCCCCCCCACCCCCAACCCTTTAACATGCCCATCAGCGAAGCGACGGATTGTAATTGCTCGTATAGATATAATAAAATTACTTGTAATACTGCCGACCACTGGGTGGCGCTATACAATACAAATTTACATATCGAGAATTGGGGTCTTCCACCCACCCTTTATCCCCTACCCTGAAGGTGTGAAAATGTTTTCTTGCATCTCCATTTGCCAAGAGGATTCCAACGGTATGCAATATGGTGGGGTTACTATCAGTGAGGCAGATTCTGTCAATGGACAGACAGAAAATTCAACGTTATATAAAAATAAAAATAAAAAAAGACATAAAATGTCATTGCCCCCGTTGTTTTAGTAATTTTGCTGTATAGAGTTAAAGGGCAAGCCCATATTTATGTGCAACTAAAATGGCCACCAGTCTACCAGTCGGCCATCTTTGATCAGATTGCAAAATAAAGTGAGATGCACGTGTACGCCATCATGTCCTGTGCTGGTACCAAGTTTGAAGAACATCGGACCATGCATGTCTGAGAAATGGTTGGGGACACATTTAAGTAACAAAATGGCCGCCAGTCATCCGTCTTGGATCTGATCTCGAAAACAAATCACGTGCTTATGCAAGCCATCATTCATTATCTATGTGCCAAGTTTCAACAAGATAGGTAAATGCACTTCAAATGGTTGAGGACGTGTTTTGACGCCAGTTTTTTTTTCAGCTAAAATGTCTGCCAGTCGGCAATCTTTGATCGCATTGTTAAAGAAAATGATGTGCGTATGGACATCATCATCTGTTGTCTTTGTGCCAAGTGGGGATAAAATAGGTCCATACATGTTTGAGATATGGTTGTGGATGTAGCCACGCACGGACATGAAAATCGACCAAATGTGTAAGCCCCCTCAGTCCAACGGGGGCTAATAATATTGTCGTGGGGGTGGCCGCCAGCCTAGGTTAACCCCCCAACCCAAATCGTGGTGACGGGTGGTTAACACAGCCAGCCCCCGGACGGCCAAGCGGTTCCTTATTAATAGTAGGCGGACACTTGATCCTCGAAGATTATAACGCATGTGGGAGGGGCAGGGCGCAATGGTGGAGGGACGGAGGCATGGGGAAGCACAGCACTGGTGGGGGGGGGGGGGTTATACTTGAACCCCACTACAAATGCACGGCTACAGCTTCTTAAAAGGAATACATTTAATGAAAATAAAACTACTATTTCGAAAGGACAATAATTCAACAGGTAATGAAAATAACGAAGTAAATCCTACAGTCGAGGCGTCTCTTCACACAGACTCAAATACAGACAACAGGGAAACAAAATAAAAAGAAAACTCTTCCTTTCAACTATTCTTGTACTTAGCTTGGCCCAGAGCTGCTCTTTGTGAAACTCGGAATCGAGGCACTTCTATTCGCATGTGCAGACGTGTGCAACAAAATGGCGCTTCTCTCGTCGCAGGACAAACGTATGCCAGGCAATCCGCGAGCGGCACTCCATACCAAAGCTCAGAGACCCAGTGCAACGGCTTCATGCGTCGATCATCCTCACCGATCCAACCAAGAGCCAAAGTCCAGCATCTTCCTTCACCACGCGAGCCAAATCACCTCAACACAAATACAGGGGTTGTGTCATCCTCCTCGGCATGCGCTCACCCTCCGCTCTCGCCTCTCCAAAATCCACAACCCCCATCCTCTTTGATCATGGCTCTCCAAAATGCGCAAGCCAACCTTCCTCACGATCACACCTATATATCCTCCGCTTCCGGGGTGTGGCCTGCTTGCACAAAACCCAAGAAGGCGGGGCTTCTGATGTCACGCCCATCAATCATCAGCCTCGGGAGCGTGACTTCACCCGTTGTCACCCTTTGAAGGCGGGGCTTTCTGCCCACTTGTAGTGGTTTTTGGGGCGTGTTCCCCACCTTAATTGCTGATCTTGAAATATAAAAAACATAGGGAAAAATCACAGAGGGGTGATTACATACTGGGGAAACTTATTCTTAAACCCTAGCTAATTAACACGACACCACCCCCTCATGTGGTGACACGTAACACTTAAGCTCACAGATTCCCTACTCAGTTACATCGAGATGCCTCCTACACATCCACGGACCAAGCAACTCGATACGATGCTATATTCCCTGTTAAATTCTTTCATCTACCCCAACTGTAACAATATACTGTAACTATATATGTATTTATTACATATATGACAGTGGGATGTGTATACTGGACGGGACTGTATTCCTGGTTACTTTAATACGGGATTTTGAGACGTAAGTGTCGCTTATGTGGCCCTCTTCACAATGTCTTAAACTCTAATATACGAGTTAAACTTCAAGTGATGCTTGGATCAATGCATCTCAAGCGCAGACTTATACTGATTTGAAGTGCCAGACTCAATCACACGACCAGGAAGATAATTCAAATTATTTATACAATGGACAGAAAAGGCACACTCTCTGATTTTCATCTTAAAATGAAACTTCTCCAGCTTGAGTGAATGCCCTCTTGGCCTGGTCGACTCCTCCAAGTGTGGAAAAACTACTTTTCGTCCATATTATCCAATCCATTGAAAAACAAAAAACACAAAAAAAAACATTGAATCACCTCTGATCTACTTTACCTGTATCTGTGTTTCATCCGTTGCTGTGTGAGGGACAAGTGATTATATTATACTTACTGACTGGCAGGTGCTGCCCCAGGAACTCCATCAGAAGGTGATGTTGGTGGCGTGTCAATGGCTTTGGCCTCGGATTTTGATTTCCGCGACTGCTGCTGCCTCCTTCGCCATGCCTTTTGTTCTGATCTTTTCTCTCCATCGGACATGTCAGCCACTTTCTTGCGTTTACCACTTATGATGTCTTTTTGGTATTTTTTCTGCTTCAATACCAGGTATTGCCCACGACGTGCGAGATCGACATCTCGTCGCAGCCGATATTGTCTCTGTCTCTCGGCATTGGTCATCCTCGTTGGAGCCATACCCGGTGGAGAACATACGGCCAGTCAGATCACCAGACAAAGTCAAATTAGAGTATGCTGGCCAATCACAGGGTAGCAAGTCACAAGCTCAGCTCTGATTGGTCTTGGAGAAAATAGAGACGGCCAATGGAGAAGTGAATAAACCCCACACATACAGCTATATATGGACACATTTTCAATGCCATTATAATAAGATAGTTATCAGTGACATTGAATAAACCTACGCGATCTCAACCTCCATGATGAGATTCTCTCTCCATGATGAGAAGGGAAGAAATTTTCCACAAACTCACCTCTCCGTCTCACCAGCGGTGGAATATTAGATCGTGCTGTCACCTGGTGAGCGAATTGCAAATGACAAGGGCTTCCCTTTTGTTCAAGTCCTTGATAAGTCATGTGTTACACCAGTGACACAGAATCCTTGGACAGTGATGAAAATTACTCCATATCAAATGACTCATGTGCTGGACAGGAGAGACAAATAGAGCTTTGACAAATATAAATAGATATAAATAGAGATAAATAGACAAATAGACTCAAGGCTTGCGATTCAATGATTTAACGTTTCGAAAAATCATTGTTCGTGTGCTTTGTCATATATAACTGAAGCTCTGATTGCGCAAGCGTAAGGGTGTTCCTCAATGTGACTTCTCATGTGACTGACAGTTTGACACCTGACTGAATACTTCACCACATACAGTACACTTGTACGGGCCACCTCGAGTACCACCTTTCTGAATTAGAAATCTATTCGGATGATGAGTGGTTCCTCTGCCTGATTATGTCTCTTCATTGAAGTCGATATTTTCCCAGACCGATACAGAGAATACCAGTTTTAGCTCACCTGGAACGTAATTCTGGGGAGCTTATGGGGATGGCGCATTGTTCGTCCGTCAGTCCGTCAACAAACACTGTCTTGCAACTTCTTCTCTGGAACTACACAAACGATTTCGATGAAACTTTACCGCAACAGTCATCACCATGTATATACCAAAGATTGTTCATAGCATTAAAAAACATTGGGGTCTAAGGGATTTTACATAGGGGTTGCCACCCAAAATATGTATTTGCTTTCTTTTCTGATACCGCACACACAATTTGGATGAAGCTTGACCACAATGTTTATCACCAGTGATGTACCAAAGTTTATTCATGGCATTAAAAAAAACAATCCATCGGTATTTACTTTCTTTGCCATTACATATTTTGTGGGTCATCCATTCAAACCACTGGTTCCCTGGTTATCTTATCCAGCCGCTACCAGGTGAGCGCCCAGGGCTATTATACCTGCATTTTTTTTGAAGCCAGGAGGTACATAAACTGCTCCTCTATTCAGCTGATCCTGCGCTAAAGCAGTTTCGTATCGGAGCACAGTTGAGTACAAATGCATAGTGTCCAAAACTGTTGAGGAGATCGAGCACTTGAGACAATTGGGTCAAATGTCTGAGCATAAGTCCGAGACATAAAGACTTCAGCGTCTGTTTTCATCCACTTGACTGGAGGTAAGTTAAGTCTTCCAGCAATGACAGGAGCTTCAAATGTTGTTTATCTGGTGCACTGACGCAATCTTCCAGAGTGGGCTCATCTGAAGCACCTATTATCCACGCGACAGTGCTGTAGACGGCGATAGCGATGAATGACATCGCAGACTCAATCGTGAGGTTGGATGCCACAGTTGGCCATAGTCCTGCTGCTGTCTTTGTACTTTCTCTCAACTGTTGTCGAAGCGTCATTCCTGACATGAATAGGTTCTGCAATGATATCTCGTGAACCTCTTCACTTGTACGCTCGTCAGATGTAGATGAGGATGCTCGTGGCAAGGAGTAATCAGTCGGGTCTTCAGACGAATCGGACTTTGATAAAGAGGGTCTCTCCAGTACGTCCGCCGTTGACGTATGCTGCCAGTAAACAAATGCACTCTCGTTCTTGTGGGTAGGAGAATCAAACCTCAGATGCGACTGCAGTCTCTGTCTCAAGTTGGGGCTCCTGAAAAAGTGAGATATGTATCAATAAATACCTTCCTTTGGACAAATGCAATTATTTCATGCCATGGATTGACATCACACGTACTCGAGATAAAAATGGGGTTTCGCTGTAGACACAAACCTGCATGCAGATGCACCCACGCTGTGGTCTCTGGCGGTTTTTATGAAGATCTCCAGCAAAACGAGAAAGGCACATAATCTCCTCTTGCTCAATGAGACTGGCGTCGATGACAGTTGCGCAAAATAAGTCAAATGAATAGTCGAAAGGCTTTTTACCCGGAGCAGACCTGAAAAAGTACGGTGTTTCTGGGAAATGTCAATTCCATACAAGGCCGAGACCACTGACTGGCCTACATACAGTTCAGATAGCCATGCCACAAAAGGAGTGGTTGTCATTCATCCATTACATGCAGCTACTTCCCAATTAATTCATTTAAAGTATGTATGACATGAATGGCAAAGTTATCTTCCACCAACTCTGGAGACAACTCGCATGTACGTAATTTCGGTCGCAGGAATTATGATAGCTCAAGTGTGCAGTCTGTAGCTGCTGGTTGCATCATTTTCAGGGGGTGTAGCTGTGCCGCTGATGCAGTGCCCTCTATTACCAGTGCACTGCTATTCATTTCGCCGACCTCAGAAGGATGACAGGCTGAATCAACCCCACCTGGTGTTAATCCAACCGGAGAACAGGGGCTCAAACTCAAGACCCTAAGATATTAAGGCAGCCACCATGCTTCTTCAATCGTGCCACAATCTCTGTCCATGATTGAGTGAGATACTCTTATCCTTCTTCAATTCTGCAGCTTTCCACGATAGACCTGCAAAACATGAAGGAATAATGACCATCGAACAAAGATCAACCATCAAGACTTTAATCACAACAACCGGGGGGGGGGGGAAATGAAGGACAATATCTCGGTCATGAAAAAAAACAAACATGTATTATGATATTTTACCTGCATCAACAGTTTCAGATTGGGCCAACTTGTCCCGAACGAAGGAATTCTTCTCCTTCATCTTCTCTTCTTTCTTGGAAATGATGCACACATTCAGGAGTACATGCGGCTTCCTCGCCAAACTCTTACCGATAGTTGCCGCTGCTTGATGGAATCTCAGCCGTTTACATGGCGATGGAGTTCCAACATCTGTATTTGATGCCTTTTTTGCTGTTCCCCAGCAACGGGCAACACATATCCACAATTTTCAGGAATTGCTGTTAACAGATGGAAAGGAAAAATCTCTTCAGCTGACGAAATGATATTCGAGATCACAATTACCAGTCGTTCGAGAGTAACTTGAAACACAATCCGATTCTTCGCCGACCCACAAACGTGAGAGCAACAAACTAAGGTCAAAAAGATATATGCATGGACAAACTATCCAACTGATGAATGACAAAAGGAAATCATGTCATTGACGTGATTGGACATCATGACAAAGGTCTGAAAGGATTGAAACCTCGATGGTGCCCAGATAATGATACGGGCAGTCACAAAATCAATTGTTTTAAGGTTAAGGTGCGTACTTTATGCAAAGGAACAAGTTCAATTTTTACAAATTTACAATCAAAATGAACTTGAATATCGGATGTTGTGAAATTAACATAGTTTAGAGTAATCCTTTACATTATCTACCTTCTATTAAAATAAATGTCAGTGGGTGTGTGTATGTATCTCCTCCATAACTCCAAAACCACAAAACCTTGCGGCTCAAAACTTTGCTTGCATGCTAAGGGAACTCCAAAGGAGTGCATGAATGAAAACTGGTTATTTTGGTAAATTTAAACACCCCCTTTGAAAATAATTAACAGGGTGCTCATCATGAAAAAACAAAAAAAAAAGGCTTGTCCTTGGTCAACCTGCTTTCACCGCACAGGGGTCTTAAGCCACCATTTGTTTCAGCTTGCTCAAAGATACCTTGCCTTGGAATAGGCCGCAATAGTTTCTGTATGATAAAGCGCTCATCATTGAATGCCTAATCTTCGCTGTGTACATCGCTAATCACTTGCCAAGCCAGCTGTTACTAATCAACTGTTTAGTTTGAGTGCGAAAACTACTTAGCAAGTGCTCTACAAGCTGCTTTGGTTGTTCGTTTGCAAGCCATGACAATTCAGTCGTCAGCGGTTCATTTCTTTTTTTTTGGCAAAATAAATGACGAGGTATTACGTACGCAGTTCAGTCATCTGCGTTCCCCACACTACGGCAAAAGTACCCACACAGTCACACTGCTAAACACAACCAAAAAATACATCGATTGATGTCCAATGTTCCCACCTGCCGTCGTGCAGTGCCTCGGTATGATCCGGTTCGCCCGTTGAAAATGGTGTGGTTTTAATTTTTTTTTCACGATATCGCATTGTTTCACCTTTCTGTGCGATCCGCTTTCATTATACCACCCGCCACTTTGACAGATACATATAAAAAAACTAGAGGGGCACTCTTTGACATCACCAAATATGTCTCCGTCCACATTATTACATCATTATACACGTACAAAGTTTTATTTAAATCCCAGAACCCAGATTCAAATTATTAAATAATTCTAGCTGCCAGACCATGCATCCGATCAGGTTGAAATTTAAAACATATATTCCTCATGATGACCAGATCACAATTCTGACATTTCACGTTGATTGAATAAGCGGTTCAAGAGAAATATATATATTTTAAGACTTCCGTTCAATCCAACATGGCTGCCAGACCATGTGACCGATTAATTACATTTGTGAACACCCTGAAATCCGCAAGGATTGGCGAATATGTGGGTGAGGTTTCCCCTCGATCTGTCAAGCCATTCTGGAGAAAAACATTTTAAAAGGTTTATTCTTCAAAAAAATCATAGCTGCCAAACCATGTGATGTCATAGGAGAAGAACCTTTTGTTCCTTATGGATAGGCAATTATATCTGTAAAGTTTCGCCTCGATGTGTTCAGCCGTTTTGGAAAGAAGATTTTTGAAGGTTTTAATGGTACAGTATAAACAATACGGCTACTGAACCACTTAACCGATGACATCAATTTTTTTCCGCCACATATAATTTAGCCCCAGATGAGCCTCAAAAATTTTCATACTGATCGGGTAAAGTGTTCAACATATGCAATTATGATGTCATAACGAAGCTACCTATGACATCAAAAAAAAAAATCACTTGCTTCTCATGGGAAGTACTTCACATGTGCCAAGTTTCAATTTTTTGAGGTCCAACGTTTTTCCTTTTTTTCTGATATGGCTGCCAAACCATGTGATATATGATGACATAATTATCATTAAAACATTCTACATGAGTAGTCACACCTATGTTGAAAATTTCGTGCCAATCGGATAAGCGGTTGCAGAGAAAACAGAGAAAATTAGTATGGACGGACTGCCAACCCAAAAACATAATGCCTCTGGCGACTTCATCAGCAGAGGTAAAATAACGTCCAACGTCTAATTGATCCTCGTGTTCGGAACTCCGCCAGGTTGGTTCCAGCTGTTAAGGCAAAGAACCGACATCTATGGCTTGAATATCGCGAATGTTTCACTTGAATTCCACTGTCCAGGCTGGAGTTCCTCAAGGTAGCGTTCTGGGCTCTGTTCTTTTTCTGGTTTTCATCAATGATCTCTCCGACTCTCTGGAAAATCCTATTTATCTCTTTGCTGATGACTCCACCATCTGTCACCCCTCATATCAGCAAGCGGCAGCCTCTTCACTCTCTGTAGATCTGGATAAAATCACACGATGGTCCAACACATGGAACATATTTTTCAATCCTGACAAATCTCACACTCTCACTATCCCTCTCCAAAACGACCGTCTGGAAACCTCCCCATCTACTTTCTCAACCATCCTCTTGAAGTCCTTTCATTCGAGCTTCTGGGTCGCACTATCTGCCATTGTCTTTCATGGGAAAGCCACATTTCCGAGCTGGCCTCCAAAACCAGTCGACGACTGGGCATCCTCTGTCGTGCAAAGTCCTTGCTTGATACACCTGAACTCCTGACCACAAACAAAGCTTTTGTCCGCAGCTTGATGGAGTACTGCTCTCCCCTCTGGGCTGGTGCTCCCGCCTATCACTTTTCTCGGCTTCACGCTGTGGAAAACAAGGCATTTAGGATCATTGGTATCTCTAGCGATGACGTTGAGTCTTTGGGTCTCTCACTCTCTCACCGCAGGCAGGTCGGTAGTCTTTCTGTCTTCTACCGTCTCCTCTCCGGCCTCCCCACCCCCCTTTGCTCTGTCTGAGATATGTCCCATCCATATTTCCGCAGGGTTCGCAAGGTCCACCAGCAACCCCCTTCTGCTAAAACTACTAAATCAAGAATCACTGCTCACCTTCACTCTTTCATTCCTCTTTTTTTACCCAACATTGGAACAAACTCCCACACTCTCTTCAATCCCTCTCTTCCCTCCAGGTCCTCAAGACAGCTGTTCACCACCATCTCTTCTCTTACCCCATCCAAAACCTCGATCTTTTCTACCCCTGTTAATCCACCTCCTTCAAATTCCCAGCTTTCCTTCCTGAAAGTCCCTGTGGTGCCCATCTCGTTTACCCTGTGTACCCCGCCCCATCCCTCTCCTTTCCACAGAATTCTTCATGTCTCTGTTTTCATTCCCTCTCCCTCCCCTCTTGTGTCCTGATCCCCTTGTTGTACGTTCCGTGTGTTAGCTCTCATACGAGCCTCGACATTGTATTAAAAAACAAACAAACTCCAATTAAAGATAAAACTTTGTGATTCTCACTTTGGTGTACTTTACGCCTTGCCGTTTTGTTTGTTTATACGATCAATCTGGATCCATGGCTGTTTGGGCCTGCTCAAAAACGCCTTGCCTTGGAACAAAAGCGCTCAAAATGCATAATATAATTACCTCCACCCACAGGAGGTGGGCGGAGCTTGTGTTTTAACTTCTGTGTGTCTGTCTGTCTGTTTGTGAACAAAATATCTCAAAAAGCTGTGGAAGTTGGATGAAATTTTGTGGAGAGCTTGGGTGTGGAACACGGAAGAATTTATTTGATTTTGGTGAAGATACAAATTCGGATCCGGATCCGACAATTTTTTTTAAGTGATTCTTCACATTTGCGTGATCAGGTGGTTAAGGATAACGTAGCATGATATCTCAAAAAGTTATGGACGGATTCAGACAAAACTTGGTGGCCGAGTCGGTTTGGTAACAAGAACAAGCCGATTCGATTTTAGTTCAGGTCGGAATCCAGATCCGGCCTATCAGTGGGATACATAACGTAAACTAATCATCCTGGCGGAGGTTTGTATGCCCTCTAACGAGTGCCCTTCTTGTCAAAGTATCTCATCAAAATGAGTTCAGAGTTGAGGATCAGGTGGTTGAGAGAGACCTGCGGTGCAGCCCCACAGTTTTCACACACGTATTTTTATGACGCGGTGGTCGTGCTGAATGAGCAATGTGGAAAGGTGAGGTGTACGGTGGAGTGTTACATGTGTAGTTCAGTCACCTGTGCTACCCCGCGCTACGTACAGTGTTAATTTATGGGAAAAAAGTACCTGTAGGTGACACGCACTGTCACTCTGCTGAAAACGACCAAACATAAACGGCGCTCTGTGTTGAGGTGCGGCGGTGATGGTCATGTTTAACCTTAGACCAGTCAAAGATCCCTGGGGAGTGGGGAGGGGATAAATATCACGGCAAGGTCAGCTTTAGTCTTATTACCCTCACCAAAAGAGAGGGTATTGCACTTGTTTGTTTGTCAAACAAACGTGTGTATGTGTATGAATTACCTTTGACCCTTAATAACTCCAAGACCTATTAAGACCACGAAGACTCCAAAAGAACCTGATAACCCATAATACGCAGAGGATCTATCCTGAACACCTTTTAAGACCCCGAATATCCTATACACCCCCATTACTCCCTTTTAGAACCCTGAGACCTCGACGACCCTTTGGATCCTCTTCGACCTGTTGGAACCCCAAATAAGACTATTTTCTACCCATTAGACCTTCACACTTTTCAGACCTTTCAATACCCTGTCGACCCCATTTGATCTTTAAACCCTTTTTAGACATTTTAAGGCCATTTAGTCCCTTTCAGACAATTCCAACCTTTCAGACCTTAAATTACACTCTTTAGATCCCTTCAACCATTTTGACTCTTTAGACCCATTTAGACATTTTTCGACCTTTCCACCTTTCAACCTTTAGACCTTCTGGCCATTTCACCTCTTCAACTTTTCAGACCTTCACGCATTTACAAGTAGACCATTTAGTTTTTTACCTTTCATTGAATACATTCTTCCATTTGTTTGCCACACACACAAAACAAATCCTGCTGAGGGTCTGCAATCTCTGCTCTTTCTTGTTTACCCTTATATTATCGAAGTGACAGGTCTTATTTGCTCTCTCCCCCCTGTCTTTCTCTCTTTCATCCTCCTCCCCCCTCTCTCCACCCCCTCCTCTCTCCCTCCACACCAACCTCCCCACCCTTAATCTTATTACCCTCACCAGGAGAGAGGGTATTGCATTTGGGTCTGTTTGTCCACACAGAACGTGAGCATGTGTATGAATTACATTAGACCCTTAAGAACCCCAAAACCCTTTCGACCTTTTACAATCCCAAGACCCATTAAGACTACGAAGACACATCGGACCCCTTGTCATTGTTTGGCATATTTTTGTTGTCGCCATCCATTTTGCTTTCCCCAAGAGGCTGTGGAGCCTTGGCTGCTTGACAGGAGTCACCGATGGCACTCGAGAGGAGTCGTGGCAAGAAAGTACATGCCAGGGGAGTGCGTCTGCCTGCTCGCTTTCTGCTCATTGGTTTGCTTAATAGCTTGCCGTCGCTCGGGATCACTCACAGGAAAGGTATCCACAACCAAACCTCCATTCTTCCCCGTGTGGATACAAGTGTTCACTTTCAAGCCTGAGGCTGCATACACGGCGCATGTGTACGGGCGCTCCCCCCATGTGGATTGTCATATGCTTCTGACAGTTTAACGAGTGACCAAATCCCTTACCACACACACTGCAGGTGTACGGTTTCTCTCTGGTATGGATCCGGGTGTGTGTGTGTGTCACAAACTTACTTTTATAGCGTGTACTGTTTGGACAGTCAGAGCATTTGAACTTTTTATATCATTGGAAACTGGTAGATGCCTCTTCATGTTCATCTTCAATGCAGCCTGAGTGACGAAAATGAGAGAGCACGAAGTATAGGGGATCTTCGTAATGAGTATGTTATGAATGATCTTTGCAGACGAAGACAAGAAAATCGAATAAAGTAATTTATCAGCAGCTTGTGAATTATTATTTCGTATGTAGCACAAGGCTGCAGGGTAGCATCATCAGCTGATAACACGCTGATACAATGCCCTCAGTAGGTTAGGGCAGCAATGTGGAATTTGATCAGGAAGACGGCAATAGTTCGCATACTCTTCATGGACTCTGTGGGATCTTTAACGTCCACAAACTAATGTTGTCCATCCGAAGCAATGCACACACACGAACGAATCACTCTGCCTGTGGAACACCGGATGACAGTGCATAGCTCGGCCGGAATTCTGACCCAAGTTAGCCAGCTTAGAGGCGAGTGTGCTCCAAGCCATCCTTCCAGCCCGAGCTTGTGCATTGTAAATAAACACAAGTTATGGAGAACATGAGAAGTCAGACAACAATACCATTGTGTACAATGCAAATGCTCCCTGCATGATCTGAAAAGAAATCTTTATACTATAAGCATAAGTTAGAATTCTCACCCCAAGCACCCACAGTGAGCACAAAACAAATGTTGTGATGTATAGTCTTCAAAAGATACAGGTCAGCTTGTATTTTGAGGTTTTTAAAAGTCTCTGTTCCCCACTGTTTTCTCCTTCTCTCTCCCACCCCTCTTATCTCCTGCCCCCCCTTGTTGCACGTTCTGTGTGTTAGCTCGCATACGAGCCTCGACACTGTATACAAGAAAAACAAACAAAAGGGGCTCCAAAAGCATTCTATAACTACAAAGGCACTGGGTAAAGTGCTCTACCTCCACCAGCCTGAAGTTTACATTTTGTATCCTACTGAAAGGACGGATCTGGTTTGGACCTAAACTAAAATTTAATCAGCTTGTTCTCGTCACCGTAAGTCACCCAACATCGTGCTATATGTCGTTTTTGGTCTTATCTCTCAATTGTGAAGAATCACTTCAAAATCGAAAATCGAAAAAAAAAAATTGATTAAAAAAGTAGATATAAACAATATGGCCACAAGTGACGTCATAATGCAGAAAGTGGGCAATGCCTTGGAAAATATGAATTGCAGATATTTTTGGATTTGCACCTTATCAAATAGGACTAACTTTGATCCATCCGTGACACCACTTTTTGGCAACCAGCCAGGCGAACTACAGGACTATTTGTCCTCTAATTTTAAGCGGTGCAGCCGCTTCAATATTTGGGATGCCCATCCGTCCATCTGTCAATTTTTTTTTTTTAAAACAGCGCAGATACTAAATTGACACAAAGGGAGCTCGAGATGCCCAGCATCATGAAAAGGAAATGCCAAACTGCACCGCTTCCTTCGGACATGGGTGCGATTTTTTTTCTACGAGTGGGCCCGTTAGTCCAATGGACCAAGTTTTCATTGGTCTTCACAGCCTTGTAGCATACCTGCCTGCTGTACCGCTTGAGCATTAGCTTGCCTTGCACTAAACCCAGATGTGCTTGGGCCAGGGCAGAGATTATATGTTTATTGCCCAATTATACTACTATTATTGGTGTTGTTAATATTATTAGTATTAATTAATGTTTTGTTATTTATTTTGTAATTAGAAGGCCATGCCGTGGAAGGACCCATTAAGCTGCCCTATACACCTTAACATAGCGTGCGTTTATAACACGGGAATTTTTTCCGGGTTCTTTGTAGTTAATGAGCCAAATCAACTCGGGAGATAATGGCGATAATTTTGGTGCATCACATTCCACATCAGAACGCTCCAGTAGAACTCCACAAAAAAAAACATGCCACACACACACACACACACACACACACACACACACACACACACACACACACACACACACACACACACACACACACACACACACACACACACACACACACACACACACACACACACACACACACACACACACACACACACACACACACACACACCTCATCATTTAGAGTAGATCGACCCATTGCCCCCTGCTCTTCTTCGACCCTCAAAACCTGTATAAAGCGGCTTTACTACTGGTGACATTCCCAAAGCATTGATGAACTACAGATATCTCAAGGATCTAAGGTGCATTATGGAACTTTTCATTTTACAAACAAAACACCCCAAAAATGGTAGATTGTAAAAGCAAGAGTGGGAGCAAACACAATAAATAAATCAAAGTGCACAAGTACTTTAAAGTATTAAATTTAATGCAAAAAAAAAAAAGGAGCAAAATATTTAATTCAACAAAGGAATAGGAGCAGAAATATCCCAACAGGAAAGGTAAAAAAAAAAACAAGAAAAGAAAAAGAAAAGAGACCATTATCCCCTGCAATATTTAATCCAAATCATTTTCGCGTGGCCAACAGAGACGCGAGCATAAAGTGACATGTAAGCAGCGCCAGGCACAACAACCTGATCAAATCAGCAGAAAGTACCAGCATGTTTCTTCACCCCCAAAAGGTAATTTGATGCACAGGATGGGAATTAACCACGTTTGTTAATCAATTGCAATTTCTATGTTTAATCGGTATTCCTGAAAGCTCGTCGGCATTTGCTCTTGGTTGGAGGGTACCCACGTCCTTGTTCAACCATCAGACGGTGGAATTAGTCCATTTTAAGTGATGTCATTCATATTTTAAGAGTTCACTATGAACAACGAAGTTGTGATGTTTCGAGCAAAACCGTAGGAGTACTTTCCAGGTGTTTTGTATAGCATCTTCCCTCTAAGGGCTATTTTAAAGATCGTCACCAAAACTTGGACAGCTTGCAGTTGTAGCTTGTTTGTTATGATTTCCTGGTATCTCTTTCAAAGACTCTCGGAAGTGGATTTTAATCAACGCAGGAGTAGTTCTGAAGATGACTGGGATGTGCTGAATCTTCCACAGCTTCCCAGTTGCCTTCACGTTATGGTTGAGCTTCGGGTACTTGAGCGCTTTATCTCTTTCTGGAAGATCGCTTCCCATTTTGATGGGGTCCAGGTGCTCCACTGCGTGCACACGGGCGTGCTTTTTCATCGCGGAAAAAATGGAGAACGTCTTTGCACAAACTTCGCAGCTGTATGGTCGCTCCCCTGTGTGAATTCGCATGTGAATCTGACAGTGCACCAACTGGTTGAAGCCCTTACCGCACACAGTGCACGGGTATGGGCGCTCTCCCGTGTGAATTCTCACGTGTTTCTTCAAGCCCGACGAGTACATGAATCTTTTGTCGCACACACTGCAGATATATAGCTTCTTCTCTGCACTGCAGGTAAATGGCCCCTTCTCGGAGTGAAAGCAACGCGAATGCTTTCTCAAAACTGAAGAAGAGGAGAACTTCTTTCCACAAACCTCGCAAGTGTATGGGCGCTCTCCTGTGTGGATGCGCGTGTGGTTTTTCAAGGACGATATATTTGAGAATGCCTTGACACAAAACGTGCAAGAGTACGGGCGCTCCCCCGTGTGAATCCGCATGTGACTCTGACAGTGCGCGAACTGAACGAATCCCTTTCCGCACACAGTGCACGTGTAAGGGCGCTCCCCCGTGTGAATTCGCAAGTGCTTCTTCAAATCCGACAAATAATTGAATCCCTTACCACACACGTTGCAGGTATATGGTCTCTCTTTTGTGTGAGTTCGAATGTGGTTCACCAATGTGCTCTCGTAACAGGCACTGTAAGAACAATCAGTGCATTTGTACTTTTTGGCACGGGATACTGATCGGTGCCTCTTCCTGTGTCTCATCAAAGCCACCTTTGTGTTGAAGACAAGAGAGCATGATGTGCAGGGAAAATCTGCGATGAGATGCTCCTGTTCACCTGCAAAGATAATTCACCAAAAGAAAAAGAAAGCCGGTTCTCAGAAACTGGGCCATCGGAAAGAATCTCAATGTACAGCTTTGAAGGCAACATTTAGCAAATGAAGTGAAATGATGAGCTGAATTGAAAAGACTTAAAGGATCTGCAACCTTTACATGCGAATATTCTCAGTAAAGTGCCTCATGCGTCGTGCTGCAGCAGTGCAGTGTTCAAAAGTTGCAGGTTACCATTTACCTTTGTGATGTGATTTTTTTTTATTCTTAATTGCTCATCACAAGACTGCACTGATCATGACAGTTAAAAAAATAAAATAAATTCACTCAACAATTCACAATAATGCCAACTGAAACTAAAGGAAGCCAGAGGCAGTTTTGTGTTAGTGACTTTGTGTGAACCATCCCACTCTTTTGTTTTTTTAAGGTTGTTTTTTTTCTTTGACCCAACATGGCTGCCAGACCTTTTGAGCGATGATGTCATCTTTATCAAACCAAATTTCCCATGGGTAGTTGATCAATTAGTTAAATTTTGCATTGTTCAGTTAAGCGTTTTCTCCGACCAAGATGCTCAAAGATTTTCCCTTTGATCCAATATGGCTGCCAAACCACGTGACACATGATGGTCATTTTTATGAAAATCCTGTTGAAATTTCAAGTTAATCGGATGAAAATTGACAATTTCAGAAATTCTGGCCTATGTTGACCTCAAAAATAATTGGTACTTTAATTCAATGACCGAATGTGCAAATCCTCCACAAATTTCAATTTGATCAGATGAAAATTGACAATTTTAGAAATTTGGACTATGTTCACCTTTTGGCTAATGTTGACCTCAAAAATAATTGGCAGTTGAATTCAGTGACCTGATATGCAAATCCTGTTCAAATTTCAAGTCAATCGGATGAAAATTGAGGATTTCAGAAATTTTGGCCGATGTCGACCTCAAAAGAGTGACCGCTGTATCACATGGTCATGTAACATACGTGGTAAAGTTTCAATTTCCTCCACTGAACGGTTTTCCTTGCACGCTCTTAACAAAATGCAAACATGACGTACGCCATACCTACGTACGTCGTATGCACGCTACCAATCGCTTAATCCTGCTTCTCGCTTTGCGAGCGCAGGGTAATAACCAGGGACACCATTTGTCATATTAGGAAGAAAAGTACCATGAATGTCATGTCAAAGAGATCATGTGATCATACACGGCGAGCGGACAGTTGTTTTGCGAGGGGCAATATGGCGAACATTCAAACAGAAAAAAAACAGCGACAGGCGTCTCAATGAATTTATATTCAGCTGGTTCGATTTTCTCTATTTTATACCTAATAATTTCTTTATTCCACATTAGATGTAGGGTTTGTTTTGCCAGGCCAAGGTATTAGGGTTCAGAATTTACGTGCATACAAGATAAACATTAATATATAAATGAGGATTAGGGTAAGGGTTTGAGAGTTATGGTTACGCAATTCCCAGTGCAATTTTAAAACAAATCATATCACTGTGTGAAGGGCATGGATACGAGTACAGAAAGTGGTCGGATGTTCCTGTACGACAAAAAAATAAACAAATGAATTGGAGCACAAATAAGAGTAAAATTCATGATCTTAAACATGATTTACAGATTATATACTGAAACGCAAAAGAAACTTACCACCTTTTAAACCCGCAAATATCAACAATAACACTGCGTGTAGTAAATGTTTGAACTTATTTGTGGACAGTGTCCTCACTGTCAGACAAAACGGTCACGGATGGTCACTTGAACCCTCAATGGTCACTTCATAGCACAGCTGTTGAACAGCCGTTTTGACTGTCAGTGATTAGCCAAGGGGTACGGGATGATTTTAATGAGCTGCACGTGATGTCTTGATGTTGGCTTTAAAAAGGCCAGTGCAAAATGGGCATTTCAATCAACATGCCACGATTGTCAAGGGATCAGTGGCAGTGTGCCTTGGGCATACTGCAAGGCGGATTGAGCTACCGTGAGGTGGCACGTCGCCTTGGCTGTTCACACCAGACGATATCGGCACTGGTGGACAGAGACACCCTCCACAACTCTGCAGATGACAGACCTTGATCAGGGAGGCCAAGAGTCACCACTGCAAGGTAGGACAGGCAGATGGTCCAAAGTCAGATGGCTTCAGACATTGAGGACTGAGTGGGACAGAATCCAGCAGCAATCCATCCAAAGACTGGTAGGCAGTATGCGCCGACAATGCACTGCCTGCATCCAAAACAATGGTGGCTACACCCGCTATTGAAAGGGGACTGACATTGCACCCTGTGCTGTTCTGTACTGTAGAACAAACTTATGAGATGGTGTATCCTGGTCAAAAACTTGACACGTCATCAATAAAATGCCAATGTTTCAATTAGCAATTGTTGGTTTGTTTTATTAACCTCCGCCATCTTCGAAGATGGATGGAGGTTACTGTTTTCACCCCTTTCTGTTTGTTACTTACGAAATCT
Organism: Eptatretus burgeri; assembly: GCF_056783735.1. Lineage (NCBI taxonomy): Eukaryota > Metazoa > Chordata > Myxini > Myxiniformes > Myxinidae > Eptatretus > Eptatretus burgeri. The sequence goes on along the minus strand of NC_140962.1, from coordinate 151,627,020 downwards.
AAAGATTTCGCAAGTATATTGATGACTTCCGTTTCTGTTTGTTACTTACGAAATCTAAAGGTTTCGTAAGTTTATTGATGACTTCCGTTTGTTTGTTTGTTTTTTTGTTTGTAGGCAAGATAACTCGAGAACGGAAGAAGCTATCAATGTCAAATTACACCACGTGATTCAGGAGGGTGATGGCTCGTGCTGATTAGATTTTGGTCAAAATCGGTCAAAGGTCAAGGTCACAGTGAGGTCAAACATAATTCCGTAAATTCATGTGGAGAAATGGAGATTTTTGCTTCGCTCGACGTTACGAGTTTGTTTTAACTTCGATTTTAATTTTGTCTTCGGTTTTTGCGATCGCTTAGGACGCTTAAAACTCGGTTGTCGAAATTCTGGTAAAAATCGGATGTTTTGAAGACGTTTTAAGATTGTATAAAAAATATTTCACTCGACGCGTCACGGGTCGTCCCATGATGCAGTGCGCTCGAGCAGACACGTCGTTGAGTTACGTTAAGGTATAATTGCGTGGAGAAATGGAGATTTTTGCTTCGGTCGACGTTACGATTTTTGATGGTTTGATACAGAATCATCGTAGAAACTTCTGGTTTGCGTCGCTACCTTCTCGAGAGACAGCTTTTATTAGACAAGGTCAGAGGTCAAGTTGACGATTTCGTAAGTACCAGTCTATGACTGCTTGTTTGTTTGTTTGTTTGTTTGTAGGCACGATAACTCGAGAATGGAAGAAGCTACCAAGGTCAAATTACACCACGTGATTCAGGAGGGTGATGGCTAGTGCTGATTAGATTTTGGTCAAAATCGGTCAAAGGTCAAGGTCACAGTGAGGTCAAATATTCGATTTTTGATGGTGTGGTACAGATAACTCGAGAACGAAAGAAGCTACCAATGTCAAATTACACCACATGATTCAGGAGGGTGGTGGCTTGCGCTGATTAGATTTTGGTCAAAATCGGTCAAAGGTCAAGGTCACAGTGAGGTCAAACATCCAAAAAATGATAGCTCGAGAACGGAAGAAGCTACCAATGTCAAATTACACCACGTGATTCAGGAGGTTGATGGCTAGTGCTGATTAGATTTTGGTCAAAATCGGTCAAAGGTCAAGGTCACAGTGAGGTCAAATATTCGATTTTTGATGGTTTGGTACAGATAACTCGAGAACGAAAGAAGCTACCAATGTCAAATTACACCACGTGATTCAGGAGGGTGGTGGCTTGCGCTGATTAGATTTTGGTCAAAATCGGTCAAAGGTCAAGGTCACAGTGACGTCAAACATCCAAAACATTCGATTTTTGATGGTTTGGTACAGAATCATGGTAGAAACTTCTGGTTTGCGTCGCTACCTTCTCCAGAGACAGCTTGTATTCGACAAAGTCAGAGGTCAAGTTGACGATTTCGTAAGTGCCAGTCTATGACTGCTTGTTTGTTTGTTTATTTGTGAACAGTATTACGGAAAAACTCCTCGACGGATTTCGACGAAACTTGGTGGGGGGGTTAGGTATGGTCCAAGGATCATGCCATTAAATTTTGGACTTGGTCCCAGCCCCCCCTCCAAAAAAATTGCTCGAGAAAAATTTTTTTTTTTTGCAATTCCACATGTTTTAAGTGATTTCCCACCCCCCAAACTTTTTTTACCCCCCCCCCCAAAAAGAGAAATTTTTTTTGCATTTCTACATGTTTTAAGTGATTTCTACCCCCCCAAAAAAAATTGTTACCCCCCCAAAAAAAATTTGTTACCCCTCCCCAAAAAAAAAATTGCTAGAGAATTTTTTTTTTGCATTTCTACATATTTTAAGTGATTTCCAACCCCCCCAAAAAAATTGTTTGAGAAAATTTTTTTTTGCATTTTTACATGTTTTAAGTGATTTCCAACCCCCCCAAAAAAAATTTTGCAACTTTTTTTTCAACAAAATTGATTTTTTTTTTTTTTGCATTTTTACATGTTTTAAGTGATTTCCAACCCCCCCCCGCACCCCCCCCCCAAATGTTGGAGAAAAGAACTATAACTCTGTCAGCACTGTTGACATATTTCATGAATAAGATACAAGGTTCACTTGAGTGACCCAGCAGTATTGGCGGCAGAGGTTTTGCACTCTCCAGAGTGCTCACCGTCCAGTTTTTAACTGTTACAATTTTATTACATTTCAAACAAGTGGTAAGTTTCTTTTGCGTTTCAGTATATAAGCTAACAAATCTTCAAAATATGGCCAGAATTGGTGTCCACGACTTAAAGGAACACAAAAATGTCTTGAAATTAAAAATTAATCTTTAAAAACAATATTTTTCAAATTTGCTCCAGGCAATCCGGAGTTGCTTATCTCTGTGAAGTTTACTGCATTTTTTGTGACTTCATACTTTGAAGTCAAACATCTTTATTTAAAGGTCCCATGACACTCAAAATTTTCTGGTTAACCTCCGCCATCGAAAATGGATGGAGGTTACTGTTTTCACCTGTCTGTTTGTTTATTTGTGAACAGTATTACGGAAAAACTCCTGGACGGATTTCGACGAAACTTGGTGGGGGGATTAGGTATGGTCCAGGGATCATGCCATTAGATTTCGGACTTGGTCCAAAGTCCAATATGGCCGCAATGGCGGCCATTTAGAAAAAATATTTGAATTTTTGTTTTTGCATTTCAACATGTTTTAAGTGACTTCCATCCAAAAAAAAAAATTTGCTGGAGAAAAAAAAAAATTTGCAACTTTTTTTCAAAAAAATTTCGATATTTGAAAAATATTTGAATTTTTTATTTGCATTTCTACATGTTTTACGTGATTTCCAACCCCCCCCAAAAAAAATTTGTCAGAGAAAAAATAACAAATTTTGCACCTTTTTTTCAAAAACATTTCGATTTTATTTTTTTGGCATTTCTACATGCGCGTCGATCTAGTTTAGTTTATTCAATCGTGGTTCAGTAGAGTCTGATCCGTTTTGACCTACAATGAATAGGATATCAGGTTCACTTAAGTGACCCAGCAGTATTGGCGGCGGAGGTTTTGCACTCAACCGAGTGCTCCCCCTCTAGTTATTTATATATCAACTTGCCCTTCCTAGTGAAGAAATCACCCATGTTTCTTTTTTAAAATCAACAATGGGATAATTAGACCAATATTTCGAACATTTGTAGTGCTTTTCACAACTTGCTATGCCCCGCCCCTCAAAAAAGTGGAGTTCAGTGAACCGCAGGTCACGTGACTGTTGACGTCATCTCCAGAACGCGACTCGCTCAGAGTGGATCGATTAGACGTCGCATGCCGTATAAAGTACGTACAAATGCATTGTGCACATTTGTTTGCTATCTCACTGATAGTCTTAATTCCTGTGATTGTTTCGCGGAAGTTTCCTCACACACAGAGACAAGAAATTCTGCTTCTGAGCCGTGTATGCACAACAATCACGAGGCAATTATTTATCCCTTTACTACCTTGTCGTAGCCGTGTACAAATCCAATACATGTATGCACAATAAAGCGCTATACCATGTCCACAAAATATAAAATGTGAGCGTTGAACCTTTCCATTAAAAAAGAAACTTACAGGGACATACAAGTAAAATACTAAAGATGAATATTGCATCATTTCAAGGCACAAGGAGATAATTTTAAAATCAAACAATGTGAAAAACCTGCACCCACATTTTGCAGCTAATTGAATTGTTCGTTGAAACCAGCCTGCTGGGATAGGTACGATTCCACATACATGCAAGCCAGGTATGGTTGCACTCGACATACATGGGTTTATTCTAAAGTGAAGGTACTGCTTCCATTGGCTTGCTATTCATTAACATTTAGCAAAAATGCTGTAATAAATGAACAGGGAAAAATATGTTGGCACAACTATGAAAGACAAATTTATCTGTCCTATTACACGGCCTCATAGCCTCAGGACTCTTACGCATTGACTTGTACATTGTGTGCATGCTAATACAAGTTACTTGTCAACTCTAGAATCTAGACTTGTCCGATAAATCCTTCGTCCGTCCGACAAGTTCGATAAATCTGACGTGCTGTAGCTTTCTTTTGTTATTCTCTTTTCTTCGTTGTTTTCTACTGGCGCAACATGACGACAGTAGGAATAAAATAAATAATAATGCAACAGAACGTCAGATTTATCGGACTACTCTAGACAATTCTGTCGCAAGGTGTGTTCTGCACACAAGTTTTGATCATATCCGGACAGCGAGATTGCCGAGTCAACAGCCTCCGATGTGGTACCTTATCAAATGCTTTCTTAAAGTCTAGATGTACCACCCTCCACTGCCATTCCCTCATCCACCCGATCAGACAATGCCCCATGAAACTACAAATGATTTTTTTTTTTACCAAGTCGACATTTTTCACCCGTCTATCAGTTCGTGTGTGGATGTGCTGGATATCTCAAAAAGTTGTGGACGGATTCGGACGAAACTTGATAGACATGTTGGGTGTGCGACGAGTTCGAATCAATTCAATTTTGATGAAGATCCAGTTCTGGATGAGAGGTTTTTTTTTTTTGATTCTTCATGATTGAGAGATGGGGCCCAAAAACGACACGTCAATACAGCATGAAATTTCAAAAAATTGAGGACGAGTTGTGAGAAAATCGCGGACGAGGTCAGGTCAGGTATGGGAGCATGTGTCAGAACAGCACGTCGCTGCGTCCACTTTCCACCGGTACACCAGGGGCCTCCGTCTGGCCATCCCCCAGGCAGATGCCAGGCCCATCCCCATCTCCTTGAGATGATGGTCAACCTGTTGCAACCATGAGGCACATGGTCGACCCACTGGCCTCCTCCACTCATGAGACTCCCTCGCTGAGAGAATCTGGTGAGCAGGATCAGAGTCAGGAAAACGAGCCACATGTCCATACAGCCGCAACTGACGCTCACGGACTATGCAGGTAACAAATCTCATCCGAGTCTCTCTCAGCAACCGCTCGTTGGACACAAAATCCGACCAGCGATAGCCAAGGATTCTCCGAAGAGACCTGGTACCAAAGGAATTAAGTCTCCGTCTCAGATCCTTGGTCAGAGTCCAAGTCTCGCACCCATAGAGCAAGACTGGAAGTACCAAGGACCTGAAGACTCGGACTTTCGTCCTCCCGCACAGGTACCGGCAGCGCCACACCCCATGATCCAGTGAATCCATGACTCCCCAGGCCCGACCCAGACGTCTATTGACCTCTGACTCGCAGCCAGCAGAGACATGAATATCACTGCCAAGGTAAGTGAATCACTCTCCACGACCTCAACATCCTCACCACAAACAGACACAGATAGGACAGCAGCATCCAAGATGTCACCGAAAGCCTGGATCTTAGTTTTGACCCAAGAAACCCGTAATCCCAACGGCTCCGACTCCTCATTCAGCACCTCGAGGGCCCCCAAGAGGATGTCTAAAGTCTCCGCAAAGATGACTGCATCATCTGCAAAGTCAAGGTCCGAGATCTTGACATTCCCAAATGACGCACCGCAACTTGATCTCTCTGACATCCTCCCTAGAATCCAGTCCATACAAGTGCTGAAAAGTGTGGGGGCAAGTACACATCTCTGACGAACTCCAGTAACAACTGGAAATAAGTCAGAGATGGTATCACCACACTTCACAGCACTCTCAGTACCAGAGTAGAGTTCAGACATCAGATCGATCAGTTTTGGTGGCAACCCACGAAGACCAAGAATCCTCCAGAGGACATCCCGATTCACTGAATCGAACGCTTTACAGAGATCAACAAAGGCTGCAAGCAGCCCCTGCCAAAACTCTCGTCTGCGTTCGGTGAGGACACGAAGTGCAAGGATACGGTCAATCGTTGACCTCTTTGGTGTAAAGCCTGACTGCTCTGGACGCTGGTGCTCAAGCAGATGATGGCGAACCCTATCGAGAATTATCCGAGCAAAGACCTTGCCCGGCACTGAGAGCAGCGTCACCCCTCGGTAGTTGTTGCAGTCTTGGCGATCACCCTTCCCTTTCCAGAGAGGGACAACAAGGCCCATCTTCCAGTCAGTTGGGATGATGCCTGTGTTCCAGGCAGAGCACAAAACTGCATGCAACGACATGAGTGCAGCATTTCCACCAGCCCTGAGAAGTTCGGCATGGATGCCACAGATCCCTGGAGCTTTGCCCCGTTTCAACTGGTTCACCGCAGCCCGTGTTTCCACAAGCGTAGGTGGACCACAGTTGATTCGAGGGTCAGCAACAGGGATTGTAACACCCTTGACGTCCAACTCGACAGTTGGGGGATCAGCCTGGTACAACCGCTCAAAGTAACCGGCGCAGCGGGCCTTCACTTCAGACTCCGCTGTCAAGAGCCTACCACTCTCTGCTCGAACTGTAGTGCTCCGAGGGATGGGCTTGGATGAACGTAATGCGCGAATTCCCCTGTAAGCGGGACGAGAATCACCTGTCCACAGGTGATGCTCTACCCCCTCACAGATTCCTCGCACATAGGCCTCCTTGTCCACCCTCAGTGCACGTACAGTTTTACGCCTCAGCTCCCTGAACAGCTCAGCTCTGCCATTCAGCCTGGCACTGCGACTCTGGTCAATGGTATCCAGTGTCCCTTGACAGACAAAATTCTTCTTTGCCCTGCGGTGAGCTCCAAGGCATCCACCGGCAACATCAAGGACGGTGGTCTTGAAGGCGCTCCACAACTCTTAAGGACCCCCCAAAGCACCCAGACCCCCCAAGTGTCCACTCAGCCTGTTCGCAAACTCCTCAGCTACTCTCTCATCCCTGAGCTTGGCAACATCCAGCCTCGGCTGGGATGGTACCATTCTCCAGGATTTAAGGTGCAGCTTTAGAGTTGCTACAACAAGCCTGTGGTCAGTATTGAGGAACTGAGCACTCCGGTAGACCCTGCAGTTCTGGATCATCCTCCAACGACCGTCAATGAGGACATGGTAAATCTCCTTTGCCACACCGCCAGCGTTGGAATACCAAGTCCAGCGATGAGCTTGTGGGCGCTGAAACCATGAACCAGCCACCCTAAGTCCATGACTTCTTGCAAAGTCAAGGAACTTAGTGCTATTCTGGTTCATAGTTCCTGACCCATGGGGACCAACACACACCTCATAACCGTCCCTATCAGTTCCAGTCGATGCATTGAAATCCCCCAAGACTAGAAGTGTTTCTCGTCTGGGGCACTGATCAACCACAGACTCGAGTGTGGCGTAGAATGCATCCTTCACGGTGAGATCACTCGCCTCAGTCGGAGCATAAACAGAGACCAGGGAAATGACACCTAAGGAGTGACGAATCCTTAATCTCATAATACGCTCGTTGACCGGTGTTACCTCAATTATCATTGGGGTCAGCTTATTGGACACAGCTGCAGCAACTCCTTGGGTATGGTAACCATCAGAGCGACCAGACCAATAATAGGTGTAACCACCCACCATTATCTCGCCGCACCTCAGAGAGAGCTGCAATCCCGATGTCCAAACGCTTGAGCTCAGATGATAACAGAGACAGGTGATCATCCTCTCTTAGGGATAGGACATTCCAGGCACCCACCCGAAGGGACCGCCTCAGGTTAACCCAAGGAGACCGCCGTCTGGTGGACGACACCTCAGCACCACTCCGACACACTCTCCCGCAATCTGACCCAGGGATGTTACCCCGTGGTTTCCCTCCTAACAAAGATTGGGGGTCCCGAAGGCTTTGCCCCAATCCCGTCATCCGGTGAGCTGCCCTGCGAAGGGAAGCTGCACAGGAGGTACTCCCACGGAGTGGGTTTTCAGATTTTTTTTGCGTTTTTGCGTTTTGCGGAATGAAGGGTTTTACGGTGGCCAGAGTGGAAATCCTGCCACCAACCTCCTAATAAGAAGTGACCCAACTGCAGGAGGACGTCCGCAGACACAGTTGGGCACTAGATATGGATGGCCGTTGGCTCACAAGGAGCTCCTCCGCCCTTTGACAGGTTTTGTTTTTAATCCTGCTGGGTGTCCATATCCAAACACCCTCCTCACCAGAAAACCTGGTGGGGGAGACGGTTTAGTCGCCGACAACCCGACCATGGAACAGGTTAGTACAGGTTTACATGGTACCTGTAGCAGGTCACAGATCGAACCTGACCTGACAGTAAATCGCGGACGAGTTGTGACAAAAACCGCGGACGAGTTGTGACAAAAACCGCGGACGAGTTGTGACAAAAACCGCGGACGAGTTGTGACAAAAACCGCGGACGGGTTGTGACAAAAACCGCGGACGGGTTGTGACAAAAACCGCGGACGGGTTGTGACAAAAACCGCGGACGGGTTGTGACAAAAACCGCGGACGGGTTGTGACAAAAACCGCGGACGGGTTGTGACAAAAACCGCGGACGGGTTGTGACAAAAACCGCGGACGGGTTGTGACAAAAACCGCGGACGGGTTGTGACAAAAACCGCGGACGGGTTGTGACAAAAACCGCGGACGGGTTGTGACAAAAACCGCGGACGGGTTGTGACAAAAACCGCGGACGGGTTGTGACAAAAACCGCGGACGGGTTGTGACAAAAACCGCGGACGAGTTGTGACAAAAACCGCGGACGAGTTGTGACAAAAACCGCCGACGAGTTGTGACAAAAACCGCCGACGAGTTGTGACAAAAACCGCCGACGAGTTGTGACAAAAACCGCCGACGAGTTGTGACAAAAACCGCGGACGAGTTGTGACAAAAACCGCGGACGAGTTGTGACAAAAACCGCGGACGAGTTGTGACAAAAACCGCGGACGAGTTGTGACAAAAACCGCGGACGAGTTGTGACAAAACCGCGGACGAGTTGTGACAAAACCGCGGACGAGTTGTGACAAAACCGCGGACGAGTTGTGACAAAAACCGCGGAGGGGTTGTGACAAAAACCGCGGAGGGGTTGTGACAAAAACCGCGGACGGGTTGTGACAAAAACCGCGGACGGGTTGTGACAAAAACCGCGGACGGGTTGTGACAAAAACGCGGACGGGTTGTGACAAAAACCGCGGACGGGTTGCGACAAAAACCGCGGACGGGTTGCGACAAAAACCGCGGACGGGTTGCGACAAAAACCGCGGACGGGTTGCGACAAAAACCGCGGACGGGTTGCGACAAAAACCGCGGACGGGTTGCGACAAAAACCGCGGACGGGTTGCGACAAAAACCGCGGACGGGTTGCGACAAAAACCGCGGACGGGTTGCGACAAAAAACCGCGGACGGGTTGCGACAAAAACCGCGGACGGGTTATGCGATAAAACCGCGGACGGGTTGCGACAAAAACCGCGGACGGGTTGCGACAAAAACCGCGGACGGGTTGCGACAAAAACCGCGGACGGGTTATGCGACAAAAACCGCGGACGGGTTGCGACAAAAACCGCGGACGGAGTTGCGACAAAAACCGCGGACGGGTTGCGACAAAAACCGCGGACGGGTTGCGACAAAAACCGCGGACGGGTTTGCGACAAAACCGCGGACGGGTTGCGACAAAAACCGCGGACGGGTTGCGACAAAAACCGCGGACGGGTTGCGACAAAAACCGCGGACGGGTTATGCGACAAAAACCGCGGACGGGTTGCGACAAAAACCGCGGACGGGTTGCGACAAAAACCGCGGACGGAGTTATGCGACAAAAACCGCGGACGGGTTGCGACAAAAAACCGCGGACGGGTTGCGACAAAAACCGCCGGACGGGTTGCGACAAAAACCGCGGACGGGTTGCGACAAAAACCGCGGACGGGTTGCGACAAAAACCGCGGACGGGTTTGCGACAAAAACCGCGGACGGGATGCGGCAAAAACCGCGGACGGGTTGCGACAAAAACCGCGGACGGGTTGCGACAAAAACCGCGGACGGGTTGCGACAAAAACCGCGGACGGGTTGCGACAAAAACCGCGGACGGGTTGCGACAAAAACCGCGGACGGGTTGCGCCAAAAACCGCGGACGGGTTATGCGACAAAAACCGCGGACGGGTTGCGACAAAAACCGCGGACGGGTTTGCGACAAAAACCGCGGACGGGTTGCGACAAAAACCGCGGACGGGTTGCGACAAAAACCGCGGACGGGTTGCGACAAAAACCGCGGACGGGTTATGCGACAAAAACCGCTGGACGGGTTGCGACATAAAACCGCGGACGGGTTGCGACAAAAACCGCGGACGGTTATGCGACAAAACCGCGGACGGGTTGCGACAAAACCGCGGACGGGTTGCGACAAAAACCGCGGGACGGGTTGCGACAAAAACCGCGGACGGGTTGCGACAAAAACCGCGGACGGGTTGCGACAAAAACCGCGGACGGGTTGCGACAAAAACCGCGGACGGGTTGCGACAAAAACCGCGGACGGGTTGCGACAAAAACCGCGGACGGGTTGCGACAAAAACCGCGGACGGGTTGTGACAAAAACCGCGGACGGGTTGTGACAAAAACCGCGGACGGGTTGTGACAAAAACCGCGGACGGGTTGCGACAAAAACCGCGGACGGGTTGCGACAAAAACCGCGGACGGGTTGCGACAAAAACCGCGGACGGGTTGCGACAAAAACCGCGGACGGGTTGCGACAAAAACCGCGGACGGGTTGCGACAAAAACCGCGGACGGGTTGCGACAAAAACCGCGGACGGGTTGCGACAAAAACCGCGGACGGGTTGCGACAAAAACCGCGGACGGGTTGCGACAAAAACCGCGGACGGGTTGCGACAAAAACCGCGGACGGGTTGCGACAAAAACCGCGGACGGGTTGCGACAAAAACCGCGGACGGGTTGCGACAAAAGCGGCGGACGGGTTGTGACAAAAACCGCGGACGGGTTGCGACAAAAACCGCGGACGGGTTGCGACAAAAACCGCGGACGGGTGGCGCAAAAAACCGCGGACGGGTTGCGACAAAAACCGCGGACGGGTTGCGACAAAAACCGCGGACGGGTTGCGACAAAAACCGCGGACGGGTTGCGACAAAAACCGCGGACGGGTTGCGACAAAAACCGCGGACGGGTTGCGACAAAAACCGCGGACGGGTTGCGACAAAAACCGCGGACGGGTTGCGACAAAAACCGCGGACGGGTTGCGACAAAAACCGCGGACGGGTTGCGACAAAAACCGCGGACGGGTTGCGACAAAAACCGCGGACGGGTTGCGACAAAAACCGCGGACGGGTTGCGACAAAAACCGCGGACGGGTTGCGACAAAAACCGCGGACGGGTTGCGACAAAAACCGCGGACGGGTTGCGACAAAACCGCGGACGGGTAGCGACAAAAACCGCGGACGGGTTGCGACAAAAACCGCGGACGGGTTGCGACAAAAACCGCGGACGGGTTGCGACAAAACCGCGGACGGGTTGTGACAAAAAACCGCGGACGGGTTGTGACAAAAACCGCGGACGGGGCTGACAAAACCGCGGACGGGTTGTGACAAAAACCGCGGACGGGTTGTGACAAAAACCGCGGACGGGTTGTGACAAAAACCGCGGACGGGTTGTGACAAAAACCGCGGACGGGTTGTGACAAAAACCGCGGACGGGTTGTGACAAAAACCGCGGACGGGTTGTGACAAAAACCGCGGACGGGTTGTGACAAAACCGCGGACGACAAAACCGCGGACGGGTTGTGACAAAAACCGCGGACGGGTTGTGACAAAAACCGCGGACGGGTTGTGACAAAAACCGCGGACGGGTTGTGACAAAAACCGCGGACGGGTTGTGACAAAAACCGCGGACGGGTTGTGACAAAACCGCGGACGGGTTGTGACAAAACCGCGGACGTGTTGTGACAAAACCGCGGACGAGTTGTGACAAAACCGCGGACGAGTTGTGACAAAACCGCGGACGAGTTGTGACAAAACCGCGGACGAGTTGTGACAAAACCGCGGACGAGTTGTGACAAAACCGCGGACGAGTTGTGACAAAACCGCGGACGAGTTGTGACAAAACCGCGGACGAGTTGTGACAAAACCGCGGACGAGTTGTGACAAAACCGCGGACGAGTTGTGACAAAACCGCGGACGAGTTGTGACAAAACCGCGGACGAGTTGTGACAAAACCGCGGACGAGTTGTGAGAAAATCGCGGACGAGTTGTGAGAAAATCGCGGACGAGTTGTGAGAAAATCGCGGACGAGTTGTGACAAAACCGCGGACGAGTTGTGACAAAACCGCGGACGAGTTGTGACAAAGCCGCGGACGAGTTGTGACAAAGCCGCGGACGAGTTGTGACAAAGCCGCGGACGAGTTGTGACAAAGCCGCGGACGAGTTGTGACAAAGCCGCGGACGAGTTGTGACAAAGCCGCGGACGAGTTGTGACAAAACCGCGGACGAGTTGTGACAAAACCGCGGACGAGTTGTGACAAAACCGCGGACGAGTTGTGACAAAACCGCGGACGAGTTGTGACAAAACCGCGGACGAGTTGTGACAAAACCGCGGACGAGTTGTGACAAAACCGCGGACGAGTTGTGACAAAACCGCGGGCGAGTTGTGACAAAACCGCGGGCGAGTTGTGACAAAACCGCGGGCGAGTTGTGACAAAACCGCGGGCGAGTTGTGACAAAACCGCGGGCGAGTTGTGACAAAACCGCGGGCGAGTTGTGACAAAATCGCGGGCGAGTTGTGACAAAATCGCGGGCGAGTTGTGACAAAATCGCGGGCGAGTTGTGACAAAATCGCGGGCGAGTTGTGACAAAATCGCGGGCGAGTTGTGACAAAATCGCGGGCGAGTTGTGACAAAATCGCGGGCGAGTTGTGACAAAATCGCGGGCGAGTTGTGACAAAATCGCGGGCGAGTTGTGACAAAATCGCGGGCGAGTTGTGACAAAATCGCGGGCGAGTTGTGACAAAATCGCGGGCGAGTTGTGACAAAATCGCGGGCGAGTTGTGACAAAATCGCGGGCGAGTTGTGACAAAATCGCGGGCGAGTTGTGACAAAATCGCGGGCGAGTTGTGACAAAATCGCGGGCGAGTTGTGACAAAATCGCGGGCGAGTTGTGACAAAATCGCGGGCGAGTTGTGACAAAATCGCGGGCGAGTTGTGACAAAATCGCGGGCGAGTTGTGACAAAATCGCGGGCGAGTTGTGACAAAATCGCGGGCGAGTTGTGACAAAATCGCGGGCGAGTTGTGACAAAATCGCGGACGAGTTGTGACAAAATCGCGGACGAGTTGTGACAAAATCGCGGACGAGTTGTGACAAAATCGCGGACGAGTTGTGACAAAATCGCGGACGAGTTGTGAGAAAATCGCGGACGAGTTGTGAGAAAATCGCGGACGAGTTGTGAGAAAATCGCGGACGAGTTGTGAGAAAATCGCGGACGAGTTGTGAGAAAATCGCGGACGAGTTGTGAGAAAATCGCGGACGAGTTGTGAGAAAATCGCGGACGAGTTGTGAGAAAATCGCGGACGAGTTGTGAGAAAATCGCGGACGAGTTGTGAGAAAATCGCGGACGAGTTGTGAGAAAATCGCGGACGAGTTGTGAGAAAATCGCGGACGAGTTGTGAGAAAATCGCGGACGAGTTGTGAGAAAATCGCGGACGAGTTGACAAAATCGCGGACGAGTTGACAAAATCGCGGACGAGTTGACAAAATCGCGGACGAGTTGACAAAATCGCGGACGAGTTGACAAAATCGCGGACGAGTTGACAAAATCGCGGACGAGTTGACAAAATCGCGGACGAGTTGTGAGAAAATCGCGGACGAGTTGTGAGAAAATCGCGGACGAGTTGTGAGAAAATCGCGGACGAGTTGTGAGAAAATCGCGGACGAGTTGTGAGAAAATCGCGGACGAGTTGTGAGAAAATCGCGGACGAGTTGTGAGAAAATCGCGGACGAGTTGTGACAAAATCGCGGACGAGTTGTGACAAAATCGCGGACGAGTTGTGACAAAATCGCGGACGAGTTGTGACAAAATCGCGGACGAGTTGACAAAATCGCGGACGAGTTGTGACAAAATCGCGGACGAGTTGTGACAAAATCGCGGACGAGTTGACAAAATCGCGGACGAGTTGTGACAAAATCGCGGACGAGTTGTGACAAAATCGCGGACGAGTTGTGACAAAATCGCGGACGAGTTGTGACAAAATCGCGGACGAGTTGTGACAAAATCGCGGACGAGTTGTGACAAAATCGCGGACGAGTTGTGACAAAATCGCGGACGAGTTGTGACAAAATCGCGGACGAGTTGTGACAAAATCGCGGACGAGTTGTGACAAAATCGCGGACGAGTTGTGAGAAAATCGCCGACGAGTTGTGAGAAAATCGCGGACGAGTTGTGACAAAATCGCGGACGAGTTGTGACAAAATCACGGACGAGTTGTGACAAAATCACGGACGAGTTGTGACAAAATCGCGGACGAGTTGTGACAAAACACACACGACTCACCATTCTCCGAGACTCCTCCATCTTCAGCACAAACAGAGCCCTCGTTGTCATCGTCGATCCACAAAACTTCAGCAGGTCCTCCCGTCTCCTCAACGTACATTCCACGTCTGGACACGACGGTCCTTTCCGATCTTCTCCCCGCACGGAACGACTCCATGTACCGACATAGCTCGGCGTACATGGTGTCGGTGAACTTTCGTGCGGATAAAGAACACAGTTGATCTCTCACCGTCGGGGGCTCGGCCCGGGCACAGAGAGCTCCGAGGATCTCGATCCCGAGACCCGTAACGGCGGCTCGGAGAGACTCCTCCGATAGACCCTGGATCTCCAGCCAGGCCGGGACGGGCCCGCGGTCTCCACTCCATCTCCTCCATTCCATTGTCTGTCAATATCCCGAGCTAAAAGATTCAAAACAAATATATAGCAGGTGTGTGATGCAATTTTTTTTTTTTTTTTAATCTCTCTTTGAGACGAGTTTCTTCAGATACTGATTGACGCTTGATGCTAATCATTGGACATTTAACTAATCGTCCTGAAAATAAAAAAATAAAAAAATAAAAATAAATCCCGGATATTTACTACTTCCTCTTCCGAGAGCGTCATCGTGGTTGGAAGGGACCGCATGATGTTGTTTGTGGGTTTCATTTCCCTCAGTCATTTCTGTGCGTTTCAGCCACTCAGCTGGAAATACACCTGCAGCACACGCTTCCGGTGCCAAGCAGCCGCCATGTTGGAACACGCTTCCGGTGCCAAGCAGCCGCCATGTTGGAATACGCTTCCGGTGCCAAGCAGCCGCCATGTTGGAACACGCTTCCGGTGCCAAGCAGCCACCATGTTGGAATACCCTTCCTTTGCCAGAACGCAAGAGGTGCAGGTGGAATGTATCGCTGAGTGTGATTGACGCTGGACTTCGTTTTCATATGTGTTGCTTCATCAGGATGAAGATTAACGCAACACGTCATCGGATTCCGTTGACAGATTGATTTACATTTGTTTCCAAATTTCCACATTGTTTATCTTTTTTTGAGGAGGTGCATTTGGGGGGTGAGGGTGTGGGAGGGGGGGATGTGGGAGGGGGATGAGGGTGTGGGAGGGGGGGATGTGGGAGGGGGGAAGAGGATGTGGGAGGGGGGGAAGAGGATGTGGGAGGGGAGAGAGTGTGGGGGGGGGGGGTTGTTGCTGAAATGGCGATGTTCCCTGTCGACGGAATCCATAACTATGTTCCTCACAGACAGGGTCCGGAACATTGTCCCTCACAGACAGGCTCCGTAACTATGTCCCTCACAGACAGGGTCCATAACAATGTCCCTCACAGACAGGGTCCATAACAATGTCCCTCACAGACAGGGTCTGTAACAATGTCCCTCACAGACAGAGTCCATAACTATGTTACTCTCAGACAGAGTCCATAACTATGTTACTCGCAGACAGAGTCCATAAATATGTTACTCGCAGACAGAGTCCATAACTTTGTTACTCTCAGACAGAGTCCATAACTTTGTTACTCACAGACAGAGTCCATAACTTTGTTACTCTCAGACAGAGTCCATAACTATGTTACTCGCAGACAGAGTCCATAACTACATTACTCGCAGACAGAGTCCATAACTATGTTACTTGCAGACAGAGTTCATAACTATGTTACTTGCAGACAGGGTCCATAACGATGTTACTTGCAGACAGGGTCCATAACGATGTTACTCGCAGACAGAGTCCATAACTACGTTACTCGCAGACAGGGTCCATAACGATGTTACTTGCAGACAGAGTCCATAACTATGTTACTTGCAGACAGGGTCCATAACTACGTTACTCGCAGACAGAGTCCATAACTACGTTACTCGCAGACAGAGTCCATAAATATGTTACTCGCAGACAGAGTCCATGCCCATGTTACTCGCAGACAGAGTCCATAAATATGTTACTCTCAGACAGAGTCCATAAATATGTTACTCTCAGACAGAGTCCATAACTTTGTTACTCTCAGACAGAGTCCATAACTATGTTACTCGCAGACAGAGTCCATAACTATGTTACTTGCAGACAGAGTCCATAAATATGTTACTCTCAGACAGAGTCCATAACTATGTTACTCGCAGACAGAGTCCATAACTATGTTACTTGCAGACAGAGTCCATAACTATGTTACTTGCAGACAGAGTCCATAAATATGTTACTCGCAGACAGAGTCCATAACTACGTTACTCGCAGACAGAGTCCATAACCATGTTACTCGCAGACAGAGTCCATAACTATGTTACTCGCAGACAGAGTCCATTCCCATGTTACTCGCAGACAGAGTCCATAACTATGTTACTCGCAGACAGAGTCCATAACTATGTTACTCGCAGACAGAGTCCATAACTACATTACTCGCTGACAGAGTCCATAACTATGTTACTTGCAGACAGAGTTCATAACTATGTTACTTGCAGACAGGGTCCATAACAATGTTACTTGCAGACAGAGTCCATAACTATGTTACTTGCAGACAGAGTCCATAACTATGTTACTCGCAGACAGAGTCCATTCCCATGTTACTCGCAGACAGAGTCCATTCCCATGTTACTCGCAGACAGAGTCCATAACTATGTTACTCGCAGACAGAGTCCATAACTATGTTACTCGCAGACAGAGTCCATAACTATGTTACTCGCAGACAGAGTCCATTCCCATGTTACTCGCAGACAGAGTCCATAACTATGTTACTCGCAGACAGAGTCCATAACTATGTTACTCGCAGACAGAGTCCATAACTATGTTACTCGCAGACAGAGTCCATAACTATGTTACTCGCAGACAGAGTCCATAACTATGTTACTCGCAGACAGAGTCCATAACTACATTACTCGCAGACAGAGTCCATGCCCATGTTACTCGCAGACAGAGTCCATAACTATGTTACTTGCAGACAGAGTCCATAACTATGTTACTTGCAGACAGGGTCCATAACTACGTTACTCGCAGACAGAGTCCATAACTACGTTACTCGCAGACAGAGTCCATTCCCATGTTACTCGCAGACAGAGTCCATAACTATGTTACTTGCAGACAGAGTTCATAACTATGTTACTTGCAGACAGGGTCCATAACTATGTTACTTGCAGACAGGGTCCATTCCCATGTTACTCGCAGACAGAGTCCATTCCCATGTTACTCGCAGACAGAGTCCATAACTATGTTACTCGCAGACAGAGTCCATAACTATGTTACTTGCAGACAGAGTCCATAACTATGTTACTTGCAGACAGAGTCCATAACTATGTTACTTGCAGACAGGGTCCATAACTACGTTACTCGCAGACAGAGTCCATAACTACGTTACTCGCAGACAGAGTCCATAACTACGTTACTCGCAGACAGAGTCCATTCCCATGTTACTCGCAGACAGAGTCCATAACTATGTTACTTGCAGACAGAGTTCATAACGATGTTACTTGCAGACAGGGTCCATAACTATGTTACTTGCAGACAGGGTCCATTCCCATGTTACTCGCAGACAGAGTCCATTCCCATGTTACTCGCAGACAGAGTCCATAACTATGTTACTCGCAGACAGAGTCCATAACTATGTTACTCGCAGACAGAGTCCATAACTACATTACTCGCAGACAGAGTCCATGCCCATGTTACTCGCAGACAGAGTCCATAACTATGTTACTTGCAGACAGAGTCCATAACTATGTTACTTGCAGACAGGGTCCATAACTACGTTACTCGCAGACAGAGTCCATAACTACGTTACTCGCAGACAGAGTCCATAACTACGTTACTCGCAGACAGAGTCCATTCCCATGTTACTCGCAGACAGAGTCCATAACTATGTTACTCGCAGACAGAGTCCATAACTACGTTACTCGCAGACAGAGTCCATGCCCATGTTACTCGCAGACAGAGTCCATAAATATGTTACTCGCAGACAGAGTCCATAAATATGTTACTCGCAGACAGAGTCCATAACTATGTTACTCGCAGACAGAGTCCATAACTATGTTACTCGCAGACAGAGTCCATTCCCATGTTACTCGCAGACAGAGTCCATAACTATGTTACTTGCAGACAGAGTTCATAACTATGTTACTTGCAGACAGGGTCCATAACGATGTTACTTGCAGACAGAGTCCATAACTACGTTACTTGCAGACAGAGTCCATAACTACGTTACTCGCAGACAGAGTCCATAACGACGTTACTCGCAGACAGAGTCCATTCCCATGTTACTCGCAGACAGAGTCCATAACTATGTTACTTGCAGACAGAGTTCATAACTATGTTACTTGCAGACAGGGTCCATAACTATGTTACTTGCAGACAGGGTCCATAACTATGTTACTTGCAGACAGGGTCCATAACTACGTTACTCGCAGACAGAGTCCATAACTACGTTACTCGCAGACAGAGTCCATTCCCATGTTACTCGCAGACAGAGTCCATAAATATGTTACTCGCAGACAGAGTCCATAACTATGTTACTTGCAGACAGAGTCCATAAATATGTTACTCGCAGACAGAGTCCATGCCCATGTTACTCGCAGACAGAGTCCATAAATATGTTACTCGCAGACAGAGTCCATAACTATGTTACTCGCAGACAGAGTCCATAACTATGTTACTCGCAGACAGAGTCCATAACTATGTTACTTGCAGACAGAGTTCATAACTATGTTACTTGCAGACAGGGTCCATAACGATGTTACTCGCAGACAGAGTCCATAACTACATTACTCGCAGACAGAGTCCATGCCCATGTTACTCGCAGACAGAGTCCATAACTATGTTACTTGCAGACAGAGTCCATAACTATGTTACTTGCAGACAGGGTCCATAACTACGTTACTCGCAGACAGAGTCCATAACTACGTTACTCGCAGACAGAGTCCATAACTACGTTACTCGCAGACAGAGTCCATTCCCATGTTACTCGCAGACAGAGTCCATAACTATGTTACTTGCAGACAGAGTCCATAAATATGTTACTCGCAGACAGAGTCCATAAATATGTTACTCGCAGACAGAGTCCATAACTATGTTACTCGCAGACAGAGTCCATAACTATGTTACTCGCAGACAGAGTCCATAACTATGTTACTCGCAGACAGAGTCCATAACTATGTTACTCGCAGACAGAGTCCATTCCCATGTTACTCGCAGACAGAGTCCATAACTATGTTACTCGCAGACAGAGTCCATAACTATGTTACTCGCAGACAGAGTCCATAACTATGTTACTCGCAGACAGAGTCCATAACTACATTACTCGCAGACAGAGTCCATGCCCATGTTACTCGCAGACAGAGTCCATAACTATGTTACTTGCAGACAGAGTCCATAACTATGTTACTTGCAGACAGGGTCCATAACTACGTTACTCGCAGACAGAGTCCATAACTACGTTACTCGCAGACAGAGTCCATAACTACGTTACTCGCAGACAGAGTCCATTCCCATGTTACTCGCAGACAGAGTCCATAACTATGTTACTTGCAGACAGAGTTCATAACTATGTTACTTGCAGACAGGGTCCATAACTATGTTACTTGCAGACAGGGTCCATAACTATGTTACTTGCAGACAGGGTCCATAACTACGTTACTCGCAGACAGAGTCCATAACTACGTTACTCGCAGACAGAGTCCATAACTATGTTACTTGCAGACAGAGTCCATAACTATGTTACTTGCAGACAGAGTCCATAACTATGTTACTTGCAGACAGGGTCCATAACGATGTTACTTGCAGACAGAGTCCATAACTATGTTACTTGCAGACAGGGTCCATAACTACGTTACTCGCAGACAGAGTCCATAACTACGTTACTCGCAGACAGAGTCCATAAATATGTTACTCGCAGACAGAGTCCATAACTATGTTACTTGCAGACAGAGTCCATAACTATGTTACTTGCAGACAGGGTCCATAACTACGTTACTCGCAGACAGAGTCCATAACTACGTTACTCGCAGACAGAGTCCATAACTACGTTACTCGCAGACAGAGTCCATGCCCATGTTACTCGCAGACAGAGTCCATAACTACGTTACTCGCAGACAGAGTCCATAACGACGTTACTCGCAGACAGAGTCCATTCCCATGTTACTCGCAGACAGAGTCCATAACTATGTTACTCGCAGACAGAGTCCATAACTACGTTACTCGCAGACAGAGTCCATAACGACGTTACTCGCAGACAGAGTCCATAACGACGTTACTCGCAGACAGAGTCCATAACGACGTTACTCGCAGACAGAGTCCATAACGACGTTACTCGCAGACAGGGTCCATAACGATGTTACTCGCAGACAGAGTCCATAACTACGTTACTCGCAGACAGGGTCCATAACGATGTTACTTGCAGACAGAGTCCATGCCCATGTTACTCGCAGACAGAGTCCATAAATATGTTACTCGCAGACAGAGTCCATAACTACGTTACTCGCAGACAGAGTCCATAACTACGTTACTCGCAGACAGAGTCCATAACTACGTTACTCGCAGACAGGGTCCATAACGATGTTACTTGCAGACAGAGTCCATAACTACGTTACTTGCAGACAGAGTCCATAACTACGTTACTCGCAGACAGGGTCCATAACGATGTTACTCGCAGACAGAGTCCATAACTACGTTACTCGCAGACAGGGTCCATAACGATGTTACTTGCAGACAGAGTCCATAACTATGTTACTTGCAGACAGGGTCCATAACTACGTTACTCGCAGACAGAGTCCATAACTACGTTACTCGCAGACAGAGTCCATTCCCATGTTACTCGCAGACAGAGTCCATAACTAGGTTACTCGCAGACAGGGTCCATAACTAGGTTACTCGCAGACAGGGTCCATAACTACGTTACTCGCAGACAGGGTCCATAACTACGTTACTCGCAGACAGGGTCCATAACGATGTTACTCGCAGACAGAGTTGTTCAAGCAAATTGTGCAGTTTGGGCTCCTCACGGAAATGTAGGTGATCATTTGACCTCTTTGCAATTCCTCTTTTTTATTGTCCATCTCTCCAACGGGAAGTGAATTATTGCAGAAATTTTTTCTGGAAGGCTCACCTGGCTGCGCCTCGATGGGTTTGAGGGTCGTGGAGCAGCGGCTGAAACCTGAATCCTATTCAGGGTCCTCCTGATGACTCCACCTTTGTTCTTTACTTCTTCGTTTTCCTTCTTGGTCTTTCCTTTCATTACAAAGCATCTATTTTTTTTACACTTACACAGGGTACGGAAGAAATTGGAAATGCCATCTTTGAGTAAAGGAACTGAAGGGAAAAGGATAGGATTGGAGGTATCTCTTCAATGTGTGCAAGCAGTTGGGGAGTAAATTGAGGAAAAGAAGAGAATGTATGATAGTCGGATAAGAAATAGGGGCTCTGTGGACTTTCGGAGAGAAGGGGAGGAATATTAGGAGGATATAAGAATATCAGGACAGAATACAAGGGAAGGAGCATAGAAAGGAGAGAGAGAGTCAAGAAAAATTCTGCGATGTTGAGACACAAAATAAATAGATGACTCCAAAAATGAAGGACAACAGAGTAGCAGCAGAATGTTTGAGTGGAGAAAGATGGTACGAGAATATTGGACGGGACACGAAGGGAACAAGGGAAGGGACTTGTATGAGATGTATCACTGAGTGGGTGGGGGTCGGGGAGTTCCCCATGGATACGCCCCTCAAAATAATTTACTCGATGATGACGTACATCATTGGCATCCATTGTTTTTTTTTAAAATTTTATTCCACATGTGCATCTCTCCAGATAGAAAAAGAAAATAATTTCTAAATTCCACACATTTTATTGGTTTGATTTGGTCCAGGTTTTTTTCATTTGAACCACAAAACATTCCACTGAAAATTTAACCTTTTGTTGAAATTAAAATACAAAGGTTACAATAGAAATATGATGATTGAGCAAAAACTCAAGATTTCAACAAAACACGATAAATAGGATGCCCCCCCCCCCCACTTCCATGAATCATCCATTACTTAAATGGCCCCAAGAAGTCCCACCTTCTCGTGGTTGGCCAGGGAAGGTTTCTGAAATTTTTAATGAACCAGTCAGCAAGGTCTGACGTTCGACTGAAGGTGGCAGGAATTGAATTTACTATGGGTGCTGGCGGGAACTTGACGACTCTTCGCTAAAGACACAATGGGATATTTAATGTTCACCAACGACCCGTGCTGGTAGATAAGACGGGTTTGGCGGATTAATGTCCACGGCACTCGCAATGATCAGTAAGCCTTTCTGCGAAACACCAGGACGACAGTTTGTAGGATTTCAACCCAGACTAGACAGCTTGGAGGAAAATGCACACACATTTCTTTTCTGACCCACTAACCCATCCAACATCCACTTCTAAAATGCCACTTTATTAGCCCCCCCCGCCCCCGTTGGACTTGGTCCAAAACGGGGGCTTATGCATTGGGTCTCATCCGTCCGTGCGGAGCCATATCTTGGTCATGTATGGACCTATTTTGTTCAAGCTTGGCGCAAAGACAATACATGATGGTGTAGATACGCACATCATTTTGTTTCATGATTCGATCAAATGCGGTTGACTGGCGGCCATTTTAGTTGCAAAAGCCTGATGTTGAACACGTCCTCAACCATTTCTCGTACGAGCAATTTATCGATATTATTCATACTTGGCACACAGATGAAGAATGATGGCTTGCATAAGGAAATCTTTTTTTTTTTCTTCTCGAGATCAGATCCAAGATGGCCGACTGGCGGCCATTTTGGGACTTAAATGCATCCGCAACCATTTCTCAGACGCGCATGGTCCGATTTTGTTCAAACGTGGCACAAGCACAGTACATGATGGTATACACATGCAACTCACTTTATTTTGCGATCTGATTAAAGGTATAGATTGAGGGTATAGATTAATGTTGAGAAAGGTACAAACATGGAATGAGGATATAGTGATAAAATGAGTACACAGTTAAAGTAACCAGGTCAAGCTAATTACTTTCAATAATCTCAACTAATAAATGTCAATGTGTGTGTGTGTGTGTCACTGTGTCTCCTCCATAATTCCAAAATTATAAAACCGAGACCTTATTTAATTTTGTCCTTCATCAGGCGATCCTCGGCCACCTTGCTCTCGGGGGTCGTAAGGCGTATCCTTGGTAACCTCACTAGGGTCTGAAGCCACCATGTTTTTTTGGCCTGCTCAACCATGCCTTGACGGGGAACAGGCCACAACGATTTCTTAACGATCAAGTTTTTTTTTTTTCACTTTCCTCGCTCATATTATCGAATGCCTGTTCATCATAGCTACGAATTGCTGGGGACATGGCAATGCTTATAAACGCCCGGAGACGTCAGCGTTCATTGCTTTATTTCATTTCCGCACATGCGATCACCACGAGTGTCTCTTAAACTCAGGAGAATTACAAATTTTAAGCTCCAGAATGGAACTTACAAGCAGTTCCGACTCCTGGAAAAGTGTTCATTTGTCAAATTCAGACATATGTAACATTTCGGGCATCTCCGGGAGGTGTGTGTTTAATATGATGGTTCAGTGATTGCCGACTGCATGCCAAGGGAGCCTTTTCTTATCCACCGCTTCATTAGAGTGCTTAAGCTAGCGCTCTACAATATTTGCACCTTCACTGAATACTGCATATAGATCAATTTGAACAGGAGCCTGGTGTTGGCCTCATGGTTAGGGTAGCTGATTGGGATCCTAGGGTCCTGAGTTTGAGCTCCGTTGGCTGCTGAATTAATACCAGGTGGGGTTGACTCAGCCTGTCATCCTTCTGAGGTCAGCAAAATGAGTACCAGTGTACTGGTAATAGGGACACTGCATCAGTGGCAAAGCCACGTCCCTAACCAATGATGTAACCAGCAGCCATAAGACTGCACTCAAAAGAAACAAAAGACTTGAACAAAGTTCAGGGCTACTCGCCTGCGTTGGCCACGTATTGGTTTGCGGTGCAAAAGGTGGTGGCTGCCTTGCTGAAAATGTGAAATTTTATTTTCAACGACATTTACCATTTTTGTTCTTCCATTATACGACCTGTCACTTCGGCATAGATAAAAACAAATGTAAACTTGAAGGGCACTCGATGGAGTGCATACCTCTGCCACATAATGCCTGATCCGCGAGAACATATTGGGCCCAACACATTTTTGAAATATCAGGCTGTACAGTATGATATCGTTTTTAGCCTGATCTCTCAATGGTGAAGAATCATTTCAGGAATCAAATAATTCTCGTATCCAGATTTGGATCTTCACCAAAATCGAATCAATTCTTCCTTGTCAAACACCCAACTGGTCCACCAAGTTTCATCCGAATCCGTCAACAACTTTTGAGATATCATGCTATATATCATTTTTGGCTCTATCTCAATGGTGAATGGTGAAGAATCACTTTAAAAAATTCAAATAGCCAGATCTGGATTTTCACCAAAATCTAATCAGTTTGTCCTTGTCACACATTGAATCCGTCCACAACTTTTTGAGATATCCTGCACGCAAACAAACAAACACACAAACAAACAAGAAGAAGACATCGTGCAGAGCACGATACTTGCAAAATCCAGAAAACAAATTTGACGTCAAAAATAATTGGTGGTTGTTTTCAATGACCAAATGCAACTCCTCTTCAAATTTCAAGTTAATCGGATGAAATTGGACAATTTTAGAAAGTCGGTCTGTGTTGACCTTTTGGCCGATGTGGACCTGCAAAATAATTGGTGGTTGAATTCAGTGACCTGAAATGTAAATCCTCTTCAAATTTCAAGTCAATTGGATGAAAATTGAGGATTTTAGAAACACCACCTTAGTTGTTGACCTTTGGCCGATGATGACCTCAAAAATAATTGGTGGTTGAATTCAGCGACCTGAAATATAAATCCTCTTCAAATTTCTAGTCAATCGGATGAAAATTGAGGATTTCAGAAATACTACCTTAGTTGTTGACCTTTGGGAGATGTTGACCTCAAAAATAATTGGTGGTTGAATTCAGTGAACTGATATGCAAATCCTCTACAAATTTCAAGTCAATGGGTTGAAAATTGAGGATTTTAGAAATACCACCTTAATTGTTGACTTTGTGCCTATGTTGACCTTTTGACCTCAAAAACAATAGACTTCTTCCTTGCGACAATCTCTACCATGTGGTGAAGTTTCGTGAAGATCGGTTTGAAATTGTGACTTGTCGGCGACAAACAGACAAACAGACAAACAGACAGAATAACAAAATCGACGAACCAATACACTTGAAAAACGTTCGATTTTGCAAATAAAAAACAAACTGACAAAGGGGTGAAAATATTATAACCTCCTTGACCTTTGGTGGCGGAGGTAATTAAACATTTCGCTTAAAAAAAAATTTCTTCCAACGTTTCGTGCATTGCATGGTGAAGCCACCTGGCACGTTCATCAACGTTCAATTGCGATACCGTAGTTAAACACTGGAGGTAGGAAGGCAAAATAAATGATATGATCACAATGAGAAAAAAAAAAGATATTTTCAGTTCTGCAGTAAAGATCATGGCAGGAAAGCCGAGAGGTACGCATGCTCGCTCTGTGTCGCCTGGATTCGAATCCCAACCCAGCTCGAAACTGTCCTCCCGATGCTTCATAGGCCAGGTGATACCCCCGAGCCTCATTCAAGTCAAAGTAATTATCTTTGATTTTTCAGTTGACAACATTTAGCTAAAACAGAGATATTGTCCTCAATATTGAAGAATGTAAGCTTGTGCCGGTCAAGAGCGAAGTGACGGTTTACTATTCGTACATTGTTATCTCATACGGTCCACTATCTCTACTTAAGGATGTCCATAAGCTCCGTTCTCCGTGGATTTCGCCTTGCAAAGTCATCAATGATGCCGTTCAAATCTAAGTCCACACCATCGTGAATGTGCATGAGTAGCAGTCCATTCATCCGATGTTCACACATTGTTGTGCGCATGTAAGTCTGAAGACGTCTCAGTCCCCTGATGGACCGCTCACACTCGCATGATGTTACAGGCATTGTACAGAAGAGACGCATCAGGCAGTGGATGTTGGGGAAAAATAATTTGTCCGTCTGTTTGAGGGTTTTTGCTGCTGTTTTGGGGACTTCTGATGCTGACTTGCCTTTCCACTTTATCTGCCAGCTGTGCACCTCTGTCTCAACTGCCATTGGTGATGGCAGGTCATCTTTGTAGAAGTCCACTAGTTCACTTATGACTTGTGTGTCAACTGTCCCAAATGAGCAGATCACAGACGGGATGAGGTGCAGTGCCTGCGTGGCCCGTCTGGTATGCTCAGTGAAGCGGGTTTGTAGTTCTACGAGCAAGTGGTCGACTAGTGGAATGGTCAGGTTCCGTTTGAAGTATTCTTCTGCTGTGTGTGCTGGGGTGTTGGTACGGTACTGCATCTGTCCAGCGTAAAGAGGAACGGTGGGCATCACTCCCACATCTTCTGCCAGTTTGCTTGCCTCTGCGAACCACTCTTCATTGAAGGTTCTGACGTCCTGAAGACTCTCGGTGACATAGTCAATCTGCCTATATGCCTTGACCATGTCAACACCTCTACCCTGCAAACCAACTGACAAAGCCTTGCTGTAAGCCATAATGTGATGGGTTGTCACCAATGCAATGATGAATTGGAATTGTGTCAATCCCAAGTGGTAGGATCTTGCGTCTTTCAGGGTATCTCGGTCCCAGTTGTGCACATTGTCTCCGCAGATGTCCTCCAGGCATCGCACCACTGGCAGGTACAGCATACGAAATACCTCAAATGCGTCATGACGTTCTACCCACCGTGTCCGACACATCTCTTTCAACTTCACGCGGCTCTGGTTGGTACTTGAGTTCAAAGACTGCTCGTCTATAACTTTCTCCAGTGCACCCTGTCGCTTTGGAGAGTGACTAAAGAATCTCGCAACACCATCCACCAAGTCCATCATGTTTTGCACGATCTGAATGCTGAGGCTCTTCACCATGCATAGATTCAGGACGCGTGAGGCACAGTGACTGTATGTGGCCTTGGGATACAAGTTGAGGATTCGGCTGGACACCTCTTTCATTTTGCCTGCCATAGCACCGGCACCATCATAAGCCTGACCTCTGCAGTTCTCCATGTTGAGTCCCCAGGCCTCTTGTACCATCTGCAATATGGCGTTTGAGAGTGTCTCTCCATCTGTCCCTTCGTCACAAGCCACGAACGCCATGAACTCTTCTCGAATGTCATCATTCCTGTCCACAAATCTGATGACAACAGACATTTGCTCCTTGTTTGCTGCATCAGCGACGTCGTCAGCCGATATGGCGAAAAACACGGCCTCGCAAATCTCTGCCAACAGATTAGCTCGAATGTGGTCCCCACACAACTCTATCAGTTCGTTTTGAGTTGACTTTGATCTGTACGCGCAGTTCTTGCTCGATGTTTTAAAGTGTTGCTCCAACACTTTGTCCCCTGCGTCCACCCGAAATTGGAGTAGCGCTTGGAAGTTTCCTGGGTTGCAATGCTCAACATTCAAGTACTTTGTGTCATCCCGGTGGCCACGGAGAGGGATATTCTGTCGTGCACAGAAGATGACCGTCTTGAGAATGGACATGAGCTTGTCTCTATTCTCCGCAACACGAACAGCTGCTGCCGTGTTTAGCTGTCTGTTGTCAAGTTGTTTTTTGTTCTCCATCATTGCCTTGAATTGAAGCGCATCCGCCATTGCGTCTTTGTGCGACTTCTTTGCGTCCCCCCCTACCGATCCGAAGTGCTTCCCCAGTTTCTCCGATGATTTGTTTAGTTGTGTGAATGGACTATTGACAAATGTGCCGAGCTTATCACGATTCTTGGCGAAGAGAAGGCAATACTTGCACAGGCCACCTTGCAATGATGGTGAATAGACGAGGCCATCATACTTCTGCAACCAGTTTGCTTGAAATGATCGGTTCTTATTGTACATTTTCATCTTCGGGAAGTTGTAGTCGCTACTGGGGGTGAATGGCTGTGTGAGTAAATTGTACTTTAGGTCACCTGTGAGGCTCTCGGTGTCCTTGTAGTACTTTCCTAAGTCATTTCCCAGAGCCAGCAGTGGCAGAGGTATCGTTGGAGGAGAGTCACCAGGCGTGGAGATGCACGCTGGTGCCGGGGCCGACTCAGCCTCCAGGGCTGGAAAAGATGACACCTGGGACTCGGAATGTCGCGTACAACTTGAATCTGTGGCACGTGGCTCGTTTGCCTTCTTGTTGGTGTTTTTGTCCAAAGTGGTAGCTGGCCTGCAAGAGCAAGAAATCAATGCACGTCTTACTTTGAGGAAGCAACTGTTGTTTGTAATCACACGATTCAACACATCAAATGTAAACTTTGCTTTTGTTTGTGATAGACATATGGATGTTCTGATTATTACATTTGTTGAAAAGAAAATATATGTAAGAGGGTCACAACCAAGTACATGAAACAACAGGATCCATCCAGGAAAAAATGGCTGCGCCTATAGTTATAACTATCGTACGTGCTCTCATGTACTTGCTGGCAGTTTACGTTAACTTTTGAATTACTTTGGAATTACTGTTGTGGTGTATGTACTGCAGTACGGTTTGTCTGTAACTAAAGCGATTACAGATCTAATTACAGTAGTCTCGAGATAATTACTCCTTAACACTAGAGTTTAAACTACAGTTGATTACAGTTATAATTACAGTAGTCTCGAGATAATTACTCCTCGATACTAGAGTTTAAACTACAGTTGATTACAGTTATAAATACAGTAGTGTCGAGATAATTACTCCTTAACACTCGAGTTTAAACTGCAGTTGAGTACAGTTATAAATACAGTAGTCTCGAGATAATTACTCCTTAACACGAGAGTTTAAACTACAGTTGATTACAGTTATAATTTCAGTAGTCTCGAGATAATTACTCCTCGATACTAGAGTTTAAACTACAGTTGATTACAGTTATAATTACAGTAGTCTCGAGATAATTACTCCTGGATACTAGAGTTTAAACTACAGTTGATTACAGTTATAAATACAGTAGTGTTGAGATAATTACTCCTTAACACTCGAGTTTAAACTGCAGTTGATTACAGTTATAAATACAGTAGTCTCGAGATAATTACTCCTTAACACTAGAGTTTTAACTACAGTTGATTACAGTTATAATTTCAGTAGTCTCGAGATAATTACTCCTCGATACTAGAGTTTAAACTACAGTTGATTGCAGTTATAATTACAGTAGTCTCGAGATAATTACTCCTGGATACTAGAGTTGAAACTACAGTTGATTACAGTTATAATTACAGTAGTCTCGAGATAATTACTCCTCGATACTAGAGTTTAAACTACAGTTGATTACAGTTATAAATACAGTAGTCTCGAGATAA
The DNA here is from genome assembly GCF_056783735.1 of Eptatretus burgeri. Lineage (NCBI taxonomy): Eukaryota > Metazoa > Chordata > Myxini > Myxiniformes > Myxinidae > Eptatretus > Eptatretus burgeri. The sequence goes on along the minus strand of NC_140962.1, from coordinate 151,597,400 downwards.
TTACTCCTTAACACTCGAGTTTAAACTGCAGTTGATTACAGTTATAATTTCAGTAGTCTCGAGATAATTACTCCTCGATACTAGAGTTTAAACTACAGTTGATTACAGTTATAATTACAGTAGTCTCGAGATAATTACTCCTGGATACGAGAGTTTAAACTACAGTTGATTACAGTTATAAATACAGTAGTGTCGAGATAATTACTCCTTAACACCCGAGTTTAAACTGCAGTTGATTACAGTTATAAATACAGTAGTCTCGAGATAATTACTCCTGGATACTAGAGTTGAAACTACAGTTGATTACAATTATAATTACAGTAGTCTCGAGATAATTACTCCTCGATACTAGAGTTTAAACTACAGTTCATTACAGTTATAAATACAGTAGTCTTGAGATAATTACTCCTGAACACGAGAGTTTAAACTACAGTTGATTACAGTTATAATTTCAGTAGTCTCGAGATAATTACTCCTCGATACTAGAGTTTAAACTACAGTTGATTACAGTTATAATTACAGTAGTCTCGAGATAATTACTCCTGGATACGAGAGTTTAAACTATAGTTGATTACAGTTATAAATACAGTAGTGTCGAGATAATTACTCCTTAACACCCGAGTTTAAACTGCAGTTGATTACAGTTATAAATACAGTAGTCTCGAGATAATTACTCCTCGATACTAGAGTTTAAACTACAGTTGATTACAGTTATAATTACAGTCGTCTCGAGATAATTACTCCTGGATACCAGAATTTAAACTACAGTTGATTACAGTAATAAATACAGTAGTGTCGAGATAATTACTCCTCGATACTAGAGTTTAAACTACAGTTGATTACAGTTATAATTACAGTAGTCTCGAGATAATTACTCCTGGATACTAGAATTTAAACTACAGTTGATTACAGTTATAAATACAGTAGTCTCGAGATAATTACTCCTTAACACTAGAGTTTAAACTACAGTTGATTACAGTTATAATTTCAGTCGTCTCGAGATAATTACTCCTCGATACTAGAGTTTAAACTACAGTTGATTACAGTTATAATTACAGTAGTCTCGAGATAATTACTCCTGGAGACTAGAATTTAAACTACAGTTGATTACAGTTATAAATACAGTAGTCTCGAGATAATTACTCCTTCACACTAGAGTTTAAACTACAGTTGATTACAGTTATAATTTCAGTAGTCTCGAGATAATTACTCCTTAACACTAGAGTTTAAACTACAGTTGATTACAGTTATAATTTCAGTAGTCTCGAGATAATTACTCCTCGATACTAGAGTTTAAACTACAGTTGATTACAGTTATAATTACAGTAGTCTCGAGATAATTACTCCTGGATACTAGAATTTAAACTACAGTTGATTACAGTTATAAATACAGTAGTCTCGAGATAATTACTCCTTAACACTAGAGTTTAAACTACAGTTGATTACAGTTATAAATACAGTAGTCTCGAGATAATTACTCCTTAACACTAGAGTTTAAACTACAGTTGATTACAGTTATAATTTCAGTAGTCTCGAGATAATTACTCCTCGATACTAGAGTTTAAACTACAGTTGATTACAGTTATAAATACAGTAGTCTCGAGATAATTACTCCTTAACACTAGAGTTTAAACTACAGTTGATTACAGTTATAATTACAGTAGTCTCGAGATAATTACTCCTTGATACGAGAGTTTAAACTACAGTTGATTACAGTTATAATTACAGTAGTCTCGAGATAATTACTCCTCGATACTAAAGTTTAAACTACAGTTGATTACAGATCTAATTACAGTAGTCTCGAGATAATTACTCCTCGATACTCGAGTTTAAACTACAGTTGATTACAGATCTAATTACAGTAGTCTCGAGATAATTACTCCTCAATACTACAGTTTAAACTACAGTTGATTACAGTTATAATGACAGTAGTCTGCAGAGAATTACGGTAGTAAAGCGATGGTTTTGCGTGATAGTTGTTTTTTTAAACGATACGATAGTTACGATAGTTTCTGCCTGGTGAATTGCAAATTTGTGATGTCGAGGAGAAACGGAGCGAGCAGTGTCCGACCATAAATTTAGATACCCCACAGGAAAATTTGGGAATATCGAGCTACTTGATGAAAAGGCCTCAGGCCTGTCAACAGCTGATTTGAAAAAAAAAACAGCTGAAGATTTTGGAATCTTTACCACAACTATGGAAATACATCGTGCCCGGGCACGAAACCTAAACTCACCATTGCAGATCACTCCAGATCATGAATTATAATAATGGACGATGTAGCCATTGAAACTTTGAATTACCTGGTGAAATAGTTCAGAATTGTACCAACCCTACCCCCTCTCTCCCACCCCATCCCTCTTTCCAACCCTGACCCCTCTCTTTCTCTGACCCCTCCCCTCTCCCCTCTCTCTCCACTCCATTATATCTCTCTCTCCCAACCCTCCTCCTGGTCCCCCACCTTTCCCCCCTGTTGAGGGGACTGCAGCATGTACGAATCAGATTTGGAGCCAACCGGTGGGGTGCAAAGGTCGCTGCATGTACGAGCTGTTGGTGTTGAATACTCCCGCCCCAGGTCTCAAAGTGTTTGTGTGTTTGTGTGTGTGCATGTGTGTCGTTGATTGGTATCTTCATATGCGAGTTTCAGAATGTAGAATGGAGTCCTCCCAGGGTGCGCGCAAAGTGTCCACCTTCATTTCAGTTCGGGATCACGATTCATGGACCAAGCTGTGAAGTTTTCTGTTCTCAAAGTTTAGTGCCGAGAGCTCTCTTCAGGATCGTCACTGAGCCCCGGACAGCTTCCAACTGTAGTTCGTTTGAAATAATATTCCCAGGGATGGTTTTTAGCTCACCTATAAAGTAGTTCTGGGGAGCTTAAAGAAAGGCACGTTGTCAGTCCATCCACAAATACTTGCAACTTCTTCTCAGAAACTACACATACGATTTCAGTGAAATGTGATGACAACCTTCATCACCCGTGATGGCATTGAAAAAACAAAGGGTCTCAAGGGGTCAACAGAGGGGGTTTATGGGGAGGGGGGGTTGCCCACCCCCCCAAGAGGTATTTGCTTTCTTCTCAGAAACGATACATGCAATTCTGATGAAACTTGACCACCACCTTTCATCACCTGTGATGTACAATAGTTTGTTCATGGCACAAAAAACAAACAAACAAACACGTATTTGCTTTCTTCTCCATTATACATATTTTGTGGGTCATCCATGTCTACCAGTGGTTGCCTGGTTATCTGATCCAGCCGCTACCAGGTCAGTGCTGAGGGGTATTGCTCCTATGTTTAATACCTCTGTGAGGTTCTTTGTCATCATTGCTGAAGGTCCAGCTATCACTGGTACCACTTTGGCATTCTTGATATTACAGGATCTTTTCACTTCATTCTTGAGGTCTTGGTGTTTAGTCATTTTCTTTATTTCTGAATCATTGAGTCTGAAATCACTGGCATTAACACCTCAATCAGCAATGACTTCTTCTCTTTTTTTGTACCAATGTATGATATCTGGTCGCAATGCCTTGTTTTCGATGTTCACACTCGACGGGATCATTCTGTCGTACGTGAGCGGTCGGTACTTACACGTTTTCAGCGATTGATTTTGGTTCATGTTCCCACAAATTTTCCAGAACTGGAATACCAAAGTTATTGCAGATGTGCCAGCGGATTACATTATAAACGATGTTGTGTCATTGTGTGTACAGCTGTTCTGACATGAGTTTTTTGTGTGTGTTCGGACATTAAGCAGGACATATCATTCTCTTTGCTAACCCCACCTCCACCCTCACCTTTCTCTCCTTTTTATTTTTCATACTCCTCTCTCTCTCTCCATCAGCGAAGTGACGGGTTGTATTTGGTAGTTAAGAATAATTTGGAGGAGTTGTGCAAATACCTTCACTTTCCTTGTAATTAGCAAATATCTTCATTCAAAACATAAACTGCAATGTTAAGAAAAATAAATCCAGGGTTCGTTATTTAACGGACCTTTTACAGTGGTTATAAACGTTTCAAATGTGAATCCTCATACGTGCCTCACAGTTTACTAACCGAAGGAATGCTTTACCACACACGGTGCACAAGGGTGGGTGCACCCCGTGGTGGATATGGGTGTGCTTTCTCACACCAGATGGATCGATGAAAGTCTTTGCACAAAACTTGCAGATGTAGGGACGTTCCCTTGTGTGAACTCGCATATGAATCTGACAGGCCGATGAACGAAAAGAACAATCGGTGCACTTGAAATTGTTGTCACCGGGAAGTGTTTGGCGACTCTTCACACATCCCGTCAAACCAGCATTCATGGCAAAGCTGCGAGAGAAAGGTGTGCAGGGGACCTTCGCGACCATCTTCTTGTGTTTCTCTGCAAAAATCGTTCATGAGAAAAAAAAGAACATAAATAAATTAAGTTTTTGTTTTAAAGAAAACTGCTCCATTGGAAAGAAGTTGAAAGTATGCCTTCAAAGAACATTCAGCTTAACAAGTCAAACCAAGAGCAAATTGTTTCCAAGAAAATGCTCTCAAATTAATCTATTTAAAAACGACACGTTCTTCAATTCCAACCAAACGCTATCGATTGCAGGCAAAAATAAATGCCTGTGGTTTACGAAGGAAATTATCCTGTTAGAAAGAAAAAAAAAATCCTTCATTTTGGGTTTCTTTTAGTCTCAAGTTGGACAAATATGACAAATAATAATTCAGTATTTGCAAAGGAGTATTGGAAGTGTCAGTCAGACTGATGACAGATTTCTGCATATACAATATGTCCTTGATAAATGAACCTGACACACTATGTCCCAGAGAAATGAACCTGACACACTATGTCCTTGATAAATGAACCTGACACACTATGTCCCAGAGAAATCAACCGGAGACACTATGTCCTTGAGAAATCAAACTGACACACAATGTCCTTGAGAACTGATTAAAAACATCACAATGTCCTTGAGAACTGATTAAAAACATCACAATGTCCTTGAGAAATGATTAAAAACATCACAATGTCCTTGAGAAATGATTAAAAACATCACTATGTGCTTGAGAAATAATACTTCAAAACATCACGCTGTCCTTGAGAAATCAAACTGACACACAATGTCCTTGAGAACTGATTAAAAACATCACAATGTCCTTGAGAACTGATTAAAAACATCACAATGTCCTTGAGAACTGATTAAAAACATCACAATGTCCTTGAGAAATGATTAAAAACATCACAATGTCCTTGAGAAATGATTAAAAACATCACTATGTGCTTGAGAAATAATACTTCAAAACATCACGCTGTCCTTGAGAAATGATTAAAAACATCACTATGTCCTTGAGAAATAATAATGCAAATCATCACAATGTCCTTGAGAAATGATTAAAAACATCATGTTGTCCTTGAGAAATGATTCAAAACATCATTATGTCCTTGAGAAATAATTCAAAACATCACTATGTCCTTGAGAAATAATTCAAAACATCTCTATGTCCTTGAGAAATAATTCAAAACATCACTATGTCCTTGAGAAATTATTAAAAACATCACTACGTCCTTGAGAAATAATTCAAAACATCACTACGTCCTTGAGAAATGATTAAAACCATCACTAAGTCCTTGAGAAATAATAATTCAAACCATCACAATGTCCTTGAGAAATGATTAAAAACATCACGCCGTCCTTGAGAAATGATTAAACACATCACAATGCCCTTGAGAAATAATTCAAAACATCACTATGTCCTTGAGAAATAATTCAAAACATCACTACGTCCTTGAGAAATAATTAAAAACATCACTACGTCCTTGAGAAATCATTCAAATCATCACTATGTCCTTCAGAATTGATTCAAATCATCACTATGATCTTGAGATATAATTCAAAACATCACTATGTCCTTGAGATATGATTCAAAACATCACTATGTCCTCAAGAAATGATTCAAATAATCACTATGTCCTCAAGAAATAATTCAAACATCACTATGTTCTTGAGAAATGATTAAAAACATCACTATGTCCTTGAGAAATGATTAAAAACATCACTATGTCCTTGAGAAATAATAATTCAAAACATCACTATGTCCTCAAGAAATGATTCAAAACATCACTATGTCCTCAAGAAATGATTCAAATAATCACTATGTCCTTGAGAAATGATTCAAATCATCACTATGTCCTCAAGAAATGATTCAAATAATCACTATGTCCTTGAGAAATGATTCAAATCATCACTATGTCCTTGAGAAATGATTCAAATCATCACTATGTCCTTGAGAAATGATTCAAAACATCACTATGTCCTTGAGAAATGATTCAAAACATCACTATGTCCTTGAGAAATGATTCAAAACATCACTATGTCCTTGAGAAATGATTCAAATCGTCACTATATCCTTGAGAAATGCTTCAAATCATCACTATGTCCTTGAGAATTGATTCAAAACATCTCTATGTCCTCAAGAAATGATTCAAATAATCACTATGTCCTTGAGAAATGATTCAAATCATCACTATGTCCTTGAGAAATGATTCAAATCATCACTATGTCCTTGAGAAATGATTCAAAACATCACTATGTCCTTGAGAAATGATTCAAAACATCACTATGTCCTTGAGAAATGATTCAAAACATCACTATGTCCTTGAGAAATGATTCAAATCGTCACTATATCCTTGAGAAATGCTTCAAAACATCACTATGTCCTTGAGAAATGATTCAAAACATCACTATGTCCTTGAGAAATAATTCAAATCATCACTATGTCCTTGAGAAATAATTCAAATCATCACTATGTCCTTGAGAAATAATTCAAATCATCACTATGTCCTTGAGAAATGATTCAAATCATCACTATGTCCTTGAGAAATAATTCAAATCATCACTATATCCTTGAGAAATTCAAATCATCACTATGTCCTTGAGAAATAATTCAAATCATCACTATGTCCTTGAGACATTCAAATCGTCAATGTCCTTGAGAAATAATTCAAAACTAGCGTTAATCAGCTCACTGCGCTCGCCCCAAGAGCTACAACAGATGAACTCATGTTAATAATTGCATTTTACATCACAATTCAGCAATGTCCGCCATTAATCCCTCTTTCTCTCTTGTGTACTGCTGAAGACGGAGAACCACATGACCAAGGAGGTAGTGACGCATATGCTTATGCCACGACCTAACTTGAGAGACACTCCACTCCAAAATTCTGATTTGGTGTTGTATGTTGATGGATTGTCTTCATGGGCACCTAATGGTTCACTGCTATCAGGGTATGCTATATGTACTGAATTCAAAGTTGTAGAAAGTGGGAAGTTGCCTAAAAATTGCTCAGCACAACAAGCGGAAGTTTTTCTCGAATGCGAGCATGTTGTCTGGCACTGGGACAAACTGTCACTGTTTATACGGATTCTCATTACATGTATGGCATAGTGCATGACTTTGGCACTCTGTGGCGTGAACGAGGGTTCCTCGTTATCTAATTTATTAGAAAAGTTATCTAATTGCTAACGTACTCAAAGCTATCCTGCTATCTTCTGCTTTCGCCGTTGTTAAATATGGCGTGCATACTGGAGACTCTGATGATGTTTCGAAGGGAAATGCAAAAGCAGATGAAGCTGCAAAAGTGGCAGCAATTTCCCCTAACACTATTGGTGTCTCAATATGTTGCCGCACCAGCCAACAATACCCCGTCCTAAAAGGACGTTGCTGCTTTACAAGCAGGTGTTGATGTAAAGGAAAAGGATCTGCGAGTAGTGTCGGGATGTAAATATGACAATGACTCTCAGCTGTAGACTTCCCATGATGGCCGCATGGTTGCTCCACAAGCTTTATTGTCATGGCTTGCTCGTCTGGCACATGGAGTTGGCCATATGAGTAAGGGGGGGAGGGGGATGTGTGCATTAATTTCAGCACATCGGTATGCTCTTGGATTCACACCAAGAGCTGAACAGTACTGCAGAACTTACCAAATTTGTCAGGAGCACAGCCCAGGGAAAGGCCCAAAAACTGCCTTTACGGCACATCCATCTTCAATGGGCTCTTTTGTACAAATACAAATGGATTTTGTTCAAATGCCAAATGTTGTGGGCATGAATATATTCTAGTTGTAGTTAATATGTTCTCCAAATGGGTTGAGGCATATCCATGTAGGAAAGCAGACGCAACCACCAAAGCCGAAGTGCGAATGAATGATTTCCTTTGCAGATTTGGGACACCTTGTAAACTTTCAAGTGATCAGGGAAGGCATTTCATGGGAAAAGTAGTACAGAAATTGTGAAAAGCCTGACAGGTAAAACAACATCTCGATTGCCCCTACCATCCACATTCAGCCGGAGTTGTAGAAAGGCAAAATGGGATTCTAAAAAATAAACGAGCAAAGATCTGCAGCCAAACTGGTCTAAAGTGGCCAGATGCCTTACCTAAAGTATTCATGGCAATGGATCGACTGCAAATAGGAAAACGAGTCTTTCCCCACATGAAATTCTTATGGGACGTCCAATGAGAGTGCTGTCGTGTCCAGGGGGTTAGACCCCGACCTGCACAAATGGTCAAACTTCTCTCTTGGAGGTCTACAGCTGAGATTCTTGGAGATTCATGTGCACGCATGGGAAAACAGTTAAGCGCTGCACCACAACGGCATGGATAGTAGATGCCAAACTTGAAAGTACATGCCGAGGTATAAGAATGCTCCAAACTTCATGGCTCAACCAAACCATCAACGGCTAATGTCCTGCTCAGCACGTGAGCCAAATTAACACAGCATGAATACGAGAATCGTGCAGCCTTCGTTGTGCCGAGAGCAAAAACGAGATCCTCCATGTCCTCTGTTGAACATCCTCTCTCGGCTTATTTCGTCTCCTGCCTCCCACGCCCTCTTCCTCCTCATGCGTTTCACGTCATGCCCATCAAACCTCCGCCTGCAGGGCGTGGGCTGCTCGCACGAAACCCAGGAAGGCACGTTTTGCTTGCTATCATGGTTTTGGTTATAAAAACATAGGGGAAAGTCACAGGGGGGCAATTACATACTGGAAAAGTTATCCTTGATCCCTCCCTAATTAACACGGAACCACCCTCCATGTAATGACAAGTAACACTTAAGCACACAGTCTCCCTCCTTAATTACGTCAAGATGTCTCCTTCACATCCACGGGCCAAGCAATCTACACAATGCTATCTCTCCTCTGAAATCCCTTCATCTACCCCACAAACATCACAGTACCATCATCATCCCCATTAATTGTAAAAGAAATGGATATCCATCAGATGGATGACACAATGTTTGTATTTTGCATTGCCTAAACTAATGCAGTCAAAGCTTTTTATTCACAGGTGAAGGAAGCATTGCCAGAGCCAGCTGCAGCTGACTGCCATAACTTCAAACCTAGTGACTGTCGATATAAAAACTCATAAGAGAAAGACCACCCTGCGATCAAGGTGGACTGGGCCATATAAAGTCTTGTGGAAGTGCAAACAAATTATATAAATTTTTTCTCAATTATATTCAAGTGTTGCTGAAACTTTTGAGTGAACAAAGTCAGATAAGGCCTCACTGTGATGGAGTCAAAAGGATTGTGTGAATACAGTCCCCTCCCCTGACAGCCCTTTGATTTCCCATTGTCTTATAAGTGATTATATAATAGATCAAGAATTTGCCATATACTCATATACATTCCAGGGCTGAGAACTCTATATGCTTTGAAGAGACATTGTTATGCTACCACTGGAATGTTTATTGAGATTAGTGTGCCTGTTTTCTTGAGCCTTATCCTACTTCTTCTCTGGAAGCTGTTTTCAAACTCATTTGTTTGGTTGAACTTGACATGACCACTGCTGAATGGCCTTAAGTGTTCACACCCCTTTTCCCCAAAAGCGAGCCACAGCAGTTTCTGTGCCTTATGTCTGCCAAACCACAGTCGATGATTATTCCCAGGTGCCCCACCAACTCACCCTCCCTCTCATGCCGAGGCATAAGAATGCTCCAATCGAGGCATGAGCTCAGAGAGAGGACCGTGCGAGATTTTTCCTTGCATTTTGTCCTGTTCCTCTTTCTCCAAATGCACATATGTCAATTAAATGGTTCAAACTTGAAAGTACTTCCGGTTTCGGGTTTTGAGGCTACGGCTGGTTCTCTCGGGGGTTTCTGCCGACTTTCTCAAAGTTAAGTTTCTGGTCGTTATTTGTCACATTTTCACTTTATTTTCTTTCCTACATGTTTACAGTGTGTTCCTAGTTTGGTTTTGTTTCAAAAATTGTGCTGTTTTATGAGTTTTCGTCAATCTTGTCTCATCAGGTTTCCTTGAGGCCTACCCGTCTTTCCCGACTCAGTGTACGATCGTTTTTATTTGTATTTTCTCCCTATTACCATCAGTTCCTATTTTCTCCACTTTTCCCACCGCTCCCCCCCCTCTCTCCCTCCCAACTACGCCTTCTGTTTCTTGTCTTAAAATTAAAAAATAAATAACAAAGAAAAACAAGAACCTTCTCTCCCTCCATCCCCACAAGTTCCGACACTTCTTCTTCTTCTTCCTCCCGCCGTCATTCCATCTTTCTTCTATTTGAGCTGACCCACTTTCACCATTACCTTCACAATTTCTTCCTTCAACCTTCCATTCCCTCATCTTACCTCATCTTCAAAAATCCATCAACATTTTTTTTCCCTTGTATCCTTTCTTACTATACACCTCCCGAAACCACGTGCTTCTTCTGGAATTGTTTCTCCTCTCTGCGTTTGCCGATCCAAATTCACCATTCACCTCACTATTTTTCTTCCACCTTTTCTTCACCAAATGTAATGCAATCTTTGTCAAAAAAATCAAAATAAATAACAATAATAATCAAAATGGTTTCTTATAATGCTTCATCTTCCTCTTTCACACGTGTGGTTCTCATTACTGTATCATAATTCATGACTCTTTTTCTATTTCAACAGACTGCTCTCAATTCGACCTTTCCTTCATCCCTTGACTAAAAAGTTCAACTGCTGCGACGTTTCTTCTCTGCATTCTCTTAATTCGCCTTTATTGCGTACTTCAAGTAATGTCTTTAGTCACATCTCTAACCTAAATTTATTTTTAAAACCTCAGTTTACAATGCATATTCGTTTTCCATCAATCTTCCTTTTTTTCCAACTTCAGTGCCAATTCACCCCTCTCATCCCTCCTTCTCAAAGCACAATCACACTCTTCCACCTCCAAGCTTCCCTTTCACCTTTCTCAAAAACTCCCCCCCTCACCTTTCTCCCTCAACTCTCCCCACTCACCCATCTTCTCCCAATCACCTCCATCACTCCCCCTTCTTAAAGTTCCCCTCCCTCACATCCATAAAGCTGCCTCCTTCCCATGCCCTCTCTCCTCTATCTCATCACTCCACCTCCTCAAATCCTCAACTGTCTTCTGCCCCCTCTCTTATTACTACCAATTGTACCTCAACCCAGCACCACGGAGCCTTTTGTCCTCCTCATCCGGCCCTCTCCACCGAGCTCTTCTGCAATCCCCCACACTTTCAACAACTCTCCTCACTCCCCCCTCCTCCCTCGTCCAACCCTTCCCCTCCCCCTCCCTTGCACCAAAATCCTCCTCCTCTCCCTCTTCCTTAACAGTGTGGACTTCAAACATTGGGGGGCTTTGCTCAAACCTGACAGATCTTTCCATACAGGTTGCCACTGACAAACCAGGCATAATATGCCCAACAGAAACTTTCCTCCCTCAAGATGTCTCTGACTCCCAAGTATCTCTCCCTGGTTACTCCCTCCTCCTGCATTACAGACCCGAGCCTCGTCCTGGTGGAGGAGTTGCTCTCTTCATCAAAGACTCTATTACTCACTCTCCATGCACTGCCCTCACTCCCCCACACCCCCAGGAATACCTCTGGCTGCGGCTTACCCTTCACTCTCACCTCATGTTTAGAAGTGTTTTGTACGAATCCACCAAACAGTGATGACTCCATTTTTTATCGGAAAACATGGACCAACTTCCATCTTCTCATCCGAACTCTCTTTTCCTCATATGTCGTGACTTCAATTGTCATCATGCCATTTGGCTGGATGTGGGTACCTCTCTCACCTGTCATGGCACTTCAGCAAAAGACTTCTGTGATTCATTGGGACTGACTCAATTAGTCAAATTCCCGACCCAGATCTCAACCAACGGTACTCCATCTCTTCTGGATCTGATTTTGACAAATTTCCCTGAAAATATCTGCTGTTCTTCCTTTGCTCCAATCAGTTCATCTGACCACATGCTTGTGAAAGTAGACATCTCTCTGGCTGTTATTGGAAAACCACCTCAGCTTATTACTAACAATTGTAGTACCAATTATCAGCTTATTACTACCTCAGCGCCGTTGAGTCTGGCATTTCAGTGAGGCTGACTGGCAGGGTCTTCCAGCAGCCATCAAAACTTATAGACTGGTCTCCCTTGGCAACTTTCTCCAACAGCAGCTCGTCCTGGGAATTATTTCAAAGAAACTTACTCTTCCTCATGCACAGATTTATCCCCTCTCGTCTTCAGTTGTCCCACCCGTCCTTTCGCCCATGGTGCACTGAGGCTTGTGGTGAGGCAGTTGTCCTGAAACAACTTGCCTTTGCCTCATGGAAAGCAAATCCAACTGAGGGTAATCTCAGTTCCTTCCATAAAGCTCGGAACAAGTGTGTGTCTATCCTCAGGAGAGCCAGACAACCTCGGAACAAGTGTGTGTCTATCCTCAGGAGAGCCAGACAACCTCAGAACAAGTGTGTATCTACCCTCAGGAGAGCCAGAAAACAACATCTTTCGAATCTCAAGTCTGAACTCTTAAACCTCTCTCCCTCCTCCAAATCCTGGTGCGTTTAATCAAATCTGTTTCTGGTGTATGTTCACTCTCCATCTCCTCCCTTACCTCAAATGGCTGCACTGCTGATACCGCACGTGAAAATGCTGAATGTCTGAACTACGTGTTTGTATGTAAATCTTGCGTCCGAAACCCATCGCTTTCAATATCCACCTTATTCAGTCACACCCAGCTGTCCTTGGACTCTGTGTCTTTTTCTCCTGACAAGGTGGAGAGCTTGCTGTCAAATCTCGACTCAGATTCTGCAACCAGTCCAGACAGCATCAGCCCACGTGTCCTAAAAACCTGCTCCTCTGCTCTTGCTCACCCTCTCTCTGTTCTATTCACACTCTGATTTGCTCAAGGTCATCTGCCATCCGCTTGGAAATCAGCAAACATTATCGCTCTGCATAAAAAGGTGCAAAAACCGATCCCTGCAACCACAGACCAATCAGCCTTCTCTCAATCATCAGCAAGGCTATGGAATCCATCATCGCTTCAGACATTAAATCCTTCCTCTTCTCCAATGGCTTGATTTCCGATCACTAATTTGGTTTCAGACCAGGTCACTCCACCCTGGATATGCTGCTTCTGCTTTCCCAGCAAGGGATGGAGGTCCTCAATGTCAGAGGGGAAATCAGAGCCGTATCCCGAGACATATCACTTACTTTCGACACAGTCTGCCACGCTGCTCTGCTCACCAATCTCTCTTACTATGGTATCCAAGGCAATCTCCACTCGTGGCTCGCAGACTTCCTCTCCTGTCGCAGTCAATATGTGGCCCTAAATGGAGTTCTTTCATCCTCTCTTCCTGTCCAGGTTGGAGTTCCTCAAGGCAGTGTTCTGGGCACTGTTCTCTTTCTGGTTTTCATCAATGATCTCTCCGACTCTCTGGAAAATCCTCTTGATCTCTTTGCTGATGAGTTCACCCTCTGCTGTACCATCTGTCATCCCTCAGGTTGGCAAGCAGCAGCCTCTTCACTCTCTGCAGATCTGGATAAAATCACAAACTGGGCCAACACGTGGAACATATCCATTAATCTCGACAAATCTCACACTCTCACAATATCTCTCCGAAAGAAGCATTTGGAAAACCCCCCATATACTTTGTCAACAATCCTCTTGAAGAAGTACTTTCATTCAAGCTTCCGGGTCTCACTATCTGCCATGATCTTTCCTGGGAAAGCCACATTTCCAAGCTGGCCTGCAAAGCCAGTCTGGGCATCATTTGTCATGCAAAGTCCTTTCTCGGCCCAGCTGAGCTACTGGCCACATACAAAGCTTTCGTCCACACCCTGATGGAGTATTGCTCTTCCCTCTGGGCTGGTACTCCTGCCTCTCACCTTTGTCGGCTTCACGCTGTGGAAACCAAGGCATTTAGGATCATTGGTATCTCTGGCATTGAAGCTGGGTCTTTGGGCCTCTCACTCAATCACCGCAGGCAGGTCCGTGGTCTTTCTGTCTTCTACCGTCTCCTCTCCAGTCTTGCCCTTCCTGCTCTGTCTGCTATATGTCCCCCCCATATTTCTGCAGGGCACTCAAGGTCCGCCAGGAACCCCCTTCTGGTAAAACTACCAAAATCACGAATCACTCACCTTCACTCTTTCATTCCTCTGTTTTCCCGCCTTTGGAATAAACTCCCACACTTTTTTCTGTCCGATTCTTCCCTCCAGGTCTTCAAAACAGCTGTTCACCTCCACCTCTTATCTTCCTCCATCCAAAACCACAATCTTTTCTACCCCCGTTATTCCACCCCAAACCCACCTCCTTCAAATTCCCTGCCTTCCTTCCCGAAAGCTCCCTGTCGTGTAAGGTCCTGAAAGTCCCTGTGGTGTCCATCTTGTTTACCCCGTGTTCCCCTCCCCATCCTTCTCCCTTCCACAGATCTCCTAATGTCTCTATTCCCCACTGTTTTGTCCTTCCCTCTCCCACCCCTCTTGTCTCCTGCCGCCCTTGTGTGTGTTGTGTGTTAGCTTTCATACGAGCCTCGACAATGTTAAAAAAAACCTAGCTCTGACGGAGAATAGCTGAATTATTCTACAATTTGGAGAGTGAGGTAGGAGGCACTAAACTCCGGTGCAGCAGGACTGGTGGCTGCAGCTGGAGTGACGGCAAACACGAGAGCTCACAAAGGAGGAAAGGGACCATTTGAAATCCCTGGGGGATAGGTGTTTTTTTTATTATTGTACGTGTGTTGTATTCACATTTATTGTACCATTGGTTCAATTATAATTAATTGGTTGTTGTTGTTGTTGTTGCCACATTATTAAGTGTTAGATTATAATTTGAACTTCTTTCGCTAAGTACTTAAGATGGGTAACAAACTTGGTTTGAGCTACTGACCTTCCCAGTAGCACGATAGTCTCCTGTTCACATGTTTCCTTTGAGGGGGAGCATATCAAAAGGGGGAGCATGCCATAACCAAGGCGAGTCAGGCAATTCAACCTGGACAAGGTACTTGTGTACGGTATATGTCTGACAATTATGGACCAGAATCGATGTGATGTTTGTGCGTGGTGTGAGTGGACAGAGGGAAACAAAAAGGGGTTCCCTCCAGATGGTACCTTTGAAAAATGCAGGATTGAGAGATCAAGGTGAGAATTCGAAGAAAGGGGTAAAAGAAAGCAAACCGTTAACGAAGTGAATTGAAGGGAATTTTTGATGTGGAGTTCAGAATGCAGGAGAGGAGGAGGAGGAGATTGGGACCATACTCTGTGTAGAGCGTTGGTGCTGCTTAAGCAGTCTCCTTGGCTATTGGGCACATTCCTGGACTGGTCGCCACTCCGACACAGTATATCAGCATGCTGACACTCATTTTGCCGACCTCGGAAGGATGGCAGGCCGAGTCAACCCCACCTGGTATTAATTCAACGGAATAGCTTACCCGTCACCTTAACCATGAAGCCAACACCAGGCATAGAATGCAGGGATGGGGAGGAAAAAGCCAAATTGGCAAACCTGAAACATAGTTTGGAAGAAGTACAGGATAAATTGAAGAGTGCAATGACTCAAATACCCCTTAATGCGGGAAAAGCATCAGCCCCGCCCCACCCCAAATTGCAACCCCAGATAGCTGCAGCGTCGGCCCCACAGCAGGCCAAATTGTATCCTCAGATAACCAGGGAAAAGGTAACTGAGGAACAGGAAACCCCTCCACAGTTCCCACGTGGCCAGAACCGCTACTGCAGGGCGCACCACAACATCCATATCCTCACTGTCAGCAGCTGGTGGATCTGGTAGGTGAGCAGGAGGATCCAGTAGGTGAGCAAGAGGATCCAATAGGTCAACAGGAGGATCTAGTAGGTGAGCAGGAGGATCTGGTAGGTGGGCAGGAGGATCCCGTAGGTGAGCAAGAGGATGCAATAGGTCGACAGGAGGATCCAATAGGTCAACAGGAGGATTCAGTCGGTGAGCAAGAGGATCCAGTAGGACAATAGGAGGATCCAGTGGGTGAGCATGAGGATCCAGTCGGTGAGCAGGAGGAACAGGTGCATGAGGTGGATGTAAAGAGAGAAATAACTGTTCATTATGCTTTCATGCCGGGTGAGTCCACGAGGTCTAAAGTACCGGATGTCCCTCATATTCCACTGCCTCCAAGGAGAAATGCTCTGAAAAAAAACACCCTTATTAATGCTCGTATGGGAGCGCTGCCAGGCACAGGTGCTGACCCAGTTTATGTGTATAGACCATGGACATTGGCTGATGTAAAGGCTGTATTAAAGGACATGCCGTCAATTAGATAGAATCAGAAACCATTTTGGAATGAATTAGAACTAATTCTTGAGTGTCAGCAGCTGACCAAAGGGAATTAGATATACTATTGAGAGTAGCAGTACCTGCAGAATTACTGCAGGATCTGAAAATAGCAGTGGCATCGGAAGCAGTAACCACAAGGCAACTGGATTTGGACAGAGAAGTTGAAACAGAAAGGGTAAATTCCCTGAAGGAGGCAATCACAGCTTCGCCGGAAAACGTGGATTGCGACAGGGTGCAGGGGATCAAGTTGAAAACAGGTGAAGACCCCATGGACTATTTGGACAGGTTACGAGAAGCTTTTAAATTGCATTCAGGATGCATTCAGGATTGAGTGACGACGCAATGAAGCTGCCCTTAAAGTATGCTTATACAAATGGGGTGTCTCCAAAACTCCAGGCGGAGGTAAAAAGGTTAGGTATTAGTTGGGAGGCGAAGGAAATAGGCGATGTAGCTGATGTAGCTGTTCATTGTGCACGACTGATGGAAAAGAGAAGTATGGAGGCCACGACAAAGCCAATGGTTCTCTGATACCGGAACGGAAAAGACCCCCTGACGAGCCAAAGGGCAACCAGAGGCCCGATGTGGAAAGGGGGAGAATAGATGCCCCACCATCATTGACACCACAAACAGATAGAGATTGATGTTTTAAATGTGGAGAATGAGGTCACTGGAGCGAGGATGACAAGGTGCGATTCAAGACCATCAATTTCAGTCTTTTCAGACGAGGCCACAAATGCAAAGACAATTTTTTTTCCCCCATTGAATCAACAATGACTCGGCCAGAAAGAGGGAACTTCCGTGTTTCCGATCGTAACGGAGTCTCCTGAAGAGGAACCAAAATTGAATTTAAAGGTGGATGGACAGGAAGTCCCTTTCCGAATTGACACAGGAGCCACTTGCTCCACATAACGACAAACGGCTTTTCCAAATGCCCCTCTATTGCCGGCACACATAAATGTAAGTGTGAGTGTTAGGTGTTCCTATGGCAACCCCTTTGACAAAGAAATTACAGGTGCAAATGGGTCCATTGAGAGGACAACATTATTTTCCAGTGGCGACTAATCCTCCTGTCAATCGACGAGGAAGAAGTTTGCTATGCAAGTTAAATTGCACTGTGAAATGCACCCCGGAAGGGGCGTATCTGGAAATGCCGCAAGATTCAGATGAGTCTATTTTGAATTTGTTGCAATTGACTGCTGAACCTACTGTGTATCAGTGGAAACTTGATGACAAGACCGTCTGCCTCCATGAGTGAGAGATTCACAAACCTAATGAATGCTATGCTTGAAGTACAGGACTGGTTGACTCATCATCAGGTTGCTATCCATGGATGGAAGTTGGATCTCCACTGTACGACCTACTATGATACTACGGGGAACGACACAGGATAAACAGAGGAGGTTCTTCCGCATCTACAGACAAGGTACAACATGCACCTAATGTCACTATGGTCAGGACAACAAGGCGTAAAATGAAGGGACCTCTAACTGTAGGACAGCAAGAACTGTGGAAGCAGTCGTGGATGACTAGGAAAAATAGTTCCCACCATCAGCCTGTGTAACATGCCCATACTACCCATAATGAAACCTGGGAGGCAGATGTGGTGCTTTGTTCAGGACTTGAAAATAGTGAATGATTGCGTGTTACCTGTGCATCCAGTTGTTCCGAATCCAGCTACGGTATTCTCTAGTATGCCAGGTAACACAAGGTACTATTCAGTTATGGATTTATGTTCTGCATTGTTCTCTGTACCGATACACAAAGAGTGGCAGTATCTATTTGCATTTACATACCATGGTCAACAGTATACTTGGACAGTGCTCTCTCCAGGTTACACAGAAAGTCCAATGTTGGTTGTTTTCCTGATCATTGCATGAAGATTTTAGTGATGTTAGATTTCCAAGGTGCTCGGTGTTGGTACAGTATGTTGATGATCTTATGATATGCTCCCCCTCAAAGGAAACATGTGAACAGGAGACTATTGTGCTACTAACAGCATTGGCGGATAAGGGACACAAGGTGTCAAAGGACAAACTGCAATTCTGCAAGGAAGAGGTGAAATATCTGGGGCATATTCTGAGAGTAAGTACAAGACTTCTTTCATCACAACAGGTAACGGTCATATGGACGCTTCCGAAGCCAATGACTGTTAAACAAATCAAGTCATTCCTGCGAACTACATGCTATTGTTGACAATATATTGTTGATTATGCAGTGCTATCACACCCTCTGTTGGACGTAAGCTTACCAAACAGCCCAAACCCATTGCAGGAAGCAGAGACGGCATTTGTAGCATTGAAGAATGCACTTTTGTCGGGACCATCACAAGGACTGCCAGACTATGACAAAACTTTTTATCTCTATTCACACAAAAAAGGAGGATTTACACAATCTGTACCGACACAGAAATATGGAGGTAAGATGTGGCCAAACACCTGTCCCTGACCCATGACGTGTTTTTTTTTTATTATTATTCAATTTAATTCAGAATTGGATTAAAATGAATTCAATTCAAATGAAATGGAAGACCAAATAGTTACAGTCCTGCATTGGAGTAATCAGAAGGAACCCAAACAAGCAAAAAGCAAAGATGAAGTCATCAGGAGGAACCTGGATAAGATTCAAATTTCAGCTGCTACTCCTTTACCCCCAAACCCATCGAGACACAGCCAAGGGAGCCATATTCAAAAATAAATAAATAAATCAAGCCAAAAGAACGCAGATCAAATAATTTAACAGTTCTGGCTGCCAGACAATGTGTCCAATCAAGTTGAAATTTAAAACATATTCCCAATCACTACCAGATCATAATTGTGAAGTTTCACGTCAATTGATGAAGTGGTTCCAGAGAAAACATTATTTAATATTTTTCTTGAATCCAATATGGCTGCCAAACCATGTGACATCAATTATTCCTTAAACTTGTACACGCATGTCTTGGGAAACATTTGAGTGAAGTTTCCTCTCGATCTGTCAAGCTCTTCTGGAGAAGGAGATTTTTTATCTTTTAGGGTAAATCCAATATGGTTGCCAAACCATGTGACATGACATCATATGTATGAACCTTTTGTTTCTCATGGATAGGCGGTCATATGCGTAAAGTTTTGCCTCGATCTGTTCCGCCATTATAGATTTTTAAAGGTTAAAAAAAAACAAACAATATGGCTGTCAAATCACGTGACCAATGATGTCATGAAAAAAATTTTGTGGACCAATTTTATCCTGAGATGACCCTCAAAAATTTTCAGACTGATCGGATGTTGCGTTCTACATATGCAATTATGACATCATAACAAAGGCACCTATGACGTCATATAAAAATCACACATTCCCCATGAGGAGTACTTGCGATGTGCCAAGTTTCAATTTTTTTTTTTGCCTTGCATTGCTGCCTTGGCTTGCTCGCCTGGCTCATCGAGTTAGCCATGTGCGAAGGGGGTGGAGGGGCGGGGGGGGGGGAGGATGTGTGCATCTGTTGCAAAACAATGGTATGCCCCGGGTTCCACTTCAGTATCACGAGCTGAACAACACTGTGCCACTTGTCATGCTTATCAGGAATATA
This sequence comes from Eptatretus burgeri, assembly GCF_056783735.1. Taxonomy (NCBI): domain Eukaryota; kingdom Metazoa; phylum Chordata; class Myxini; order Myxiniformes; family Myxinidae; genus Eptatretus; species Eptatretus burgeri. Next base: position 151,577,281 of record NC_140962.1, on the reverse strand, counting down.
ATCTGGGAAAAGGGGAAAAGACATCCACCACTGTCAGGTCCCTCCATTCACATGCATTTGGATTTTATCCAGCTGCCTAAATGTTGTGGGTATGAATATATTCTACTAATAGTTGACATGTTTATTAAGTGGGTCGAAGCTTATCCATGCAGAAGGGCAGACACAACCGTAAAGATTTTGATGAGAGATTTCATATGTCGGTTTGGCATACCATGAAGAATCTCTAATGATCAGGGAACACATTTCACAGCACTGGTGGTGCAGGAGTTATGTAACTCATTGCAAATAAAGCAAACATTTCACTGTCCATATCATCTGAAATCAGTCGGAGTAGTGGAACGACAGAATGGGGATACTAAAGAATAAATTGGCAAAATTTGTGAACAGACCGACATCAAATGGCTCGGTGGATTACCACTAGCACTAAGGCAATGAGAGCAACACCAAATAGGACAGGACTCTCACCACATGAAATCTTAATGGGAAAACCAATGAGAGTCCCCTACTCACCTCCATCAACAATCAAAGAAATGGACATATACCAAATGGATGATACAACGTTTGCATTCTGTATTGCATTAACAAACATTGAAAAGTGTTTCATTCACAGGTTCCCATCGTATGCTGCCTTTTTGACTGCAGGTTGCATCATTGGTTAGGGGCTCAGCTATGCCGCTGATGCGGTTCCCCGATCACCAGTATACTGGTACTCATTTTGCTGACCTCGGAAGGATGACAGGCTGAGTCAACCCCCTGGTGTTCATTTCAGTGGCCAACAGGGCTCTAACTCAAGATCCTAGGATCCCGAGCCACCACCCTATCCGCTAAGCCAACACCAGGCCATTCACAGGTGAAGGATGCCTTACCCGAACCAGCAGCGAATGAGTGTCACACCTTTAAATCGGGGGATCTTGTGTACATTAAGATCTACAAACGAAAGAACGCTTTGGAGCCGAGATGGTCGAGTCCTCTCCAGTTTTCCTGACAACACATACAGCTGTGAAATGCCAGGGGAAACCAACATGGGTCCACTCTTCGCAGTGCAAACGAGATTGTGTAGATGACGGATGTTGTTGTCCTCTCACGGATGTTGTTGACTGCTGCATGTGCCTTTACTGTCTCTGTTGTTCTGATTTTCATCGAGCATAACGAGAGAAAGCCAGATATGAACAAGGGGAGAGGTGAGGCCCCACTTCAATTGGATATTAGAGAGAAACTCGAGAAGAAGGATCGCACGGCCCACATTTTCATTTCGATGGACTATATGGAGTTAACACTTATTTTGGTCATTTCGCTGATGCGGGCTGAAAGGGCAAATAAAAGTCGTTGATGGGTTTATACATATATTCCTTACTCAGCCCAAAGTGGGATAACACTTGCAGTAATTCAATTTAATGACAGTGTCTATAAGGGGATTCTTCGGAACCATAACCATGACCTAAAAATACCAGATGGGATCCCATCCACAGACTTTACCAGAAGCTATGTCCTGCCTTATGATTTCCATAGTAACCCCTCATTACGTTAATATTCAAGACCAGCAAGAGGGTCTGTTTTGTTTGATGTTGGAAATGAAAAGTGATTTTTATGCAAGAAACTCAAGTTGCGAATCCTATATAGATATAGATAAATTAAATGATAGTAGGAAATGGATAAATGGAACATAATGTCAAGCTGCCATAAATAAGACATATTTAATATGTGGCCATAGAGCATATCCATGGCTCGCATTTAACTGGAGAGGATCATGTTACCCTGGTTATGTTGTGCCCCATATACGCTTGCTTGAAATATCCCCTGTCGAGGCTTTGCATTTAATAAAGAAAAGAACTCTTCCCATGGCAGAATGGATTGGAATGGTGGTATTCCCTCATTATGGAACCTGGGTAGCAGGGAGAGATCTTATAGGATTTGCAGCCAGTATAGAGCAGCTTGCTAATGAAAGTGCCGATAGCCTTGCGGACAATAATGCTGAAATGGTTGCTATGAGGACTGTAGTCATGCAAAATCAAATGGCTTTCGACTTATTGCTTGCTGAAAAGGGTGGAATGTGTGCAGTTATCGGTTCTGAGTGTTGTACTTATATTCCTGACAAATTGGAACATATCACTGATCGAACAATTAAAATCAAGAAAAAAAAAGGGGCCAAATTACACAATTACTGTAATGATGATTTGGGAATAACAAGGTGGTTATCTTACATGTTTGGAGGTTGGGGAGCGGCCATATTGAAATTCATAAGTGACCCGTCCAGGATTGTGCCCAATAGCCAAGGAAACTGCTTCAGCAGCACCGACGCTCTGTACAGAGTATGGTTCCAATGGATGGATGGATTATTTTAATAATCTTAATCGTATTATGCCTCATCAAGTTTATACCAGCACTGATTGCCAAATGTTTTTAGAAAACTATCCCCACTATAATGAAACAAACCGAGGAGGCCTTCGTGGAATTATGCAAAATTGAACCTTGATAAACACTGCTACCCTTCCACATGGAAAAGGCAACTGAGATAATTGAAATTAAATTGATTTACAACTGGAAGAATTGAACATATCGTCTGCTGCTGTGAATAATGACTTGATTGTGAGCTAAGTGATTTGCCTGGATGGTTGAGGTGATATTGGCCTGCTTTGGAGATTCAAGCTGAACTGTCCGGATGATGCTGCAGATGTGTCTACCCATGGAGACCCATTTGGATGAAGATTTATCCGAGGGTGGTTGAGGAAACGAATTTACCTAAGGGCTCAAAATACATTATGATGGAAATTATTCATAAAATCAGATGCTAAACTGAATGATTTGCTTGAGTGCTACTTCTTCTTTCTTCTTGCTTATGGCAGCTTGGCTGCTATGTAGCTGTCATTTTGTTGGGGCATTACTATGCCACTGATGCTGTGCCCCTGTACCAGTACACTCGTACTCATTTGACTGACCTCAGAAGGATGACAGGCTGAGTCAATTCCACCTGGTGTTAATTTAGCAGCTAACAGGGCTTGAACTCAGGACCCAAAGATCCTAAGCCAGCCACCCTAACTACTAAGCCAATACCAGGCTAGCTTGAGTGCTAATTGTACACTTTAAATTTGTCCTGATCGGACAAAAGGAGGGAGTGTGGAGGTGCAAACAATTATATCAATTTGTTTTCACTTATATTCACTCGATGCTCATACTTTTATTTCAACAAAGTCAGATAAGGCCTCACTGTGATGAAGTCTTGTGTGAATAAACAGTCCCCTCCCCTGACAGCCTTTTGATTTTCCAGTCAAAAATGATGATATAATACATCAATAATTTGTTGTATACTCATACTCTTAAGCTTACTACAATTTATATTAGTGGATCACCACATGTATTAAATAATTCTGTTCATCATCTTGAACTGGAGACATGGTGTCTGGCTCTGTCTGGATTTTGTTTTGAACATTCCAGGGCTGAGAACTATATATGCTTTGAAAAGACATTGTTATGCTACCAATGGAATGCTTATTTAGATTAGTGTGCCGATGTTTTCTTGATCCTTGTCCTACTTCTGCTCTTGAAGCTGTTTACAAACTCATTTGATTGGTTGAACTCCACATGACCACTACTGAATGGCCTTGAGTGTTCACCCCCCTTTTCCCCAAAAGCTGGCCACAGTAGTTGATTATATTAGTAGATTCCTCACCGATTCACCCTCCCTCTCATGCCGAGGTATAAAAATGCTCTAATTGAGGCATGAGCTCAGAGAGAGGACCTTACGTGATTTATTTTTTCTTTGTATTTTGTACTGTTCCTCTTTCTCCATATGTGCATGTGTCCATAAAATGGTTGACGAGTGGAAAAGGTACCAGACTACTGACCGATTTAAGCAGACCTTGTCATACAAGTACTAAGCTTTTAAATACAGCCATTTACATGTCGGCTAAAAATGAGAATGATACTCACCAAAGGACTCCCCAACACATTGAATACCTTCAGTTCGGCATAAAACGAAGCATACCATCACACAAAAGGATAAATGAACATCCACTGAACACTTCCTTAGCAATATCTTTATAACATGCTAACAGTATAAACAAGAATAAGTGTTGGGTTTGTTCACAACTTCTTCACTCATCGAAGCATGGGTTACACATCTTGGCAGTCCCATTTCAAGGGGAAGATATATGTGGATTTTTGTTAAGTAGACAAGATAACCTGACTTTTAGTGGAGTAAAAAAGACAACTGTGGCAATAAGAAGGAGAAAGGCAGAGATAAAAGGTAAATGGAAAAAGGGGGGATATGAGTGTCCTAATTACAAGAGATGGTACTACCCGAGGTATGAAGAAAAAGCAAACCAATTAAGCAGTATGAAAGGATTGGAGGTATCCCAAGCTCACCACCCTAACCATTCAGCCAACACCAGGCATTCCCAGGATAAGGATAGACATAGATATATGAGCAAATAACCTCACAGAACTCCAGGCAGCCTTAAATAATACTTATTTCATATGCGGACAAATGGCATATCCATCGTTGCCATTTGGATGAACAGGGTCCTGTTATTTGGGATAGATGATACTCCAAATCCGTATTTACAACCAATCATTAACTGAGCCCAAAGTGTGATTTTGGCCTTTTGGGCTGAGAAACGGCCCTTTCGACCCATTTTCTTAAAATAGTAAAAAATAAAAAATTAAATGTGCTGGGCGATGCCCAACACAAAATGAAGTTGCAAATGGTGATATGAAACTAGCCTCACTCTTGTGAGGTGTTCTGGTTTCTTTTTCTGATGCGATGAAAATCTTACCAAATTTCAAAACGATCTGTCGCCCGTGCTATCGCTCACCTGAGAGTTGTATGAATGAACTCCCACGGGGTATGTTCGCAATTCGAACTTGTTCATGATTGCTTTTCCTATGTATGGCACTGCTCAGACTATTACGGAGCTTATGAACATGGCAGCTTCTTTGGAGAAAGCGAGCTAATAGCACTGCTGATGGTTTTAACAAAGTAAATGCCAAAAATGGTTCGCTCCGGACAGCAGCTATGCAGAATTGTGTTGCCCTCAATGTTTTACTGGCAGCACAGGGGAGGAACTTGTGCAGTTGTGGAATCTGAACGTTGCACATATATCCCTGATATCTCAGAGCAAATTGATGATCTTAGCTGCCAAAATGAAGGCAGAAGGTGCAAAATACCATGACTAAAACAAAGAATGGGAATTTGGGTATTGGCTAAAAGAAATATTTGGCAGATGGGGAAGAAAGACACGACAATTTCTTTTCATTGGATTGATGCTAATCGTTGCTACTATTGTGATTGTGAAATGCTTGTCAAAATTATAAACAAAATGCATGATGAAAGGTGTGACTCAGTTGGTGGTTACAGAGGCTGCAGAAATTGAAATGGCCTTGGAGACAATGGAGGGGTCCTATAAGGGGTTTTGGCAAATTTAAATGAAAGATTTGTATGATGATGATCTCTACAAAATTGATATTAAAGATGGCTGTTCTGCCGAGGACGGGTAAGATCTCTCTCGTCGGGACAACCTAAGAATGGCACAGTCATGTAAATTGTCCTTTGCTCCCAGATTCATCAGGTGAACTGACGAATCCAAGTCTGCCCTTGAGGATGGTGAAAGCTCTGGAAACAGGTAAAATTAATCCCAAATTCAATTTCATTTGAACACTCACCTGATTTTGAAAAATTTTAAAACTTTGAATTTGAAAACTTTGGCATTTAATATGCCACATTATTGTCTGAGGAAGGACAAAAGGGGGAAATGTAGAAGTAGTTTCTTTCCATTAAAAAAAAGAGGAAAAAAAAAAAACATTCATCTGGACCTTTCAGTAAAAGCATTGGAAGCAGTTTAAATAAATAGAGCCCAATGCAGTTTATTAGTTGAATTGACTAAGCATAGGGGCTCTTGCAAAAAATATGGCCTGCAAAGATAAGCTCCTTCCTGTTTTGTTTAGTCCTGCCTGTTCCTCCTCTCTGTCTTTAATTTCACAGTGCAAAATGTAGAGCTGTAAAAAAAAAAAAACACCAAACAACAATGAAGTGACATTTAAAAGTTTTGCATTTCAAATTAAACTTAAATCAGTAAGTTTACACTTATTGAAGTAATGAGTTTATTAGAAGCTATTGGAATGTAAGAACATGTAAGGGAATTAGTTACAACCTTTTCTGTATTCTCAAAGCATTTTTGGACCTCTAAGATGAAACATTTTAAGTTGTAACCAATAAGACATTTTGCCCATATCAAAATTTACTTGGATTTACTTGGAAGTCGAGGCTGGAAGCGATGCTTATTTGCCACTTGTTACTGTGCTGACACATGTATTCCTCTGGTAGGGTTGGTACTTCAATGTATGATTTGCCCAGTGTACTTCCAATGCCGACTTGAACTGGTTAACCGTTTTTGCATTGACTGCTCTTTCAGGTAGTGAGTTCCAATTGTTGATGCTTCTCACTGAGAATGCATTTTGCCTTAGTCTGGTTCTACAGTGGTATTTCCTAATTTTCAGTCTGTGCCCTCTGGTTCTCGATCCCTCATCCATCTTGAAGAATTTCATGGCCTCCAGGCTATCAAACTTTTTGCAATTTTAAAGACCTGGATGAGTTCTGCCCTTTGTCTTCTATAACCCAGTGTTGGTAATTTCAGAGCTTTCAGTCTGCCTGGGTCGTCTCGATGTTGTAAATCAGGTATTAGTCTGGTAGCTCTTCATTGTACTTTCTCCATCAGGTCCTCATCCTTCTTGGACATGGGGTATCTTACAAAGTTGCAGTGTTCTAGTGTCGCTGTAACAATGGTCTTGTACAGTTGAAGAATTCCTTTCTGTTTTAGAACTAAGAAGGATTTTTTTTAATGATTCCCAGCTTCATATTAGCTCTCTTGGAATCATCAGCAGCATGAGTACTGAAGGTTAGACTTGTATCGAATAAAATGCCAAGGCCTTTTTCCTCTTCCCCCTCCGAGACTTCCTTCTGCCCTGAACCATCTGACACAGAGTATGTGTATTTCTGAATTTTTCCTCCCATAATAAACTATTTCCATTTCTCTTCATTGAATAGTAATTTCCACTTTCTTGCCCATTCAGTGACAGCATCCAAGTCTCTTTATGCCTGGTGTTGGCTTAATGGTTAGGGTAGTGGGCTTGGGATCCTAGGGTCCTGAGTTCAAATCCCGCTCAGTTGTTGAATTAACACCAGGTGGGGTTGACTCTGCCTGTCATCCTTCCGAGGTCGGCAAAATGAGTGCCAGCATGCTGGTATACTGTGTCGGAGTGGCGACCCGTCCAGGATTGTTCCCAATAGCCAAGGAGACTGCTTCGGCGGCACCAACGCTCTGCACAGAGTATGGTCCTAATGGATGGATGGATCCAAGTCTCTTTGAAGGGCTTCAGCATCATCTTGACAGTCAACAACTTTGTATAACTTAGCATCATCAGCAAAGAGCTTCAGATTTGATTTAACATCCTTTGGGAGATCGTTGATGAAGGGGATGAACAACACTCGTCCCAGTACACTTCCTTGTGGAATGCCGCTCACAACATCCATCCTGTGCAAGAACTTTCCTCTCACTTGAACTTTTTTGTGATCGTCCATTCAAGTACTCCTCTATCCAATTTAGTAGACATCCTTCAATTCCATGAGACTCGACCTTGCGAATAAGATGCTGGTGTGGTACACTGTCAAGGGACTTTCGATAATCGAAGGACATGCAATCAATATTGTGTCCCCCATCAAGATCTCTTGTCCATTGCTCAAGAACCTCCAGTAGTTTGGTTGTACGAGATATTCCGTTGCGAAATCCATCCTACTCTGTACTTCGTAAATTGTTTTCATCCATATGTTTTATCAGAACTATTCTAATGATCTTCTCCATTAACTTACACACCACAGAGGTCAAACTTACTGGTCTGCAGCTCGCTGGACCACTCTATTCCTTCTTGAAAATTGGCATGACAGGAGCTTGTTTCCATGACTTTGATACACTTCCCTCCCTTAAGAGTTTGGTGAAGATCATCCGAAGATGTTTACAATTTTTTTTTCATGGTTTTCTCATAAAACACGCGAGTGTATCCCATGTGGTCCTGGAGACCTGTTGATGTCCATGTGTGCAAGATGGCAGTCTATGTCTTGTGAAGAAAATGCTACATCAGATATGGTGGCCTCTGACCTCAATTCCTGACTGTGCATTGACACATCCTCTTGTGAATATACACTCCCAAAGTATGCATTGGGAGTTTCTGCCTTCTCTGCGTCAGTCCTTGCCCAGTCTCCATCAGATGTTTGCAAGTCAGGAACTCCTGTCTTAGCCTTTGATTGGCTCCACATATTTCCAAAAGATCTTATTGTTGGTCTTGACCTTCTCGGCCACCTTATTCTCAAATTCTGCCTTAGTCTGTCTAATTGTTGAGGTTAGCTTTCGTGTAGTCTTCCCATCCATCTTTGCTTTCCTCGTTTCTACGATTTATACATCTGGCCCAGAACCGTCATTTCCCCTTCACCGACTCAAGAGCTGCTTTGTTCATCCACTGTAGCCGTTTCCTAGTCAATGTCTTTCTCAAGGGGATGCAGTCCTCTATACAATTCTGAAGAGTACTTTCAAATATGAGGCCCGGCGAGGAGTGATGTAAGCGACATTTTTTTTTAATGATATGATGATGACGATAGGCTCAGATGTACTTCGTCAAGGGTTAAAATAGTGCTATATGGCATCAACTCAAAAATGGCCGATGTGGCCCTTGCATCACTCCTCCTCGCGGCGCCTCATATACTCCATGCATCTATTCCAGTGGTATCTAGTAGTTTTTGCTCCCAGTCAACCTCCCTCAACTTTCGTCTCATCTTGTCTTAATCTGCTTGGTAGTAGTCTCCTGGTTAGTACCTCCTCATTCTGTGATTTGACTGCTCTCTGAAATAATAATGTCACGTGATCACTCATTTCCAAGGGCGGACCAATTTCCATCTCGGATATTACCTCTTACTTATTAGTCAACACCAGGTTCAGGAGGCTGGGAGTTTTCCCATCTATAAATCTTGTTGGTTCCTGCAAGTGTTGATGAAGAAGAAGGTCATTTAAAAAGTCAAAGAAAGGATTACTTGCGTTAGAATCAGTTCCTTTGATATATTAAATTGCCTGTTTATCTCTCTGTAGATGAAGTCTCCCACTGAAATTAAGTCTGTAGTTCAGTCTACTTGCTTTCTCCAAGAGTGGACACAGTTATTAACCTCCGCCATCTTCGAAGATGGACGGAGGTTACTGTTTTCACCCCTTTCTGTTTGTTTGTTTGTTTGTTTGTTTGTTTGTTTGTTTGTGAACAGTATTACGGAAAAACTCCTCGACGGATTTCGACGAAACTTGGTGGGGGGGTTAGGTGTGGTCCAAGGATCATGCCATTAAATTTTGGACTTGGTCCCCCCCCCCCAAAAAAAATTGTTCGAGAAATTTTTTTTTTGCATTTCTACGTGTTTTAAGTGATTTCCAACCCCCCAAAATTGTTGCCCCCCCCCAAAAAAATTGTTAGAGAAAAATTTTTTTTTTTGCATTTCTACATGTTTTAAGTGATTTCCAACCCCCCAAAAATTGTTAGAGAAAATTTTTTTTTTTTTTGCATTTCTACATGTTTTAAGTGATTTCCAACCACCCCTCCCCCCAAAAAAAAATGTTTGAGAAAAGAACTATAACTCTCAGCACTGTTGACATCATATTTAATGAATAAGATATAAGGTTCACTTGAGTGACCCAGCAGTATTGGCGGCGGAGGTTTTGCACTCTCCCGAGTGCTTCCCCTCTCGTTTACCTCCGCCACCGAAGGTGAAGGTTATGTTTTCATCCCTTTCTGTTTGTCTGTGTGCAGGATATCTCAAAAAAGTTGCAGACGGATTCGGATGAAACTTGGTGGACAGGTTGGGTGTGCGGCAAGGAGGAATCGATTAGATTTTGGACGATCCGAATACGACAATTATTTAATTTTTAAAGCGATTCTTCACCATTGAGAGACAGGACCAAAAACGACATTGTACTGTAGTACATGATATTTCAAAAATGTATTGGGTCCGATATGTTCTCGTGGATCAGGCATTACGTGGCGGAGGTATGCGCTCTACTGAGTGCCCTTCTAGTTTATCTCTGTTGTTGCTGCCGACACTTCTAACTTTCTGCAACACTTCATCTCGTGTATCAGCTTGCCTCCTGACAACTTTCAGTGGTCTGGAGCTGGCAGCATCAACTATTTCTTTTTTACCAAGCCTGTACAAAGTTTTGATCTCATAAGCTCTTCACTTCTAAGTCATTCTTCAAAACTGAGTTTGCTTTATCTGCATCAACCTTCTTCCAGTATTCTGGAATTTGGCTCTCAGACTCTGGGAACCCCAAAAATATGAGATAGTTTCTCCTTTTCTCTCTTTTTTCGAGTTCATCAGTTATAATTTTCTGTTGTCAGTTTTTCCATCTTTGCCTCTGTTTCCGTCTCCACACTGATTGACTTTCCTGAATTCATCCAGTTTTTTTTCTCTATGTGGATCTGGTTCTCGTTAACTTTCTCTCTGCATTCTCTCATCTCATCCTTCAAGCCTTTCATTTCATGTTGTAGTCGGGCTTGGTTCACTTGTAATGTTGTCATCATTTTTATCATGTCACCAGCGGTAGAATTCCAGGTTCTATAATACTAGGGTATGGATCCAGTCCGAGTCATCAAATTCATTAATAGTTTCATAAAGTCTCATTGATACATTCTGGCATGTGCAGTGAAACAAGTATTTGCATACCTCGCACTCATTGGCTGAATCATCATCAAGCACTACCAAATTGCAGCTTCCACATTTACAGTTGACCAAGTTCCTTCCTTTACAGTTTTTGTCATGTCTCTCAGCATCAGCACTAACATTCTCCTTTCCAGTGGCAGGTTTATTGTCACTTTCCTTTATCCCTTGTAGTTCAGACAGCTTTTTATTGCCATTATTGCTCTTTCCATGTTTCCCCCTATTGGACGACATCTTGAATTTCTTATGAGGTGCCCCTTTGCACCTCAGACCTCAAAATTATCCACACAAAGCAAGCCACGGTTGGTCGAACCTCGTTTCACCTCGAACCACCTTTCACCTCCAACATTTCGAAACACGTTCACGGTTCAATGCAGGTGTACATACATACAGACATTCATGGTTTTAATTGTCTTCCAGGAAACCTTCGAGGTTTAAAAAATAAATAAATACTGTAACTAATGTACAACCTCAATATTGATTAAACCCACATAATCTAACATATATATTTTGGCCTTTCTGTTTGTCTGTCGTTTATGCAAGCGCAAACCATTTGACTTAGAGCTACCAAGAAAACAATTTGAGCTCGAGTGACCAAGAAAGGAGTGCATAGCGCATGAGATCTGCAACAACACTGCATTTGACTGTACCTGCAACATGAACAAGTGTTCGATTTGGCGCAATTCCACATTTTGGTGCATTTTCCCCCAAAATTGGTTCTGTCATTTTCTGCCACATCAGGTCCCATTATGTGCATCATGGTTGTTCCAGGAAGTTAATGGGGCAATGATTTTTTTGCAGTTTTCGAAAATACCAACAACTTTACCATGCCACCAAAGATCTACTTTACAATGCCACCAAATTTGGGCAGATCTACATCAGCAGCCAGAAAGAAAAAAAAAAGCCCGGAAGCAGGAAAGCTCACAAGAAAGACAATCACACCTTAAAGTTGACCCTGAATGACATGCAACAGCAACATTGCAAGAAAGACAATCTCTACAGAAAAAAAAAAACAATTAATCAAATTCAGCCTTTTGTCTTAAACTTTATTTTATTTAAACTGGGGAAATAATGGGAAATTTATCCCGGGAAACGCCGGGTACCTCAGCTGGTGTGCTATAATTAAGAGGATCCCATTAGGAATACCCATTTTCTTTGTTCCATCCATTTTTTTGATATATTTTATTCATTTTCTTTGTTACATAGCTGTAGAAGTATAAAATCCAATTCCTTTAATTGTGTAAACAGTAATGCATTAAATAATAATAATAAATGCGGAATGAAGAATTGAATAAATACTAACCTGTGCCGATGCGGTTAGCTTTGGCTTCACTGATCTTATGAAAGTTGTCAATAAAGAACCCCTGTGGTTAACAAGTTCTTGGAAAAGGACCTTGGTTTCCTGCAAATACCCATGCCAAGGGCAGTGTTTGTCAGATTAATAAAGTTGATTGGTTTGAGGTTTGATGTTGCAAAGCATGTTTGTGCTCATCACTTGGTTTACTCCAGATGATGACATCTGTTGTTTTCACCAAAAGGCTTGACCAACAGTCCCCACATTGTGTATGCCTCTTGGTTTCCCAATCTTAAAATTTTTTTTTCTAACTTTCCTCATCTGCATGCAAGGTGACCACACACTTCTGCTTTCTTTTGGATAAATTACGCTCTGGGCTGGACTGTAACTCAGAGAGGATTCCACCATTCTTGGAGTACCTCCCTCCATACGCACGTCTGAGCGTTTCAACGCTGTGAAAATAAATTGTTCAAAGAACCTGTGAGTGAGTTTTCTTCAACAAGAGCACAAAATGAAAAGTTTGAAATCCAAACGAAGCACAAAATTATCGGAACATTCAAGTCTGTTTTTTTTTATTTCTGTCAAACTTTTTTGGGGGTAAAATCACAGTCCAATTAATTGATGGTGGATTGCTGTAATGGCTGTGATTTAATCACGAGAGCTTCATCGCCGTGCTGCACTTTATGCATGCATTGAACTCCCATCGTGTCGTGCAGACATTTGAAGCTCCAACCCGCAATTGCTTACACGAGTTGTATTATACAACTCATGCAACTTGGTGTCCCAGGATGAAGTGACCAAGGTATCCACATGCTTACTCCCACATCTGCTTAACTTCGACCAACAGTCTTAATCTCATTTTCATTCTTCGCAGAAGACAGGAAATTTCTTGTTCAAAAAGGAGGAATAACTGATGAAGAAGAAAACAAGAAGTTGAATGGAGAGGAAAGGATTTAAAGAAGTTTTTTTTATTTCTTAATTTTTAAAATGTTATAAAGAGGAATTTTTTTTGTTACTAGAACTAGTAAGAAAAGGGAAAAGAAGAAATATAAGAAAACGAATATTCTTTCTTGTGGATCTGTGGTCCTGAAAAGGGCCGTTTAGGTTTGATGAAGCTTTTCAGCTCAACCCAAGGAAATCATCGTCGCCGCTTTCCTTGTCGAAGATGGCACGTAACTCCTCATCCGAATCAGGGTACAGCAAGTCCCCATCGCTGTCCATGTCGTTGTCACTGTCACTTGCAGCATCCTCCTCCCAGATGATGTCATCCTCTGTGCCGTCCATGCTGTTGGAGATGCAGCATTTCAGGAATGCTCGCTTGATGATGTCCGATGGCATCTCCTCCCACACCTTGACGATCCAGCCGCAGATCGTCGGAAGGTCGACCTTTCTAATCCTCCCACTCCTGGTGTAGGTCTTCTCTCCACTTATTATCCAGTCTGACCAGCAGCGACGTAGCCCGTCCTTAAATGGCTTGTTGATGGATACATCAAGGGGCTGCAGTAGCGATGTCATCCCACCTGGGATGATGACGAGATCGGTGTTGGTCCGATGGAGCAATGCTTTGATGTTGTCGGTCTTGGAACATCTGAATGCATCCAGGACTAGCATGCTCCGTTGTCGGGAGAGACTGCCGTCCCGCCTACTACTCCAGACCATGTGCACCCAGTCCTGGACCAGTCCCTCATCCATCCACCCCTTCTGCTGCACACGAACGATGACACCGGCTGGAAACTTATCTTTGGGCAGTGTCTTCCTTTTGAACACGACATATGGGGGAAGTTTGCCCCCATCTGCGGTACAGGTGAGCATGACAGTGAATCCATAATTCTCGTGACCGGCTGTGTTGATCGTTACAGTGCGCTCCCCCTTCACTGCGATGGTGGTCTGTCTCAGTATGTTGAAGGTAAGGGGGGTCTGGTTGGCGTTCCCGATCCTACTGAGGGGATATTCGTGCTCCCGCCGAAGCTTGATGATGTAGGACTGGAAGCGCGTAATCTTATCAGCCATGTCATCGGGTAGATGTTGGGAGATGTGTGTGTGGCGTCGAACAGACACATCATGGCGTGCAATGAACCTATAGGCCCACGATGGGCTGGCTGTGAAATCCCCAATGTCATCCTCCTTCGCGAAGCTTCTTGCCTTCAGCCTGAGAGCAAGTGTGGAGATGGCATGACCCTCTGCTCTCTTCTCCCGGACCCAAGCAATGAGATGCTCCTCCAGTTGAGGCCACTTTGCCGGCCTTCCCCTCAGTGCCTTCTTCTTCCTTGGCATCTTCTCTATCATTGTCTTGCTTGTTCTCCAACGCCGGACAATGGACTCATCCACGCCGAATCGCCTCCCAGCTTCCCGGTTCCCAAACTCTTCTGCAGACCGGCAGATGGAGAGTTTGAAAGCTGCAGTGAATGAACGCCTTGACATCTTGAGAGGGAGAACGGATGATACTTGAAGATCGGTGGTCTTGCTCTTGCTTTGAACAGGCCCTGCATGTCGGGGTTATTGTGCATGACTCAAAGAGCAAAAATGTGCAACCGAGATTGCATTTACATAAATACTTTTACAAAATTATGAAACCTCAAAAAGTTCCCTGATATGTAGAATATAGATCTACTGGTTTACGTATGACAATTGGAATATAACCAGGAGTTCACATAACTGGTACTCAGGTACTCATGCATGCTAAAAACACAAAATGCATACTTCAAAGATGCTCCGACAGTTCAAAAGCATACTAGCACAACAGAGGCTTTTGGTGGAAGGTTTTCTCAGCTGGTGCAGGTAAGATTCTTCCGTGATAATTCTGATAAATTGATATACGGCACCGTGATTTGAAAATTTAACTGCATAAAATTATAATTTACAAGATAAAAAAGTAGATCTAAAGAGAACACACGAGCAAAGAGGAAGATGAGGAGGTTCAGGAGCATCCGGAACAAAAAAAAAAAAGAGCGGCTTGTGAGTGTCTCATTTGGAGCAGATGTTCTGAGAAAGCGCTTATCGAGGAGTAAGATGCATACTAAGCTGAGAGGCGCTTGGGAAAGCAGACGAGCATGCTCAAATGTGACGTTTTTTGTTTTTTTTTCATGAGTACCAAGCCACTTCTTTTAGTACTCATTGAAGAAACAAATGAAATAAAAAAAATTGCGAGAACCTCTGCATATAACTGAAATTCAGCATTGAAAAAATGATTCTTTTTAAGATTGATTTTTTTTTCTACACCTGTGGAATAACCGCACCCCCGACTTTTAACATTTTTCCACCAATAAAAAATATATGGTATATATATCTCACACAGGAATATATGGTATGTCCTTGAGAAATGATTCAAAGCATCACGACATCCTTGAGAAATATTTTTTTTTTAAATCACTACGTCCTTGAGAAATGAATCAAAACATCACTATGTCCTTCAGAAATAAATGAAATCATTACTATGTCCTTGAGAAATTATCTTTTGTAAACCTGTCAGTAGCTTCGCTTTTCATCTGCTTGGTGACAGCTCATGACCGCATTGTTGAACTGTCAGAGGCCCTTCTGGATTTTGCTATCATGATGTTGTGACGACATCATCATGTGGCCCAAGTTTAAAGCACTTCAATCAATAACTATATTCATGTCTGTTGATGCCTCCAAGTTGGGGGTGACGCTTTGGTGTAGGACTATGTTCAATGGAGATCAGGGGAGTGCTCGTCACACTCCATATGTTTTTATTTACCCGCCAATCACATCACATGCCCTCTGGCTGAATGGTTTGCATGAGCGGGAATAATTGTCTGGGTGAGGTCTTAAGGGTCTTAAAGGATCTTCAAGGTCTAAGAGGTCTTCAAGAGTCTCAGAGATCTTAACCGTCTTTGTGATCCAAAGGGTCTTTGGAGTATTCGGGGTTTTAAAGAGTCTTAATTGTGTTCAGGGAATTCAATGGTCTTAAGGGTATTTTGGGTCTTCAGAATCTTAAGGGGTCTTACCTCCAAGCATGTAAAAAGTCTTCTCTCAAGCATGTATTCTAATCTTTAAAGCTTGTAAAAAAAAAAAAAAGGTCTTCTGGTTCTTTGAGGACTTTATAGGTTCCAGTGTTGGATCAAAATACCCTTCAAAGACAATCCCCAGATTGGACTTGGGTTGTGTGCCAAATTTGTTGGTTGTCAGTCCAGCGGTCCTTCCAAAAACGTAAACAGACAGACAGACAAGACATCCAATTAATCTTATTTATTCGATCATCGATTAAGTAATTTCAAAAATCAAACATGATAGTAGGCCATATTTAATTGTATTGAAGTTTTAAATATATTCAAGAACGAGAGTGGGGGTGGGGGGGGGAACAGGTTAAAATAAACGATCATTGTTGAAGAGCATATCCATACCTTAATGTACGATTACCTTGTTCTATTTTTGCAAAACCCCAAAATTATGTGTTTTAAAAATAAAAATTGCACCTGTGTCCGAAAGAAGCAATGGAGTGAAGCGGATACACCACTTAAAAAGTAGCTCAGTGTGGGACTGAGGGATACTTCCCAAACAGGCAGGGTGACCGAGCTCTCCTCATGCAAACTAAACAATAACAAGGACAAATGTGTCCACGAGCAGCGTCCTAAAGATTTTGTCGGCTAAAAAAATAAAAAAATTAATTTTTTTTAAACAACAACAACAACAACAACAACTTCTGATAATTCGTCACGTGCCATGATTAAGCCAATAGCGAAACGCGTCATAATGTCTTTACGTATTTACGATATATCGTGTATTTACGAAATAAATAATGTATTTACGAAATTACAATGCGATAAATGGAATAATCTTTAAATAATAACGTGAACTTTTCAAAACTTTAAAGCAAATGTCCGAATATATTTAAAACTTCATGATAGACGCTCTCAAAAGGCACCGTCTATGTGAGGATGTGTACATGTGCTCAGTATTTAAGGAGATCCGGATCTCATCTATACAAGAGCCGAGTCCTCGAGATTAAGGTTGAAGAAGAAGAAGAAGAAGAAGAAGAAGAAGAAGAACGCCGAGCTCTCTCTGAGCAGCGTTCGCTACGCGAGACGCTGCTAAAAAAAATAAACAACTGAACAACAAAATGGAAACGAATGAAACAAGGTGTGTTCTAAAGGTTCTTCTTATTCTTCATTTTGACGGAGGGATGGAAGGAAGGATATAACAAATGTTTAAGCGGTTTGCACCGCTTAAAAAAGTGCCATCAGGCAGTTTTTAACAATAAAAAAAAATTGGGCTCTTTTTAGTCCGTTTGCTGTGCCTTGACAAAATTTTAGTTGGCAACACTGGGATTGTTCAAAACTTTGTATCTGAACCCAATAAAAGTTAATGTGTGTGTGTGTCTCCCCCATCACTCCAAAACTATAAAACATAGCAGCCTGAAACTTTGCATGCACACTAATAAAATTCCAAGGAATTGCAAGAGTGAAAATTCCCCAAAATCCTTCCCCTCAAGGTGTACAATCATTTTTGATCTCTCTATTACCTTCAATTCCTATTTTCCCCATTTTCCCAACGTCCCCCATCCCTCCCAACTAAACACTCTATTTCTTGTCTTAAATTTAAATGAAAACTAAAAACTAAAAATAAAAAACTACCTTTCTCCTTGCATACCCACGAGTCCCGATCCTTCTCCTCCTCCTCCTTCTTCTCCCTCCTTCTGCCGGCACACCAATTTTTTTCTACCTGAGCTGACCCTCTCTCGCCATTACCTTCACGATTTATTCCTCCAACCTTCCATTCCCGAATCTTACAGAATCTTCAAAAATCCATCAAAAAATAATAATCTTCCTTGTATCCTTTCTATCTGTACACCTCCTGCAACTACGTGTCTCTCTCCCCTCTTCCTGGTACTTTTCATCGATCCATCAGCTTCACTCTGCATTTACCGTTCCAAATTCACCATACACTTCCACGATTTCACTTCAACCTTCCCTTTTTTCAAATGTTATGCAATCCATATTTAAAATTAATAAATTCACTTTTGACTATACACCTCCCATAACCGATAAGTTAACCGATAATGCAGAACCACGCGATCTGTGCACCTCCCATAGCCACGGGCGTCTCCCGTAACCACGTGATCTCTTTACACCCCCATGCGTTTACATTTTCAGATTCACCATTCACCTCACTATTTTTTTTTTCTACAACCTTTCCATTACCTAATCTGATGAAAACTCTCTCTCGAATAATAATAATAATACTAATAATAATAATAATAATAATAACGATCTCTGATAATGCTTCATCTTCCTCTTTCACATGTGTGGTACTCATTACTGTATCATAATTCACTACTCTTCCACTATTTAAACAGACTGCTCTCAATTCGACCTCCTTCATACCTTGCCTAAAAAAATCCAATTGTTACAGTGTTTCTTCTCTCCATTCTCTGAATTCACCTTTATTGCATCCATCAAGAAATGTGTTAAATCGCATCTCTGACCTAAAAGTTAAAAAAACCCCAGTTTGCTATGAATGTTCACTTTCCATCAACCATTCTTTTTTTCCAACTTCAGTGCCAATTCACCCCTCTCACCCCTCCCTCTCAAAGCAACCATCACACTCTTCTCCCTCCAAGCCTCCCTCACATCTTTCTCAAAAACTACCCCCCCCCACCCACCTTTCTCCCTCAACTTTCCACACTCACCCTTCTCCCACCATTCACCCCCCCTCACTCACCCTTCTCAAAGTTGCCCCCCCTCACATCCACAAAGCTGCATCCTTCCCCTGTCCTCTCACCTCCATGTCATCACTCTACCTCCTAAAATCCTCAACTGCCTTGCCCCTCTCTATCTTGCCCCTCCTCTCCCCCAGCACCACAGAGCCGTTTCTCCTCCTCATCCAGCCCCGTCCCCAAGCTATTCTAGAATCCCCCACACTCTTTCAACAACTCTCCTTGCCTCGCACCCTACTCCCTTGTCCGACCCTCCCCCTCCCCTCCCATCCACTGCACCCAAAGCCTCCTCCCCTTCCTCTTCATTAACAGGGTGGACATCAAATATCCGGGGCCTTCGCTCAAACTTTACAGATCTTTCCATACAGGTTGCGACTGACAAATCAAACATAATCTGCCGAACAGAAACTTTCCTCCCTCAAGACGATTCTGACTCCCAAGTATCTCTCCCTGGTTACTCCCTCCTCCGGAATGACAGACGTGAGCCTCGTCCTGGTGGAGGAGATGCTCTCTTCATCAAAGACTCTATTCATGACTCTCCATGCACTGCTCTCACTCCCACACACCCCAGGAATACCTCTGGCTACGGCTTCCCCTGCACTCCCACCTCATGTTTATGTGTGTTGTACCATCCACCAAACAGTGATGACTCCATTTACATGTCACTATCAGAAAACATAGACCAACTTCTATCTTCTCATCCGAACTCTCTCTCTCTCTTCCTCATATGTGGTGACTTCAACTGTTATCATGCCAGTTGGTGAGGCGTGGGTACCTCTCTCAACTGTCATGGCACCTCAGCAAAAGCTTTCTGCGACTCAATTGGACTGACTCAATCGGTCAACTTCCCGACCCGGATCTCAACCAATGGTACTCCATCTCTTCTGGATCTGATTTTGACAAATTTCCCTGAAAATATCTGCTGCTCTTCCTTTGCTCCAATCAGTTCTTCTGACCACGTCCTTGTTAAAGTGGACATCTCTCTGGCTGTTATCAGAGAACCACCTCACCGCCGTCGAGTCTGGCATTTTACTCAAGCCGACTGGCAGGGTCTCCAAGCATCCATCAAACTTTTAGACTGGTCTCCTATCACTACTTTCTCCAGCATCAACTCATCCTGGGAATTCTTTCAAAGAAACTTGCTCTCCCTCATGCACAGATTTATCCCCTCTCGTCTTCAATTGTCCTTCCCTTCCTCCCGCCCTTGGTTCACTGAAGCTCGTGGCAAGGCAGTTGTCCTGAAACAACTTGCCTTTGCCTCGGAGAAAGCAAACCAAACTAAGGGCAATCTCAGTTCCTTCCATAAAGCTCGGAACAAGTGTGTATCTACCCTCAGGAGAGCCAGAAAACAACATCTTTCTCATCTCAAGTCTGAACCCTCAAACCTCTCTCCCTCCTCCAAATCCTGGTGGTGCCTAATCAAATCTGTTTCTGGTGTATGTTCCCCCTCCATCCCCTCCCTTAAGGGGCTGTCACACCTTGACGTTTTAGCCAGCGTATGGCAACGTATCAAAATGTATGTAAAACGCTGGCGTACACTGAACTATTGGTGTTTTTTTTTTTTTAAGTTTTTTAAGTTCTTGGCGTATTAATAACGAGTTGGACGTATGCATAACGTATTAGTAACGTACACAGAACATTTCGATAACTTATGGATACCTTATACCAACGAATGCTTAGCGTGTTGTCGGCGTTCACAACGTATGCCCAATGATAGTCTAACGTATGCATAGCGCGCGGCAGCGTATCGCCGACGATCATGTGGAGTAGCCTATTAAAAGGCTGCGGCTCGACCATTCAAATAATAACCGCACTAGACATCGAAGTGTCAAGGCCCTGTCACACCCTGATGTTTTAGCCAGCGTATGTCGACGTATGAAAAATTTGCCGAATACGCTGGCACACGTCGAATACGTTATGGGTAAGTTTTGTATACGTTAAGAGCATGCTGAAGTACGCTGGCATACGTCGTAGTACGCCGAGCACATTGACAAATTTTAACATGCTCAAAATTTTTCGACGTATGCCAGCGTATGACTCACACGTTCCGTATACGCTGGCCATAAGTTGTAGGCACGTTATGCGATCGTCGACACACGTTACTTGTAAGTTACTCATAAGTCGAAGCACGTCGAGGTAATGCTTAGCGTACCTGAAACTTATATCTAAGCTATGAGTATGTGTCACGTACCTCCAACGCACATTGACGTAGGTAGACGTATTTGATTGACATCTACTGGACGACCACATAACTTACTGAACGTGTTTCTAACTTACATCTACCGTATAATGGCGTATTGGCAGCGTTTAGGGGAATTGGTATATAAAAATGGGCTTCATAGGAGGAACCCGTCAGTGTTTCAGACTCCATGGTGAGTACATGTCCATGTCAGTTGTATCAGTAGTAGTAGTAGGTGAGCGTTTTATTATTATTATTATTAGTAGTAGTAGTGTTAGTAGTAGTAGTAGTAGTAGTAGTAATCGTAGGTCCATGTCAGTAGTAGTAGGTGAGTGTGATGGGGAGGGTGTGGGTGATGATGGATCCTCCTTGCGTCCGCGTCCAGGAGACTTCTTTGCAGCATTCTTCGAAGTTTTCTTCGGCTTTTTAAAAAAATGTTTTTCTACGCTGAACTATTGATGGTTTTTTTAAGTTTTTGGCATATTCATAACGAGTTGGACAAATGCATAACTTATTAGTAACGTACACAGAACGTTTCGATAACTTATAGATAACTTATACCAACGAATGCTGAGCGTGTTGTCGGCGGTCACAACGTATGCCCAACGATAGTCTAACGTATGCATAGCAAGCGGCAGCGTATCGTCGACGATCACGTGGCGTAGGCTATTCATAGGCTGCTGCTCAACGATTTATATCATAACCGCACTAGAAATCGAAGTGTCAACATCACAGTCATGCCGAAGAAAAAAACAAACAAAAAAAAACTTGGAGTCTGGAACACTGATGGGTTCCTCCTATGAAGCTCATTTTTATATACCCATTTCCCTAAACGCTGCCAATACGCCATTATACGGTAGCTGCAAGTTAGAAACACGTTCAGTAGGTTCTGTGGTCGTCCGGAAGACGTCAATCAAATACGTGTACATATGTCAATGTACGTTGGAGATACGTTACACATAGGTTCAAAGCACGTTACTCATAGGTTAGAAATAAGTTTCGGGTACGCTAAACATTACCTCGACGCGTTTCGACTTACGAGTAACTTACAAGTAACGTGTGTCGACGTGTGTCAACGATCACGTAACGTGCCTACAACTTTTGGCCAGCGTATGTGGAACGTGTGAGTCATACGCTGGCATACGTCGAAAAATTTTGAGCATGTTAAAATTTGTCGACGTACTCGGCATACTCCGACGTATGCCAGTGTGCTTCAGCGTGCTCTTAACGTATACAAAACTTACCCATAACGTATTCGACGTGTGCCAGCGTTTTAGACAAATTTTTCATACGCACTGCTGATACCGCACGTGAAAAGGCCGAATGCCTAAACTCAGAGTTTGCATCGAAATCTTGTGTCCGAAACCCATCACTTTCTGTACCCACCTTTTCCAGTCGCACCCAACTGTCCCTGGACTCTGTGTCCTTTGACTGACAAGGTGGAGAGCTTGCTGTCAAACGTCGACTCAGATTCTGCAACCGGTCCAGACGGCATCAGCCCACGCGTCCTAAAAACCTGCTACTCTGCTCTTGCTCACCCTCTCTCTGTCATATTCACCCTCTCATTTGTTCAAGGTCATCTGACATCGACTTGGAAATCGGCAGACATGACTGCCCTGCACCATAAAGGTGCGAAAACAGATCCCTGCAACGACAGACCAATCAGCCTTCTCCCATCAGCAAGGTTATGGCATCCATCATCGCTTCAGACATGAAATCCTTCCTCTTCTCCAATGGTTTGATTTCCAATCATCATTTTGGTTTCAGACCAGGTCACTCTACCCTGGATATGCTGCTTCTGCTCTCCCAACAATGGATGGAGGTCCTCAATGCCAGACATGAAATCAGAGCCATATCCCTTGACATATCACGTGCTTTTGACAATCAGAGCCATATCCTTTGACATATCGCGTGCTCAAGATCTGCCAACAACCCCCTTCTCGTAAAACTATCAAAATCACTGCTCACCTTCACTCTTTCATTCCTCTTATTTCCTACCTTCAGAACAAACTCCCTCAGTCTGTTCAATCCCATTCTTCCTTCCAGACCTTCAAAACAGCTGTTCACCACCACTTGTCATCCCCCATCCAAATCCTCGATCTTTTCTACCCCCGTTAATCCACCCCAAACCCACCTCCCTCAAATTCCCTATTTTCCTTCCTGAAAGTCCCTGTAATGTCCATCTTGTGTACCCCATATCCCCCACCCCATCCCTCTCCCTTCTACAGATCTCCTAATGTCGTTCCACACTGTTTTGTCCTTCCCACTCACGCCCCTCTTTTCTCATCCCCCCCTTGATGTGCATTGTGTGTTGGCTCTCATATGAGCCTCGACAGGGTATACCAAAAAAAAAAAAAAAAAGAGAAAACAACCCTGCTTGCTGTATATTCCCTCATCTGCTGAAGAAGTGGGTTAAACCTTTCCCTTTACATACCATAAATTGTATGTGATCCATCTTTATACCCAAAGGATTTCAGTATTGACGTCATTCCTGTGCCGGGAGAGATTCTACACATCTGGTCTTGAAATATATGCTACAATCCTTAAAAATTAAGCTGACTGCTGCGCAGAAGCTGGAAATGCTTTCCACCTGGAAATACATCGACCTGACAAACTGTGGCACCAGCATTTAAAATGATAGAGAGCTGTGTCTCACTGAACACCATTTAAGAAATTAAAATTCTCCATGTATTTCAGAGATCTGGAACAAGTCAGTATTCCGATCACTCCTATGCGCATGTGTATATGTTTGTATGTTGAATAAATTATTTAAATGTACAGGAAGACTTAAGAATTTCTTCAACAGTCCCAATGGATAGATGGATGGTTTCAGAAAGCCCTCCCAGCTCGGGCCCCGTCACCCTGAGCGAGCGGCTCGGGCCCCGTCACCCTGAGCGAGCGGCTCGGGCCCCGTCACCCTGAGCGAGCGGCTCGGGCCCCGTCACCCTGAGCGAGCGGCTCGGGCCCCGTCACCCTGAGCGAGCGGCTCGGGCCCCGTCACCCTGAGCGAGCGGCTCGGGCCCCGTCACCCTGAGCGAGCGGCTCGGGCCCCGTCACCCTGAGCGAGCGGCTCGGGCCCCGTCACCCTGAGCGAGCGGCTCGGGCCCCGTCACCCTGAGCGAGCGGCTCGGGCCCCGTCACCCTGAGCGAGCGGCTCGGGCCCCGTCACCCTGAGCGAGCGGCTCGGGCCCCGTCACCCTCAGCGAGCGGCTCGGGCCCCGTCACCCTCAGCGAGCGGCTTGGGCCCTGTCACCCTGAGGTCCCAGGCCCTCCCAGGAACGGAGGCCTCCCAGGTCTCAAAGTATCCACCTCCATATGAGTGTGTTTGGGTATGTGAACGTGTAAGTTGCTGTTGTCTGCTAGCTCCACATGTGGGTGGGTCTCAGGAGGTGAAATGTAGACCTCCAAAGTCTCAAAGTATTCACGTGTGTGTGTGTGTGTGTGTGTGTGTGTGTGTGTGTGTGTGTGTGTGTGTGTGTGTGTGTGTGTGTGTGTGTGTGTGTGTGGTTTATTGGTATCTTCATATGCGAGTTTCAGAATGTAGAATGGAGTCCTCCCAGGGTGTGCTCAAAGTAGGCAGCTTCATTTCAGTTCGGGATCACGATTCATGGACCAAGCTGTGAAGTTTTCTGTTCTCAAAGTTTAGTGCCGAGGGCTCTCTTTAGGATCGTCACTGAGCCCCAAACAGCTTCCAACTGTAGTTCGTTTGTAATAATATTCGGAGGGATGTTTTTTAATATCTCTGTGCGGTTCTTTGTCATCATTCCTGTTGCTCCAACTGTCATTGGTACAACTTCGGCTTGATTCAACTTCCCGGATCTTTTCATTTCATTGTTGAGGTCTTTGGATTTGGTCATTTTCTTTATTTCTGCATTGTTTAGTCCAAAATCACTGGTATCAACCCCTCACTTAGCAATGCCTTCTTCTCTCCTTTTTGTACCTAAGTATGATATCGAGTCGCAATGCTTTGTTTTCGATGTTCATGCTCGATGGGATCATTAAGTCATACGTGAGCGGTACTTCCAAGTTTTCAGTCCATGCTTTTGGTTAATGTTCCCACAAATTTTCTAGAAATGGGATATCAAAGTTTTTGCAGATGTGCCAGCGGATTACATTATAAACTCTATTGTGTTGACTTCTGTTTTGACATGAGTTTTTTTTTTTACCTCCGCCACCGCAGGTGAAGGAGGTTATGTTTTCACCGCCTTTGTGTCTGTCTGTTGGCTGCTCGCTAGAGCACCCTTATTCTGGACATTTCCATCTGTCTGTCTGTCCGCGAAACTTTGGTCAAGCCGAGGGGCGAAACCACTCAACCGATTCCAATGAAATTTGGTAGGTAGGACCAATATTTCTGGGAATCGTGTGCTTTCGAATATGGGACCCCGGGCCCAAGCAACGGCCCTTTAAAGTGGTCAAAAAAATCGAAAAAAAAAATCGAAAAATCGAAGCTGAGAGTTCTGTGCGCAATCTATCTCGCTCCCTTCATGCCAATTTGCAGCCCGAAGAAAAAAAATATTTGTAGGAGGAGATAGGTTTTGGGCGAGTACACGTCAAACATTTCAGAAACGGTTAATTGTGAATATCTCTAAGAGAAAGAGTCTGATTTTGATGAAACTTGGGTGAAATGTGTACAATGTTGAAAGCTTGCATGTACACAAAAATTAATGGTTGCTATGCACACCTCCGTTGCTTAGCAACAGCTAAAATACTTTATCGTACATTGTGCACTTATTGTGGACTGTACAAAAAAAAAAAAATCAATACCTCCGAAACTGGACCTCCGAGGGACCTGTTTTTTTTGTGCCCAAGGAGAATGTCTTACAGGATCATATAAAAAAAAATAAAATCTTTAGCGAATAGATAAATGGAATTACCAGGGCTGCCATTTGTTAGAGTCTCTTTGGAAACACGCCTGAAATTTCACAAGGTGGGTTTGTGGGCGCAAATTAAGAGGGCTGTGATAATCATATTTATTGTGCTAAATTGATTGATAGCATGTACATGAATATCGGCTCGTCGCGTCGGCCAGCTTTCCATCGAGAGCGAGCAGTCATGTCGCCTACCGGCTTGTCTGTTTGTTTGTGTACACGATATCTCAAAAAGTTGTTCATGGATTTGGATGAAACTTTGTGGACAGGTTAGGGGTGTGACCTCGACAAATTGATTCAATTTTGGTGAAGATCCGGATGCGGATCTGACTGCGAGAATTTTTAAAGTGTTTCTTCACCATTGAGAGATAGAGCTCAACAACGATATATAGCACGATATTTAAAAAATGTATTGGGCCAGATATGTTCTCGTGGATCAGGCATTACAGAGAGGAGGTATGGGCTCTTTTGAGTGTCCTCGTTAGGTCATCTCTTCGATCATGACCTAATAATATGGATGTCGATGTCCTTCGATCCGTCCGTCCGTCCGTTCACAATGAAGTTGAAGCGGGAGATCTGGTCATAAGTGATCCTGATAGAGGTCGATGAGACGTACACGATGGTTTGACCTTCAAGGTCACCGAAGGTCAAGGTCAAGGTCACGAGGCCTTTGAAGTTGTGAAAATGACGATTTTAAAATCCTATCTCCTCCGCCATTTCTCAAGCGATCTTGAATTTTATTGTAGCATATGAATCTATGGGACAATATCTAAATTTGGTCAGGCCGGATTTTCGATATTCGCTTTCGTTTTCGTGTCACGTGACTTCAAAGTTGGCAAAAAATGCGAAAATGACGATTTTCAAAATCTATCTCCTCCTACATTTCTCAAGCGATCTTGAATTTGATTGGGGCATATGAATGTATGGGACAACATCGAAATTTGGTCAGGACGGATTTTCGAATTTCGCTTTCGTTTTCGCGTCACGTGACTTCAAAGTTTGCAAAAACTGCCCTACCTTCAGGAGGCTATATATTCTCGACTGGGCATGGTAAAAGTTAGTGAATGGTGTCATTGCATAGCAGCTGACCTTGTATATTTATACATTTTCCGCCGAAGGTGCAAAAGTTTCAAAACCCGAAATGTAAACGTCGGCATTTATTTTCAAAATATAATTTTGTGCGTGTGTGCGCCAAAATGCCGAGTCATCTTTAACCAAACTGCGCAGTTCGAGCTGCGCAGTAGTCTTCGGTCATAACTGAACATTGAGAACTTGTGGTATTATAGAGATGACCGTCACCCCCACACGGGGGTAATTTTGTTTTTATTTGCGTTCGGTCGTTAAGCATAACATATCACTCTCTTTGCTAATGCAACCTCCACCCCTTAACTATCTCTTTTGTTTTTTCCTCCTCCCCTTCCCCCCACCCCCGACACCACCCTGTCTGTCTGTCCCCTTCTCACTCCCTCCTCTTAATAAAATGCAGCACTCACCTCCGACGAGCCTGGTGTTGGCTCAGTGGTTAGGGTGGTGGCTTGGGATCCGAGGGTCCTGAGTTCAAGCCCCGTCGGCCGCTGAATTATTGCACCAGGGGGTTGACTCACCCTGTCATCCTTCTGAGGTCGGCGAAATGAGTATCAGTTCCAGTGTGTGTACTGGTAGAGGGGCACTGCATCAGCGCGCGAAATGATAGCTACCCCAGCAGCTAAGCTGCCATACGACCACCACCTCCAACACCTCTCTCTCTCTCTCTCTCTCTCTCTCTCTCTGTCTCTCTCTCTCTCTCTCTCTCTCTCTCTCTGTGTCTCTCTCTCTGTCTCTGTCTCTGTCTCTCTCTCTCTGTCTCTCTCTCTCTGTCTCTGTCTCTCTCTCTCTCTGTCTCTGTCTCTGTCTCTGTCTCTCTCTCTCTCTCTCTGTGTCTCTCTCTCTGTCTGTCTCTGTCTCTCTCTCTGTCTCTCTCTCTCTCTCTGTCTCTGTCTCTCTCTGTCTCTGTCTCTCTCTGTCTCTCTCTCTCTCTCTCTGTCTCTCTCTCTGTCTCTCTCTCTGTCTCTCTCTCTCTCTGTCTCTCTCTCTCTCTCTGTCTCTCTCTCTGTCTGTCTCTCTCTGTCTCTCTCTCTCTGTCTCTCTCTCTCTGTCTCTCTCTCTCTGTCTCTCTCTCTCTGTCTCTCTCTCTCTCTGTCTCTCTCTCTCTGTCTCTCTCTCTCTGTGTTTGTCTCTTTGTCTCTCTCTCTCTGTCTCTCTCTCTCTTTCTCTCTCTCTCTCTTTCTCTCTCTCTCTCTGTCTCTCTCTGTCTCTCTCTCTCTCTCTCTCTCTCTCTCTCTCTGTCTCTCTCTCTCTGTCTCTCTCTCTCTCTCTCTCTCTCTCTGTCTCTCTCTCTCTGTCTCTCTCTCTCTCTGTCTCTCTCTCTCTCTGTCTCTCTCTCTCTCTGTCTCTCTCTCTCTCTGTCTCTCTCTCTCTCTGTCTCTCTCTCTCTGTCTCTCTCTCTCTCTCTCTCTCTCTCTCTCTCTCTCTCTGTCTCTCTCTCTCTCTCTCTCTCTGTCTCTCTCTCTCTCTGTCTCTCTCTCTCTCTGTCTCTCTCTCTCTCTCTCTCTCTCTCTCTCTCTCGCCTCTCTCTCTCTCTCTCGCCTCTCTCTCTCTCTCTCGCCTCTCTCTCTCTCTCTCTCACCCCTCCCACAGTGTATAGCAACGTATTGTGAGGCGTTGCTCTCCACCCCCTTCTTCGCTCTTCTTCCCTTCTTCACCCACTCCTCACTTCCTCTTCCTCCTCTTCCTCCTCTCCCCTCCCTCCGTCCTCTCTGCCTCCCCTTCCCCCTCTCTCTTTCTCCACCCGCTCCCCTTCACACCACAGTTAGGGAAGCGACGAGTTGTATTTTGCGAGTACGTAATAAAAAGATTGACAAGTTTCGAACATATCTCCATCATAATAACGTGCCACACGACTCGACCACACAGACGTGAATATAAATCAGGTTTATCATGAACTGCTTGCAATTCACATGGCTCACCATCCTTGGGGTCTCTGTCTTCCTCTCCAGGTCCAGCAGAGTCCTCGTCCACTCCGACGATCCGCAGGACTCCAGCAGGTCCCTGCATCCCCTCGGCTCCCTTTCCACCTGTGAACAGGGAGGTCCGTTCCGATCCTCGCCCCGCACGGCACGACTCCATGTACCGACAGAGCTCCACGTACATGGTGTAGGTGAACTTTCGTGCCGCCAAAGAACACAGTCGAACCCTCACGGTCGGGGGCTCGGCTCGGGCACAGAGAGCTCCGAGGATCTCGATCCCGAGACCCGTAACCGCGGCTCGGAGAGACTCCTCCGATAGACCCTGGATCTTCAGCCACGTCGGGACGGGACCAGGGCATGGGCTGGGGCTGGAGCATTGGCATGGGCTGGAGCTGGAGCTGGAGCTGGAGCTGGAGCATGAGCTGGAGCATGGGCTGCCTCGACCACTCCTCGTGTCCATTGTCCGTCAATAACTCGCGCCCAGAGGTTCAAAATAAGTAAGTAAGTAAGTAAATAAATAAATAAAGAAAGAAAGAACGTGTTCAGTCAATTTCTTTCTTTCGTTGAGCAGTTTCTCAAAGCTCATGTAATCTTTCCACACATCTCACCTTGAACAAAGCATTCATTTTATATTGTCAAGAATCTTTGTGTGTTATCCGGAAGTTACAATTGAAACATCCGGTTCCAGAAGCGACCCACGTGGTTGGGAAGCAACTGGTTGAGGTTGTTTAATGTCAAAACCGATTCCCTCTCAAGCAGTTGGCATCGAATCTATGTATTATGTGCGCACTGCGGGGTACGAGGGGGGTGAGGTGTGAGGAGGGAGGTGGGAGGAGTGAGGAGGGTGAGGTGTGAGGAGGGAGGTGGGAGGAGTGAGATGGGAGGGGTGAAATGGGAGATGGGAGGGGTGAGGTGGAAGGAGTGACGAGGAAGGAGTGAGATGGGAGGAGGGAGAGGGAGGAGTGAGGTGGTTGATGGGAGGAATGACATGACAGCTTGTCCCAGTAAATGTATGGATCATGGTTTATATTGGCGTTGTGGACTAGTTTTTATCATAACAAACCCCAAGCATAAATAAACACCCCAGTCATTAAGAATGCTGGGAAAATAGTTTAAGGGATTTTTTTTTTTGTACACAAAGTCAAGTCATGGAAGAGTTAAACACCGAACGGATGAGGACGCAACAGAACAAATGGAACAGTGAGACAAGGGGAGAGTGACGGGGAGTTAATGAGGTTAGGGGATATAGTTTTGGATTGGGGATGATCTGAGATGGTGGTGAACAGCCGTCTTGAAGACCTGGAGGGAAGAGTGAGGTTGAAGAGGATGTGGTGGTTGGTTCCACAGGCAGGAAAAAAAAAAGAGGACTAAATGAGTGGAGGTGATCAGTGATCCTGGATTTAGGTAGTTTCATCAGAACGGGATTGATGGAATGTACTTATGCCCTGCAGAAACCTGGAGGGATTAAATCATGGAAAGAGCAGAGGGTGCAAGATCAGAAAGGAAGTGGGAGAAGACAAAAGAGACCACTGACCTATCTGCCATTACAATGTGATAGACCCATGGACTTAACTTAAACGTGGGAGAGTTCTAAAAGGCAATGGGTGAGTGGCTTACAGGAGGTAACACCTTCCTCATCCCAAAATCTGAAGAAACCCAACTGCCTCACAAATATAGGCCAATAAATCATGTCTACCAGCACCAAACTGTAAACAGGAATCAGAATAGAAATTATTTATCACCACCTAACTGCCTAACACAACAAAGAGGCCTAGAGGCAGAGCAGAAGGGAAGTCAGAGAAGATGCTACAGAAAAATAGATTACCTCCTACTAAACAAGGCCACACTTGAAAACTGCAATTTGCGAATAACTAAATTGTCCACAGCAGGGTAGATTATGGTTTGTGGTTTACATTGGCCTTGCATTCCGCAAAATTCCATCTCGAGACAAGGTGATTGTTGCCACCTTGCAGACCCACACTTGCCTGATTGACTCAATCTTGCCATCGTCTTAAAGCTATTGGTATAGTGTGTGACAATCCTAAAAAAATAACCCACGGAACAAAGGTATGAGAACAAAACTTCACAACTTGGTCCTTGAAACGTGCAATTGAGGTGGATACTTTGAGTCCTGGGAGGATTCCATCCCAGCTTCTGAAAACCAAAAATTGGGATTACAAGCAACGTGAGAAAGATAGACAAGGGAGGAGAGGGGAAATCAAAGAAGATGGATGGTGCACCGAACTCAGGAAACTTTCTGCCTTCCCGGGGACTCACAGCAGGGCTTTTACGGTCATCCCGAGGTCCTAGAACAAATGCAGCACAGAGCGATGTGAGGAACACCTTTGAGGGTGAAGAGGAATTGTTGGGGAAAGTACCTGCTTTTGATCGCACGTTCATGCAAACTAAAATGCTGGTCACAAAACGAACTGACAAAGCTGTGACAGTGGCAAATATATTGTTGATATGAAGTATAAAATTTATTTCAAAAGAAAAAATAAAAGTGACTCGAGCCGAAATATAAATTTTCACGCAATAAGGAATCATCAGCATCATTGTCAATGTACCATAGTCCGTATAGAGCATTAGTGTTACCGAGCAGTCTCTTGGCAAGATTATGGTGAGTGGCTTGCCGTTACTTTTCCAGCAGACATTCAGAGCAGGTATTTATAATTTGCTCAAGGTTCCTGGTGATGATTTGCATAGTCTTTGCAAAAGACAGGGACAATTAACGTCCACTGACCACCATTGCTGACAAATGGGTCCTCCGGTCCAGTTTAACGTTCCTCCGACAGACGACACACAGGTCGATCCGTTGTCCTGCATGTGAAACACCATGGTGACAGCTTATAGCTGGCTCTACATTCAAACTCAGGTGAGACAGCGAGAAGGAGAGTGTGCATACCTCTAAGCGAGCCTACAAACCTGAAGAAGGAATCGAAGCAGTCGCAGTAACTGTAACGCAAGGGCCTTTTTCTGCAGTACTTATTCAATGGTCATTCATCTATTTCGACACAGGAGGAGGCCATTCGGCCTCGCAAAGCATGTGCTATTATTGCCAACCTATGGTTGTTTGTCCATGCTCTATCCCTTCTAAATGGAGCATCAAGCAAGGAAGCAGCACATACCATTTTTAGTTGGGTGGTCGCTAGACTACCGTTATTCTCAGGTTTTCCATCTGTCTGTATGTATTAATGTAATGGACAGCTCTGGAGGCCAGATGAGTCAACCGATTTTGATGAAACTTGACTGGTAGGTTCATACCAGGATCTAGTTGTATGCTTTTGAGCATCGTTGCTATGGACTATGCCGAGCAACGGGACTTTGAAATTTTTGAAAAATCCATCCCCCAATAAAATTCGAAAATCAAAAATCGGCTTCCAGGCTTTTATGTGCACCATAATCAACCTCTTTGTCAAAAAATTTCAGCCCGATCCATCAAAAACTGTGTGACGAGTATGCAATTATATAGCGACCACCCATGTCACCTACCGGCTTGTCTTTATCATGACTCAGCAGGGTTTAGAACCACCAACTTTAGAACCGGCAACCTCCCAGACTCAGAGCAGACACTCTAACCATTACACCACCGAGGCTGGTCGTTTGATATTGTCTTACTGAGTGCAAGTAAAAGGTTCAAGGGTTAGTCAGGCCACTGATGAGGAAAGTAAGGAAGGTAAAGAAGGTGATGTTGAACTTCCTGATGGTGAAGAATACCGGTTCTTTTTTAAGTGCGATATATTCCAACTGCACTTGTTCCCAGTTACCCCAGTCAAGCTGAGGATGTTCACTAAATCTTCTTGGGATGTTTCCTGGGATCTTTTCCAATTCCTCTGAAAGCTACTTCTTCGTCACACCAGTTGCTCTAACGATCACCGGTCTGACGATTTGCTCCAGATTCCAGGTTTCACTCCTATTTTTCAGGTCCTAGTACTTGACCACTTTAATTATTTCCGAATTGGTTGCACCAAAACGATTGGATCCTGGTACTTCATTTGAAATACTTTTCAATTTGCGGGCGCCAGTTTTCAATATTCATGCTTGACGGAAGATGTCAGGTCATGCTTTTTGATTCTCTGTGGATACCTGTGTGACTGTTGCAAGATGATCGATCCGAGAATGTCTTTTCACAAACTTTGCAGGTGTAAGGGCGCTCTCCCGTGTGGATACGTGTGTGATTCTTCAAAGCCGACGAGTACGAGAAAGTTTTTGCACAAAATTTGCAAGTGTATGGGCGCTCCCCCGTGTGGATACGTGTGTGGTTCTTCAAGGTTGACGAATAGGAGAATGTCTTTGCACAAACACTGCAGGTGTACGGGCGCTCTCCTGTGTGAACACGCAGGTGAATCTGACACGACGATGACTGAGCGAATCCTTTCCCACATACGGCGCAGGTGTACGGGCGCTCCCCCGTGTGGATTCTCATATGCTTCTGACAGTTTGACGAGTGACCAAATCCCTTACCACACACACTGCAGGTGTACGGCTTCTCTCTGGTATGGATCCGGGTGTGTGTTACAAACTTGCTTTTGTAGCATGTGCGATATGGACAGTCAGAGCATTTGAACTTTTGATCATTGGAAATTGGTGGATGCCTTTTCATGTTCATCTTCAATGCAGCCCTTGAGGTGATGCTGTGAGAGCACGAGATGTATGGGATCTTCTTGAGAAGTTTCTTCTGTTCTCCTATGAAAGACATTCAGAAAAAAAAAAATTATTTCTCAGTACTTGGTTCTTTGGAAAGAAACTTAAGTACAGCCTCAAAATATATTTTATCACACAGTGTTATGAAAATGAGGATGTCATGTGGCAGGGTGGTTGGCCCCCTCCACTGGGTGCACCAGAAGCTCTGAGACAAACAACATCCTTATCACTCGGTCAGCTAATGATGGCAAATTTACCGGTGAACAGGGAAACAAGATGAATGAACGATGCTGGTAATATAAAAAGAAACCCTTTATTAAAAAATTAGTACAGGAAAAACTACTAACCAAATCCTAATCGTGAACCACTTAAACCGTTAAATGCAACACCTACCTCCAAGGGCTGGCAGGAGAGTGTGGAGGTATGCACACCTTCCTCTGAGCTGTCTAACCGAAGTTCCAATCTCAACAAAGCTGCAAACTGTCATCCTGTTGTTTGACATCAATGTATATGCCGTCCGTCGGATGGATGTTAAACTGGACGTCAGGTCTGCTGGCATTACCTGATGGATGTTAAATATCCCATGGTGTCCTTTGTGAAGAGGGGGCGAGCTATTGCCGGCGCCATGAACAAATTCCAAATTCCTGCTCGAACTGAGAGGGGCACAGCCATGCTCCTCCCTCCCCCCCCCAGCAAATTATGCTACCCATAGCCATGTGCTGCAATTAAAGAAGCATACCTACCACTGATGCCTACTCCAATTAATAACAAGATAGCTGACTCAAAGCCAAAGAATGGCACTGCTCACAAATCACTTGTGGGACTGTTAATTAAGAGGAGAGAACATTCTCACAACATTGCCAAGTGTGAAGGATACATGTATTGCGCATTGCAGAGTCTCCCCAGATGACCTGTTCTTGCATTGATGGGGCGTTTCAGTAAACACAAAGGCACAAGATTGGGACACATCGGCACACAAAGGCATGAGATCATGACATTGGGACCAAGTTATGTGTTGGCCCGACTAGCCCTCGTCACCAGTTGGAATCTCCTCCACAGCTTGGTCTAGGCCCACTCGAGTCTGCAGTTGTGTGAACTCAGTCACCTCGGTTCACAAAATGAGCTCCACTGTAGTCTCAATCGTTTTTTTGTCTCTCGACAAGAGTGAAACTCATGGAAGAGCAAGGTTAAATTGGCAGTGGAGGAGTGTGCATTGCCTGCTTCAAGGCCTGGAGGGAAGAGTGGGAGAGAATGGCCCACAGAAGGTGGTTCCATAGATAGGAGAAGTGAGGAACAAAAAAAATTGAGGTGTGCAGTCCACCTGGATAACCAGAAGGGGCTTACTGGAAGAACGCATGCATCCTGGAGTTGCGTGGGAGGATCAGAGGACTAAGACAGAGACAGAGAGATACAGAGAGACAGAGAGAAACAGAGACAGAGAGAGACAGAGACGGAGATATATATGTATATATACACAGATAATGGACAAAAAATACAATGGAAAGAGGGGGGTAAATGAGGGACACCAACCAAGCAACGGCTTCCACACAGGTGTGGCCCATGTGTTCATGAAGCAAATAACATCCCAGCATGCTTTTGGTCATGTACAAAAATGCTGCACAGGCCTGGTTGCCTATAATTATGGCTGGCATGGCTGCAAGAGAAGAATCCCCAATGCCCCCATCCACAGAGCATGTGTGGGCACCCAATGATTTGATAAGCACGACACTGATGTTGTTCATATTTCAGTAAATGTCGTGGCCTTCTCAGTCACCAGATCTGAATCCAATCGAGCATTTATGGGATATTCTGGAATTTGCGCCTGAGATAGTGTTTTCCACCTCCGTCAAACAAGAATGGGATCGCATCCCTACTGCAGAATTCCAGACGCTGGTGGACTCTATGCCATGGCGTACTGGCCGCACGTGGTGGCCCAACGCCCTATTAAGTGACTTTACATCGGCGTTTCCATTTTTTTTTGTCCACCACCTGTATGTGGGAGAAGAGGTGGTAAAAACAGAGCTGATCGCAATGTGGAAGCAACAAATCTTGTGCTTCGGCCTTATCGTGGGAGAGTCCAATAATGTTGAGAGCTTTAGACTCTACAGAATACAGGAGAGACAGATATGATGCTCCCAAGATGGGAGAGGGGAGTACTCAATTGTAAGTAAATACTGCCAAGCCAGCCTTTAGGAGAGAGGAATACTTCGTTGAGCTACGGACAAAGGCCTTGGAGACTGAGAATAGCTCCGATTTTCGAAGGAAATAATTGGATCGACAGAGGCAGCATATGGCTGTGAGGAGCATCATTTACTTGGGGCAGGGCTGTGTTAGTGTCACTGATGCAATGCCCCATGTAGGTTCAAGCAGGAATTTGGAACTTGTTCAGAGTGCTGACATCGCTCGCCCACTCTTCGCAAAGGACTCCACTGTGCGATCTTTAAGGTCCACCACAAATGCTGTCAGACGGGATTCCCAATTTAACGTCCACCTTAGAGACGGCACCGACATTAATGTCTCGCCCTGCCTGCAAAACACCAGGATGACAGTTTATAGCTGGGTTGGGATTCGAACCTAGGCTAAACAGCTCAGAGGCGAGTGTGCATACCTCTCGGCTAGGGCTCTAGGCCATCCTACCAGCCGGCCTTAGAGACCTCAGAATGGACTTTCCAGGGATATAAATCAGCGTTCACGAACTCCTTGTACGTCTCAGGACTCACCATCCTCCGAGTCCCTAACAGCCTCTTGACGACCAACTGGGACCTGGACTTCGACCTTGATCCGCTGGATTCCCGCAGAGAGTCCCGTCTCCTCACCGTGCTTTCCCCGCCCGGGCACGATGGCTCGTTCTGATCCTCTCCCCGCACGGCATGACTCTATGTACCGACAGAGCTCGACGTACATGGTGTAGGTGAACTTTCGTGTGGACAAAGAACAGAGTCGAACCCTCACCGGAGCAGGCTCGGCCCGGGCACAGAGAGCTCCGAGGATCTCGATCCCCAGACCCGTAACCACAGCTCGAAGAGACTCCACTGATAAACCCTGGATCTCCAGCCATGCCGGGACTGGACCGAGACCGCCCCGATCTCTCATCCGATCCATCGTCCGTCAGGAACCCGTGCTGCCCTGAGCTCGGATGTGCTTGTCCCGTGTTGTCTGTCTCTTTTTGTCCGAGTCGAGTTTCTCAGGGTTCACAGTTATCTTGACACACAACGGTTCTTAACCGATTGACATTCCTCACAACGTTCTCTGAAATCTATCGACCGACTTATGATCCAAATCGCGACTTTAAAATCTTCCTCTTCCGACACCGCCATTGTGGTTGGCACCAGAATGGTTGATGTTGTTTAACCGTAGAAAACAATTTCCCTCACGTGATCAATTGAGAGAGTAGCACTGTACGAGGCATCCATCTACCGATGATGTCCGCGCAAGCTGCAGTGGTTCGGATCATGGCGGTGAATCTCGCATGCGCCTCTCTTCTTCAGCCTGCACATGTACACGTCACAATCGATGAACAGCCACATCGTTTATCATTGGCCTCCCGACTGATTGTAAACACCATTCACATCCGTGCACACGCACACCCCCACCCCTCCCTCAGGATCCTCAACTATCATGATTTTCTGATTATATGAGTCATAAATAACAGATTAGATGTAAACATGTTGTTCTAATTTAACGGCCAACAATTATTCCCACGTTCTTGTGGGGTTGGCCGGGGGAAGCTTGGCCCAAGTAGATTTCAAAAGCCTGGTGTTGGCTTAGTAGTGAGGGCGGCTGGCTTGGGTCTTCGGGTCCTGAGTTCGAGTTCCGTCACCCGCTGAATTAACACCAGGTGGGGTTGATTCAGCCTGTTACCCTTCTGAGGTCGGCGGAAAGAATATATATCAGTGTACTGGTACACAGGGGCACAGCATCATTGGCATAGTCGCGCCCCAACAAAATGATAGCCACCTGGCAGCCAAGCTGCTTTTCGCAAGAAGAAGAAGGAGAAGAAGCAGATTTAACATGTTCCCAAGAAAAAAAACAAGGGGCCATTAAATGTGGGCGGGACCTAATTCCCCTCCACCTAATTTAATAAGGAATCATCCTTCTTGGAGGATTCAGTGCTGAACTCCAACAGAACAATGTCTTCTTCGACATTAGATTGATTCACTGCTGGACTTCCGAAATCCAGCAATGGCCTCAGTCGAGATTTGTACGTCGTGTAAGTACATACGGCGCTCTGTCGATCACCCAAAAATCCGATTATCCTTGATGGTTTCTTGCATGACGTGGTTGGCTTGTTTGAGCACATCGTGAATCGTCACCCCGAATCCTTTTCTTCATCAATGGTCTCCACTTTGTGTTGACTGATTAAACAACTCGTTTTGTGATTGCAACGACGACAAGAATCACCGAATTACAACTTTGTTGTTTACAAGAGTGAGGCTCATGGAGGGGCAAGGTCGCCCTGACCGACTTTCGAGCGCAGCGGACCCATACCTCAGATCCTCACCCACGCATCCAATATCTCGTTCGCTTCCCTCAGAACATCAGGGTTTCCATTTCCGTATCACCCCTCCATTTATTATTCACAGAATGCTTACCCCACGCAGTCTTGAGAAGGACCTCTGGCAGAAAATTTGTAATTCCGTCCATCTACACTTCTGAGGTAAATTGTGAGGTAAATTGTGAGGTAAATGAGCACAAATTGTACTTTGAAAAGACTGTTACAAAGTCGCTTTTATTCTCGTTCACGGGTTTTCATAACTACCAGGGTTAATAAAGACCAGAACAGATCAATACGGTTTTCGATGTACGCCCTGAACAAAATGCAGACACGTACGGTACGTACGTACACGACCGATCGCTTAATATAATCCCGCTTTGTGCTTCGTGAGCGCGGGCTATAATGGTCCCCTGTCCCGGTCACTTCGCGGCTCCACTTCTCCTCAGAGAAACGAGCTTCATCCTCTTCTACTCTCGACGCTCCTCTGATTGGTGGAGCCTGTAAAGATAGACGGAATAACCGGAACGGAATAGAGGAGATGAACGTCGGAAAATGGGAGCACAATCAATTGAACAATGGAAAAACAATTTACTACAATCTCAAAATGATATGTGGCTCAGGAGGTGGTCAAACAAGAGCATTAAGAGAAGTGTATCATTTCATCTCTGCTCAACAAAGATACTTAAAGCAAGAACCAAGTTCCAAGTTATTCTTTGTGAATATACTCGATGGAAATGAATGTTATGAGAAAATTAAGTTATTCCCGAAAGTAGAAAATGGACAAATATTCTTTGGTTCACTCTTTGAGTATAATGAAAACATGAAAGGACTGTGATTTTGTTGGGGGGGGGGGGGGGAAGAAGTGCTTTAATCAGTAATGCTTCAGTCACATTTGGCTCGGTGGCCGGAGGGTCTAAAAAATCTACGGCCACTAGCAATTATAGGGCGGCCGCAGTATTTCCACAGTAACACAATGCAGCAGTCACGTTTTTATTTTTCGGGTTTCCCAACCTTGACCGAACCCAGTACCTGCAGAGCCGAGCAGCCGCATGGCTGAGGAAGTCGCCATTGCAAGGCTTTTTCTTCTTCTTTTCTTCTTCTTCCTCCTCCTCCTCCTCTTCTTCTTCCATTTTTCTTCACACGGCAGCCTGATTCAGCATTATCTTGTAAAACAAGTAATCTATAATCATGTACATTTTTCTCCTTATTGATAATTAATTAGTTCGGCGAAATGTAACCCGAAAACGATAAAAATGTTATCGGACAAAAAATTAACGGACATTGTGGGACTAAAAAATCGAGTTATCGGAAGTTAACTGGTCCGATAACGATAAATGGAAGTTAACTTCCGATAATAGTCCAATAAAAAAGTAAACTTCGATAATTATCTGTTATCGGATTATTGCTTTTGTGCCCAACACTGGTGGCAAACACTTATACTCCGATCTCTAGCGGTAGCGCACGGTCGACACAGACTGCCACGGAGGCCAAACGTAGGACGCACAGCGGGCGTAGGGGAACCGTGTGTCGACCCTGCGTTGCCCGCAGGTAGTCACACAGACCGCAAGGCCACCGTATGTTGAACACAGGGACGCCTTAGGACTACCCTACGGCGACCGTGGAAATAGTGCGGCCGCCGTAAATTTTTGGGGGTTGGCAAAATTCATTTTTCATTGATAAGAGCCTACGGCAGCCGCACGAATAACGCAAGCCCACCGTACACCCTCCGTACGGTCGACGTGGAACACATCTACGTCATGGCTACGGCTTGTCGAATTGCTACGGCCAACCTAGAAATGATAAAAAGTTATAACTCCGCGCTCTAATTCCACGGAGACCCCTACGGCCTGTAAAAGATAGCCATATGGCATCTGGCCACCCTGAGGCCACCTCAGAAACTCTGCGGCCGCCATAGGTTTGTCAATTCAGGAGGGGTACGGACGCCGTATCCCAGCCGTAGAGCAAATGTGACTCATGCTTTAGTCTCAATTTTTCGTTTGCATGAAAGGGAAGGGGAGGAAGTGAGTCTCCCATTTTGAGCTTTTGGGGCTTAGGTCAGATAGTTTTTCCCTTTTTCCCCATTCATTTGAATGGGTGTCCCAGAAGCAACATATTCCATCTATTTTTTGTCAGGAACGTTCCCACCAAACAACGTGGTTTGATCCCAATAAAATCATAAATGCCCATCCTGATTTGGTTCCTCTAATGTCATTTATCATTCACAATGTCATCACATCTTGTGTGTCTAAAGTACAATTCCATTGGAATCGCGATCCGGAGTGCCGGGTTTATCTCACAGAGAGGCTCTGACGCCCTGGGGAAATCGCGTGATTTCGCTGCTCTTTCTCCACAATTTGTTATTCTTCACACAATAAATCCTTTATTTCTCCCAAGATAAACAAAATAAAAAGATCACATCAGGATTGTTTCGTCACAGAATATCAAGGGAGATT
Organism: Eptatretus burgeri; assembly: GCF_056783735.1. Lineage (NCBI taxonomy): Eukaryota > Metazoa > Chordata > Myxini > Myxiniformes > Myxinidae > Eptatretus > Eptatretus burgeri. The sequence continues at coordinate 151,536,935 of NC_140962.1, read as the reverse complement.
CGGGGCTGAAAAGGAGGCGCTGAAGGGGAGACATTGAGGGAATTTTCATGTTTTTTTTTTTACAAATCGGCGCCACTAATGCTGAAATGTGTTTATCGTTTAAAAGGGCTTTAAATATTTCTTTTGAGTTATTGCTTCTTGGCCTTTTGGCTTTGAGTATCTAATAAAAATCTGTTCTTGTCAGTTTAGTTGTTCATTATCGTTGTGAGTAAATGGATCTTACCAAACGGTTGAGAAGTGCAAATTTCTATTTTTGGACTGGTCCCCCTTCTATTTATGGCCTCGTGACCTTTACTGGTCCTTGGGGGTTGTGTTCTTTTTATTTTGACATTCCCCAGGGGTCTCTTTCTATTCTTTTTCTGATTATAATGGTGTGGAGGAATTTTATCCTCAGTGTCTATTCCTTTTTAACTTTTTCATTTTGGTCTTTGGAAAATTTTTTAATATGTAAATCTGTTCTTGTCAGTTTAGTAGCTGATATGTCCTGTAATGCAGGACTAGTCTATTAAATGGATTTTTGGTGTTGGGAGTTGGATTAGGAGCTTGCTCCATCTGCTCCATGCATTGACCTGGTATTGCAGTGCTTCCAGGAATGGTGCACTCCTCCTTTGGGGGAATTTATCAACAAAGAAAAGATTCCCATATGAAGCTTAAAAGTTTTCATTTCACTTAATGTGTTTTTAATTACAGTTTCAATACTTTATTAAACCATATCAACAGCTTCATTGATTGAAGATGGTTCAGGATCTTCAAAGTGAAACAATCTTATTTTTATATGTCCTTCAAATGCCCCATCAGTGTTTTCAATGGTGAATTTAGTGGTCCCTTCCCTTTCTTCATTGTTCTTGTGTTTGTGTGATTGAAGGTGTCCACTATAAGTTTTTTTGTAAGAATATCAATATTACATCTATCGCAATGTTTTGTTTCTTGTTCAAATGGAGATATTTGTCTGAAAAGATTGAATGTGAATGTGAATTGTTGGTTTGAAGGTGTTTTTTTTTTATAACATTTATATTCATGATTACAAACTTCACCGTACGTTGTATTCATCAGATTTATACAGCAAAACTTTGCTTAAAGTAAAATTTTCTTGATGAAAATTCGAATTAATTTATAGGTGAATCTGTGCTTGAAAGCATTTTATCCACCAACTTTTTTTTTACTTAATAAATACAATGTATCAAGATACAAAAGACAAGTTTCAATCAAACTCTACATTTGTAAAAGATACTGAGAAATATGTCGAGGATGTAAAATTGAATAAAGATAAATATAACAACTATTGGATAAAAACAATTATGGTGAATAATGAGTTCTTCAATTTCCTTCAGTGGAAGGGCTTTCAGTACACCTGGAAGAACATCAATTAAAGTAGTTCTAACAAAAGTTTCTCCTCTCCTTCTGGCAATATATTCCAAACTAGAACAGCAATGAAACAAGAAAAAGTATCAAAACAGACAAACCTTATGGATGAAGTTTTGGAAAGAAAAGATAAGACCATCTGCAATATGCAAGGAGAAATTTGTATTTTTTTCAACAACCCTAAAGATGTAAATCTTGGGGAAACAAAGGATGTTAATATATCAGGTGAAATGACATTTTGTTCAGTCATAGTTAAGGATTGTCAGGTCATTATTGTCAGGTCAGTATTATTGTCATGTATGTGTTATGATCAGGGATGAGAGAGTAGCTGAGGAGTTTGCGAACAGGCTGAGTGGACACTTGGGGGGTCTGGGTGCTTTGGGGGGTCCTGAAGAGTTGTGGAGCACCTTCAAGACCACCATCCTTGATGTTGCCGGTGGATGCCTTGGAGTTCACCGCAGGGCAAAGAAGAATTTTGTCTCTCAAGGGACACTGGATACCATTGACCAGAGTCGCAGGGCCAGGCTGAATGGCAGAGCTGAGCTGTTCAGGGAGCTGAGGCGTAAAACTGTACGTGCACTGAGGGTGGACAAGGAGGCCTATGTGCGAGGAATCTGTGAGGGGGTAGAGCATCACCTGTGGACAGGTGATTCTCGTCCCGCTTACAGGGGAATTCGCGCATTACGTTCATCCAAGCCCATCCCTCGGAGCACTGCAGTTCGAGCAGAGAGTGGTAGGCTCTTGACAGAGGAGTCTGAAGTGAAGGCCCGCTGGGCCGGTTACTTTGAGCGGTTGTACCAGGCTGATCCCCCAGCTGTTGAGTTGGACGTCAAGGGTGTTACAATCCCTGTTGCTGACCCTCGAATCAACTGTGGTCCACCATCGCTTGTGGAAACACGGGCTGCGGTGAACCAGTTGAAACGGGGCAAAGCTCCAGGGATCTGTGGCATCCATGCTGAACTTCTCAAGGCTGGTGGAAATGCTGCACTCGCGTCGTTGCATGCAGTTTTGTGCTCTGCCTGGAACACAGGCATCATCCCAACTGACTGGAAGAGGGGCCTTGTTGTCCCTCTCTGGAAAGGGAAGGGTGATCGCCAAGACTGCAACAACTACCGAGGGGTGACGCTGCTCTCAGTGCCGGGCAAGGTCTTTGCTCGGATAATTCTTGATAGGGTTCGCCACCATCTGCTTGAGCACCAGCGTCCAGAGCAGTCAGGCTTTACACCAAAGAGGTCAACGATTGACCGTATCCTTGCTCTTCGTGTCCTCACTGAACGCAGACGAGAGTTTCGGCAGGGGCTGCTTGCAGCCTATGTTGATCTCTGTAAAGCGTTCGATTCAGTGAATCGGGATGTCCTCTGGAGGATTCTTGGTCTTCGTGGGGTGCCACCGAAACTGATCGATCTGATGTCTGAACTCTACTCTGGTACTGAGAGTGCTGTGAAGTGTGGTGGTACCGCCTCTGACTTATTTCCAGTTGTTACTGGAGTTCGTCAGGGATGTGTACTTGCCCCCACACTTTTCAGCACTTGTATGGACTGGATTTTTGGGAGGATGTCGGAGAGATCAAGTTGCGGTGCATCGTTTGGCAATGTCAAGATCTCGGACCTTGATTTTGCAGATGATGCAGTCATCTTTGCGGAGACTTTAGACATCCTCTTGGGGGCCCTCGAGGTGCTGAATGAGGAGTCGGAGCCGTTGGGATTACGGATTTCTTGGGTCAAAACAAAGATCCAGGCTTTCGGTGACATCTTGGATGCTGCTGTCCTGTCTGTGTCTGTTTGTGGTGAGGATGTTGAGGTCGTGGATAGATTCACTTACCTTGGCAGTGATATTCATGTCTCCGCAGGTTGTGAGCCGGAGGTCAATAGACGTCTGGGTCGGGCCTGGGGAGTCATGGATTCACTGGATCATGGGGTGTGGCGCTGCCGGTACCTGTGCGGGAGGACGAAAGTCCGAGTCTTCAGGTCCTTGGTACTTCCAGTCTTGCTCTATGGGTGCGAGACTTGGACTTTGACCAAGGATCTGAGACGGAGACTTAATTCCTTTGGTACCAGGTCTCTTCGGAGAATCCTTGGCTATCGCTGGTCGGATTTTGTGTCCAACGAGCGGTTGCTGAGAGAGACTCGGATGAGATTTGTTACCTGCATAGTCCGTGAGCGTCAGCTGCGGCTGTATGGACATGTGGCTCGTTTTCCTGACGCTGATCCTGCTCACCAGATTCTCTCAGCGAGGGAGTCTCATGAGTGGAGGAGGCCAGTGGGCCGACCACGTGCCTCATGGTTGCAGCAGGTTGACCATCATCTCAAGGAGATGGGGATGGGCCTGGCATCTGCCTGGGGGATGGCCAGACGGAGGCCCCTGGAGTACCGGCGGAAAGTGGACGCAGCGACGCGCTGTTCTGGCACATGCTCCCATACCTGACCTGATAGTTAAGGACCATTTCAAAATTACCTTTAATATAAAAAAATGGAGTAGTTGAATCTGTTAATGAAAAAAGTATAAAGATATACTGTAGATGGTGATGTTATTTTCTATTAATTAAATACGATTCATTATTCAACTGAAGATTTAAAAGATTATGTGAGTGATGATAGTATCTCTGTTGGAACAGAAGACAGTTATGATACTGAGAGTTTGTGTTAAAAAATTAAAATAATCGGTACATTTAAACTTCAAAACGAACTAAATGATTACAACATTGAAGATATAATACAACTATTTTGTGATACACAGAAATGTAAAAAGAAATCAAAACCGATAACTTGTATTCTTCGTGATAATACGGATGATGTTAGAGATACCTTCATGCCAAGAGGTGATACCTTCACCCCAAGATTTGGATAAATCAAAAAAGAACCTCGTTATCTTTGATGGTTGTGTTCATGAGAGAAACCAAACGGAAATGGATAGCTACTACACAAGAGGGAGACATTCTTCTTGTAATTGTATTTATTGTAGTCAATCATACTTTCAACTCCCTCGTCGCTCAATAAGAAACAATGCTAATACTTTTATTTTCTTCAAGTTAAATTCAATAGATATAAACAACTTTTGGAGAGACAATTGTTCTACATTATGTAGTAAAAAGGAATTTGGGGATTATATGAAGCAAAGAACTGAAAAATATGAACATATTGTTGTGAAACAAGATGAGATATTAAGGGATATTTTTTTTATTTTCTAAACAATTATCTATCTATAATTCCAGCAATCTCTGTGTGTCTCTCTATGTGTCTGTCTGCGACCACCGTTTCTCGACAACCACCGGTCCGATCTGATTGAAACTTGCCAGGAATAAGCATTTGATAGACAGCAAGATAATTTTTTTAAACCACTTTGAAAAACTTCCCAACAAAAAATTATAGATGCTTCCACAGATCCCAGAATATAATAAATGGTCAATAAATAAATGGCCATAACTTGGGAAGCACTTGTCCGATTAATATCAAATCTTGAAAAGGCACATCCACAGGTCCCCAGCAATATATCTGGCAAGTTTCAATTAGATTGAACCAGCGGTTGTCGAGAAACAGCGGTCACACACACACACACACACACACACACACACACACACACACACACACACACACACACACACACACACACACACACACACACACACACACACACACACACACACCTGGAATTATAGATAGATTCCCAAGGTTTGAATTTTCCCAAGGGAAACAGCTGTTTCCCAAGGGTTTGAAAGCTGTTTTTTTCCCAAGGTTTGAATTAATTGTTGTGCTTGGTAGACATTTGTGAATACATTTACAGAGAGAGGGGTGAGAGAGGAGGGAGAGAGAGGAGGGGGAGAGAGGGGGGGGGAGAAAGGGGGCGTGAGAGGGGGGAGAGAGGGGGGCAAGAGAGGGGGGAGAGAGAGAGAGGGGGGCGAGAGAGAGGGGGCGTCACAATTCTTCTTCTTCTTCGTTTGATATGACGTTACAATTGACGCTGGGGACCTGAGTATGTTTCCCAGGTGTTTCCCAAGTTATGGCCATTTATGATACGGTTGGTCCGATCCAATTGAAACAATGCCCCAATCCAGTCATCGTTTACGAGAGCGAAGGAACAAAGCTGCACATACTGGCACACACATACGGGCACGCACCTACGGGCCCGCACTAATATACATAAATGGCAACTATTATTATTAATCTTGTGGATAAATCTGCTTCTGGAAAAACTTTCATAAATCGAGGTTCTTGAAGAGTAAAAATTAAAATATTGTCAGCGTTTTAAAAAAAATACCATGTGATTCGTATTGTATCGACTACAACCAGGGCAATGTGACCAGGAGAAGTGGAAGGTGAAGATTATGACTACATTTCAGGAGAGGAACATATACGATTGTGGAACGAAAGTCAAATATTTGAGGAGGTCTCTCTTGGTACAACAAAACATTGACATTGTAAGAGTGAGTTAAATAAACTAAATTCTGGTGGTTTTGGGGTATTAGAAACGAATCAAGAATGAATGAGACAAATTATGAAGCATCTGAATGGTAATGGAGTTAAGATTTTATCATTCAGTTTTGATGTTGATGAAGAAACTCAACGCAAACGTATGAAAAGCAGAGATACAAGTATTTATGAACAAGAAATTACAACTCGTATTAATGTTAATAAAGGATTTGATGAAATATTTAAAGAAAAGGATTTATTTGAACACATCTCCTTTAATGATGAAGAAAAGGAAAATTTCCCTGTTGACCTTTACAATTCAGTAAATGATATTTTCCAATAAATAAATGGATACGAAAGAAAGAGCAAGAAGATTTAAGTAACATCAAGAGTTGGTTTCAAAAGTTGAAAAACAACAAGAAACACAGACAAAAACTAATGGGTGAAGAAGCATTTGATAGACAGCAAGATAAATTTTTTAAACCACTTTGAAAAACTTCCCAACAAAAAAATTATAGATGCTTTCACAGATCCCAGAATAGAATATACTCCTAAAAAATGTCAAATGTTAAAAGATTTCCGTCAAATGACGGAGGAAGAATTAGAGAATATAGGAGAATTAGAATATGACAAGTCTGAAGACGACGGTGGTTCATGGGTGGCATTTGACGATGTAGATTGTTTCAGAAGTCAAGGATGAGACAATGTGATAATGTTTGACCAAGCTATAAAAAATGATCAACATGATGTGGTACGAGTGACAGGTTATTAGCTGCAAAATGTTGAAAACCCGGTTTCGTTCAACAAGTTTAAAAATTTGACCTTTGCATAACCGTTAAAGGTTAAAAAACAATGTTGTGGACATTAAAATAAGGAAACAGGATATGTGCTATAGCTTATTGGAGTTAGTTCGTCGAAGAAGGTCGAAAACCCGGTTCGATTCCCACAACTTTGAAAATTTGACCTTTGTGAACTTTAAAGGTCAAAGGTCAAGGATTATGACCTTTGGTGCAAAACTTCCTCTGGAACATTCCAGGAACAATATAACGTCATATAGGCTATATGGCATTTCGCACTCCTTGGATTATCCATACTTTGATGAAATCAGCGTAAAAACAAACTTGAAGGGGGCGCCACGGGTAAGGTGTTCAAGATAGAGCAAAATGGTTTCAAGACTTTAGGTGGGGAATGACCTCAAGATTATGCATAAAAATATTGTCATCCTAACTCTCAAAGTTTGGGCGGTCGTATGATTTTTATGTCAAAGTTCGCAATTTTCCAAGTTCGTGACCTTGACCTTGAAAAATGAAAAATCGAGCTCCGTGGGGCTATGCAATTGCCATTGGGCTAACCAAATACCGAAACCCGTCAGATTCGCCAAAACCCTAGGAGAAGACGCAAATTGAAATTGGCTACCCCCAAAAACACGTTTTTTGGGCGTGGCTCTGCCCATAATGGGCGCACCATGCCCATTCGCAGGAAAACACAATGGGATCATGATATAAAACTCCCACCAAAATTTTATCAGGATCGGATCAAAACCCACGGAGCTATGCTCGGGACAGACAGACAGACAGAAGAGACAGACAGACACACAACAATAACAAATAGCGTGGTCACTTATTTTTTTCGTGAAAATATTTTTTCGTGAACCAATGATGAAGGATTATTTCAACAACTGGAAGAGATAAATCAACCCCCTGATTATATTGTGAAGGCTCTTCAAAACAATGAATATTCAGCGGATTCAAAAACCATCGCAGGTCTCATTCCAACAGAACAACCAGCAATATTCCATCTTGCTCAAGAAAAGGGATTGATATTTAATGATGAATTAAAGTTCTTGAGTTCTGTTCAACCACCTGCTAAATTAACTCTGAGATTAATGTTTCTTCTTACAAAAGATGGAAGACAAGGTTCAACTGTGAGGGGTGAATCAAAGTATTTTGACAAACCATTGGATATGAAAAATAAGGATGATAGAGTGTATATTGATTTGCTGGACTCTCTTAATTATAGGGTCAATATATCTGGTAAATGTAGGAAGAATGAGAAGGAGAAACACATTATTCAGGCTTTCAGTAGGCTTGGTTCAGGTGTTAGTTTTTTTTTCTCCAAATGACCCATTACAATTAGTTAATGGACCGTTATTGCTGTTAGGTAGGAAATAACAATTGTTTTAATGAAGCATCAGCCATTTTAGACCAGTTGATGAACATGAAAATAATTAATAAATGTCAATGCAAAGATATTTTATTCCATATTAAATAAGATGAAAAGCACAATCCTGAGTTTTAATTTCACAACAAGCGACCACACATCTTCATTTCCATACCCAACACAATTAGATGCAACAAAAGAATATGAAGCATCTTTATTGTCGATGGAAACTTATAATACCTTGTTTAATATCACAGAGAAAAACTATAAGTTTACTTATAATCCGGAAAGTGGATACAAAACGATAACAGTTTCACCCGGAGCATATGAGATTACTCAAATATCTTCTGAAATTGCTCGCCTTATGAAAGAACAGGGTGATGAACCAAAAAATATTGTTATAGATGTTCACAAACATACTTCAAAATCAATGATTAAACTTAAAAATAACTGCAAGGTTGATTTCACAATTGATAATTCATTTAGAGAGTCATTGGGTTTCTCCTCAAAAAATATTGAAAATAATGGGACATTTTACAGTGATAATGTCATTAAAATATCCGCAGGCATAAATTCGGTATTAATTCACTGCGATTTGATTGATGCTGCTTACAATGATGGAATAACAACAAATACAATATTTTCATTCAGTGCATACTCAACCCCAGTTGGTTTTAAATGCAATATGGAACCCAAAAATCTGGTTTATCTTCCTGTGTCTGGGAAAAACATATAGAGTAAATTTTATGATAACCGACCAAGATAATCACATGATTTCTTTGAATGGAGAAATTTTATCCATCAGAATTCACATACTTGAAGTTTTTCAATAAATAAATAAGATGGTTATTGTGAGGAAACATGAGTTGGGAATATATAAAATAATTACAGGGGATGGGATGTTCCTTTCCCCATACGATAAGGGCGAAGGTATGTATCTTGGTAGAGGATACTATAAACTTAAGAGACAAAATTGTGTCAGACATCAATTTAGAAAAAAAGGAGATGGGATAATTGATACTTGAATGGGTACAGGTTCAACTATTTTTAAACATAAAGACCTTCAACTGTTTCTGTTGTGGGAAATGTAGCAGGTGCTATAAAGAGTATAAAAGATGCCCAAAAGGAATCCCATAAATTGTAAACAATAAAATAAATTAAGAAAGGCAAAAGTCAGTTGTCTCCCCAAGAAAGACGGAAAATAATTCAAATACTTGGGTCAGGGTTTCAAAAGTTTTAACATCTTTTTTCCTAAATAAATACAAGTATGGAAGCAATTGATAGTATCTATGATTTGGATGATACCATTGTCATCATAAACTCTACGAAAAAAGAAGACTACTTCAAGGTAAATGCTATTACTGGAACAGACTGCAATACAAATGGAACAAAAAGTTTTGAAATAAATAATCAACAAACTTATTTGAATCTCGCCGAAAGTTTCTTGTTGTGTAAATTTACATTCACTTGGGCTGCGAATAACACAAAGGCTACACTTGTAAGCGATTTCTTCTGGAAAATTTTTGATAGTGTTCGTTTGTATATTGGAACACAAGAAGTTGAAGCGGATGATTATGTCTCTGCTACATCTGAAATGATGAAATTTAGCCTATATTCATTTAGTGATAGAATGGGGAAGGGGGCTGTCGAAGGTTTTATTCCTGATATGTCAACGGGAACAAACACAGACCCTGGATATAGTCAAAGAAAAGGAATGTATAATGATGATACAAAAGCAGGTAATAGTTTATTGTGGCAGTTCCTCTTCAAGGTATATTTGGATTTTGTGATCATGATAAAGTTCTGTATGGTCTTAAAATTAGATTTCAACTGCAAAGGAATGATAATGAAAATAGATTGCTTTTTGGTGCTGCTAATGCTCTTGGGGATCAGAATAAATTTGTTATTGATGAAATTCGTTGGTACATTAGTGAATATACTCCTAATCTTAAAACAGAAGAGATGTTGAATAGAAGATTTAAGTCAAAGAAACCACTCAATGTATTGTTGCGGGCTGGGGGTCGAGTGAGAAGACCACTAGGGGAGTGGGGGACGCTATCTCGGCTCCCACCAGACTCCCTGGAATTGTAGGCCATCACATACGGATAATTCTGTGACGCGGTGGGTCGCTTTACCGACCGTGGACGCCAATAACTCAACCACGTGACTTAGGGTCCTCCGTCTAGTGAATCCAGTTACCTAAAAATAACCACGTGATTTAATTACCAGGGAACACGCCCTCGGTACACCTTGTCCGAACTGGATCACTCTTACGGTCCGGATCACTTTACCGGATCGGATGTAGCCGAGCGACACTGACAAGGACGTACCGGCTAAAAGGAATAGGTTGTTGGGAATAAAGTCCTGGCTGAGCTCGGATTCGGGCCATGCTGGATCAATGGAGGAAAAAACAAAAAGGAGCTGGGTACATTTCCAATAATTTATGAACGATGGGGAAAGGAAAGGTATGTGGTACGATCAAGATTTATTGGGGTGCGTTGTGCAGAGATAAGGGAGAGAGATGTGGTGCAGCAATAATCAAGCAACTTATTAAAGTGGACACAGACCAGACCTAACCCGAAAATAATAACGATCTTCTGCAGGTTTACTTATATAGACAGCGCCAGGACACACACACACACACACACACACACACACACACACACACACACACACACACACACACACACACACACACACACACACACACACACACACACACACACCAAACCCGATGAAGAGGGATTGAAGCAAGACAGGAGAGGAGTTGAGGCTATGGTCTCTCGGTACCTTTGTATAACTGATACGCGGTACCTGAATGCGCCACCAATACGTTTGGGGGGAAAGCTCCGTGACGCAGTACCCCAATTGACAACTGGCATGTTGCCCCTAGCCTCGGGCAGCTCGCATCGAGACCGTGTAGGAGGGGCTTGAGTTGGGAGGGTGGAGTCAGCGTCGTGTGGGCGGAGAAGAGGAGGAGGAACCCAGCGATGACGACAGAAGGCGGAGTCGAGGTCCAGCTTGCGTGGCAGGAGAGACACAGAGAGACAGAGACACAGAGAGAGACAGAGAGACAGAGACACAGAGAGAGACAGAGAGACAGAGAGACAGAGAGACAGAGAGACAGAGAGACAGAGAGACAGAGAGACAGAGAGACAGAGAGACAGAGAGAGACAGAGAGACAGAGAGACAGAGAGACAGAGACAGAGAGAGACAGAGAGAGAGAGACAGAGAGACAGAGACAGAGACAGAGAGAGAGACAGAGAGAGAGAGACAGAGAGACAGAGAGAGAGACAGAGAGACAGGCAGAGAGAGAGAGAGAGAGAGAGAGAGAGAGAGAGAGACAGAGAGACAGACAGAGAGAGAGAGACAGACAGAGAGAGAGAGAGAGACAGAGAGAGAGAGAGAGACAGACAGAGAGAGAGAGACAGAGAGAGAGAGAGGCAGGCAGAGAGACAGAGACAGAGAGAGAGAGAGAGAGAGACAGAGAGACAGAGAGACAGAGAGACAGAGAGACAGAGAGACAGAGAGACAGAGAGACAGAGAGAGACAGAGAGAGACAGAGAGAGACAGAGAGAGACAGAGAGAGACAGAGAGAGACAGAGAGACAGAGACAGAGACAGAGACAGAGACAGAGACAGAGACAGAGACAGAGACAGAGACAGAGACAGAGACAGAGACAGAGACAGAGACAGAGACAGAGACAGAGACAGAGAGAGAGAGAGAGAGAGAGAGAGAGAGAGAGAGAGAGAGAGAGAGAGAGAGAGAGACAGAGACAGAGACAGAGACAGAGACAGAGACAGAGACAGAGACAGAGAGAGAGACAGAGACAGAGAGAGAGGAGTCCGCTCGGACCATTATAGGCCCCGTGATGCAGGGTGGGGGGGGGCACCCCGAAACTTGGTGACGTCCTCCGAATCGGGTGCTCTGATTGGCCCTGACCCCCTGCGCGGCCCGGCCACGATGGCCGGAAACCGCAACACTCCATTTCCAGCAAGATAACCCTACGCCACAAAGATGTCCCGTTCCAACTTCACGACATGATACGAATCGCCCACACAGAACTTCGTGCCATGAATCGCCTTGCAAGAACCCCCGGGCCGTGCCATGATGACCGGCTGAGGGCAGCATCGGTCTCGCATGCCCACTCGGGGTCCCGACCAGCGCTGGAAAACGCGCCCGTTCCGTGTGTGCCATGTGGCCGAGCTGTACAACATGCCTCCATCCGATCGCAGCTTCGCTGGCCGTAGAGGCAAGAAGGTAAGATGTTCTGGCGAACAGGCAGTACGATGTGTCCATTCATGCCCGGCTCACGACGATAACAAAGTGTCGTGAGCGGCGCATGGGTCTGCCTTCGAGCACATTCAGTGCGCGGGGCAAAACCCGATCGATATAATTAGTCCAGAAATGGGTTGAAAGGAACGCGTCGCTTGCGCCTTGCACACTCGCATCCCGCGCAATGTGGCATGGGGTTGCCTTTGTATTATTGGCCTCGGTATGAGTTCCGTGCTGCGTGGGCGTTATGCTGGGTGTGTTTCCTGCGTTGTGGGAAACACCATCGGGTAGAAATTACCGCTGCGAATGCGCTTGGCAGGCTGTGTTTTGTACAGAGGGTTGTGGGTGTAGTGATTGCTTGGCCTTTGCTGAGGACCCATATCACAGTGCAGGGCACACGTGGATCAGATTTACCTCAGGAATAATCAGAAAAGAAGAGTATAAATGAAATGAAGAAGAAATGATGTAAGCAAACCAAGCTATGAGACCCTCGCAACGCACACCCCTGTTGTCCCGCCGGACAAAAGGGAAGGAACTATCTACACGTATATTAATGGAAGAACTGTCTTGGGACCACTATCTGTTGGATGCATGCGGTTCTGAGAACCGCAACAGTGTCATTCCTTAAAAGAAGATCTCAACACATTAAACTGAACCAAACCACTTACACGTGGAATTTGGATGTTCTGGAAGGAAAGCCATGATACCTGTGGCTCATTAAAAAAAAAAAAACAGATGGTGATACTGCGACTGATAAGAATAATACGTTGAATGATAATGCAAAGGTGAAACAACTTCGCATTTCTCTCGATGGAACATTTTATCCATGAGATAGATTAGAAATTAATTGGGAAAAATTATTATGTTGAAGCATACAAGTCTTTCCAAAAGGTGTGTGAAAGCAATGGAAATAAAGAACCCATTTTGGATATGACAGCATTTAAAAGTCTGAAAATCAATGCGATTGACCTGAGTGCTTAAAAGGAAACTATAAAGTCTAATCGAGTGGATACTTCCCTATACATTGAAAGCGGAGAGAGTGAAGAAGTTGATACATATTGTTTGCTTTTGGAAGAAACAGAATTACAGATTAATACAGATAATGGTGTTATGATTAGTCTCACATAATTTTTTGATAAATAAATGAGCAGTAAAGTACCAACTGGGGTGTATGTTAACCAAATCAATCTTCATAAACTATCATCTTGTATTCAAAATCAAAAGCCTTACATGATTAACGTTTATACAATTCAGAGAAAAGGAGCAGCAAGAATTGATGTTTTGCTGACAAGAGAACAGGTGAAAATCTTGAATGATACTGACTCACATAAAATTAAAATGTCAAAACCAATGTTGAAGAAATATTCAATAAGAGAGACGAGTGGAGGATTTCTCCCATTTGTAATTCCTTTATTTGCTGGTTTAAGTGTGGCTGGAGCATTGACGGGTGGTATTTCAGCAGCGGTGAAAACTGCCAATGAAAGGAAACCTCAACTCCAGGCTCAAAAAGAGTTGGAAAGACATAACAAAGAGTTGGAGAAACAAATTAGTGGAAGTGGTGTCATTGTCGATTTTGCTGAAAAACTTGAAAGCCTACTTGATAAAGCGAGATTGTTCGTTGGAGATATGCTTTCTTCTATCACACAAGCAAGTGTGAAATAACTAAAAGGGGGTGATGGATTATATCTTTCTCATAAATAAATGAGCATTGATGAGTGGTTTAAAGAATTTGGAAAGAATACAACATCAAATTTAGAACTTGTCAAATATTGTAAGAAATTAAAAATTGATAATGTGGTTATATGTATGAGAGATGAGTTAACAAACTTGTCTGGAAATACAAAGAATATTATGAAGAACTTAGAAGATAATAATGGGAACGGTTCTCATTGGGTTTGTATGTTTAATCGTCAAGACAAATATTATTTTGATAGTTATGGTCTTCCACCACCTGTTGAAGTAATAAAATTCTTACAGAATGGTGTTTATCAACCATTTCAAGTCCAATAATTAAATTCCAAGTGTTGTGGTCAATTATGTATGTTTGTATTATTTCAACTCAACAAAAATGAAATTTTATATGATATTATTTTTAATCTAATATAAATGATGTTGGAAAACATGGTTCTATCTTTGGTGTATCCCAAGAACTGGATATTGATTTATCAAATTATTACACAAAGGCACAGGCTGAACGACAGAAATATTGTATCGCAAAAAATATTCATATCAAAAATGCTTATAAATTAATAAATTATCCAAGCCCGACTGATGCGAATGACGGTGAGATTAAGTGATTTATCACAATATATATATATATATATATATATATATATATATATATATATATATATATATATATATATATATATATATATATATATATATATATATATATATATATATATATATATATATATATATATATACATATATATATATATATATATATATATATATATACCCTTAAATAAAACAGCACGTTTTGTTAAGCAAGTAGAATTTACAACCACAATACCTGGTTCAACAAACCATACACTTTTTCTTATTAAATTCAATTATCTGCTTGGTAATGAATTTTATCAAAAAAAAGGAAGTATAGTTAATATGAGAATAGAGAAATGAGGGTATAATATGTGTGATTTTGGATATAATTGTTTTTTTTCATTAAACCTAGAAGACCTACACGATTTTAATCAGTCTTGTAAAGAAGAATATTACCCTCTTGGTAAGAATCAGGAGATATGTGAAAGCACAATTAGCAAACAACAAATACACGATTTTGGAAATAGGAAATTATATGATGGTGAAACAATAGTTTATATGATAAAGAAGGAAGGAAATTGGATAATTATACAAAGCCGAGGAATACAAACTGATTTAACAACAGGAAGATGGGATGGTATTATGTGTCATCATATCAATCTATCATATATTTCTGATACATAAATGACAACAAGAAGGCTTCACGAAAATTATAATTTTTGCATTCAAGGATACCCACAAGAAAAGGGTGTTAGATTTTACATTCCTTATGAATTGGAACATAGACACAGGCATTTTCAATTAAGAACTGGCCTACATTCCTTATGAATTGGAACATAGACACAGGCATTTTCAATTAAGAACTGGCCTTATACTGATCATAAAAAACCCACAAATAGAGATTTGATTAAAATATTAAATAAAAATGAACTTCTAAAGGTGATGAAAAATAAAACTCTTTTAGACATCATCAACAAAATCTTATTGGTTTCCTATTATGAGAAAAATAATTATAGATACAAGAGTATCACAGAATCCAGATGAATAATATATGTATGATATTTTATGGGGTGAAAGTGGTTCAAGGATAGTAAGGGATGAGGTAGGAGTTGAAGAAACTGAGGCAAGAGAGAAGGAAGAGAGGGAGTAAAAAAAGAGAAAGAAGAGGAGAAGAGGGAGAAGGAGGAGAGGGAGAAGAGAGAGAAGAAATAGAAAGAAGAGAGGGAGAAGAGAGAGAAGGAGGAGAGGGAGAAAAAAAAGAGAAAGAAGAGAGGGAGAAGAGAGAGGAGGAGAGGAAGGAGAGAGGAGGAGAGGGAGGAAAAAGAGAGAATGGATAAATATAAAAATATGGAAACCGGTTAGATGAAAAAAGATTGAAGGTATTACAGAAAATAAATCAATCTCAACGCACTGTATGAGGAGGAAAACAAAGAATTGAGAAGTCTATTAGAAATATATGCATCAAGAGTTTTAACATCGATTTCAGGGAGAAGATTGGAAGAGAAAGGAGGAAAAGATTATATTATTGATGATGTTGGTGCATTTGACTGATTAAAGTTTTACATTCTTTTTCTTAAATAAATGGAGGAGAGAGTGAAGACATTTCTAAGGATTATTTATGTTTTAAAAATTAAGATTCAAATGTACATGTTGGAAACTAAAACGGTTTTCGCACTCTGTCAGAATTTTTCTCATAAATAAATGAGTTATTATCTCAAATGTAAAAAGAAAACCAAGAGTAAAAATATCTCGTATGTTAAAAGTAAAATAATAGGGTAATACAAAAAGGCACATGTTCGGTGTGTGGCTCTAAGAAGGAGTAAATTCATCACCAAACACAAACGAGGGGGAGATATACAAAAGTTATCAGGAAGTAAATTTACAACAACTGGAATACCAGGGAAATTACATCTACCAGGATATTCTTTCTGTGGTCCAGGAACAAACTTGAATAAAATATTAGATGAGGCTGACAATTCCAAACCTTGGTATAAACCTAAAAATAGACTTGATGAAGTGTGTATGAGGCACAATATTGATTTTGAAAATAGCACGACATTGGAAGAAAAACACGAAGCAGATCGAGAAATGTTGTATAATTTATCTTTGATACAAATTCCAACCTTGAGAGAAAAAGTTGAGAGGTTCATCATGAAGAAGATGATCAGTGCTAAATTGAAACTTGGGCTTGGAAATTCAAAAAAAAACATAGGCCCTTATGATGTAATTAAGATTAAAGAGCAATTAGATGATGAATTACATAAACCAATAATCACAAAGCTTAATAGAAGGAAGATTAATTCCAAGGAAGTTGATTATATCTGGTCCGCTGATTTGATTGAACTCAATAATGATAAGGGTACAAGTATGCTTTAACCGTTATTGATTTGAGGAGTAGATATGCGTGGATTGTCCCTTTGAAAAACCATACAGTTAATACTCTTATGTTAGCCTTTCAACAGATATTTAATAAAAGCAAGAGAAAAACTAAAAAATTGTTGACTGATGAGGGTACAGAGTTCTTCAACAAAGCATTTATGAATTTTGTTTAAAATAACAGCATTACATTATACAGCACCTTGAATGAAGGAAAAGCGGTTGTTATTGAGCATTTCAATCGCACTTTAAAAGAGAGACTACATATAAAGTTCACTCAACTCGGTTCTCAACAATGCTTATCTTTAATTCAGGACATTGTAGATAAGTACAATGACACGATTCACACCTCAACGAAGACGAAGCCATCAGAAACATTTACAAAATTAGAATTGAAAAAGAGATTAATGTCATAAAGCCCAAGTTAAAAGTTGGTGATTTTTTTTTTTTTGAAAAAAAATTTTGAAAAAAAAAAAAAATCTCATTTTGAAAAAAGGTGAGACGAAGCGATGGACAAATGAACTTTTAAAAATCGTTGATGTCGTCGGTACAGTTCCTTGGACTTACAAATTATGTGATTTAGAAGGGGAAGAGATTTTAGGTTCATTTTATTCACAGGAATTGCAAAAAACAAAACTAAGCAGATAATACTCATAGGGACAAATAGGTTTTCACAATCCTCCACTTATACACCTCTGTGGAGTATTGTCGGGGGTATCTGCTGAGGTATGAAATTATTTTTTTTCGTTGTGTCTGTGTGTGACCCTCTCCACAGCGGGGCTTATGAAAAGCTCCGTGACGTTTGATGCGATCTTGATGAAACTTGGACACAAGCTAGATATCATGGACTAGTTGCATTTTTTTGTATGAGGGGCGTCCCCACGCCCACTTGAACTTTCTTTTTCTCTCGATTTTTTTTCTCGGAATTTCATTTCCAAGAAGCTGTGGATCATGTCCATAAGTACAAGATATAAAAAATCCGATTTGATTCATTTTGACGGAAGAGATAGGTTTTTACGGTAGGGCTTCCTCAAAAGCTTCCACTAACTCAATTATACCTATCGTGGCATTGTTCAATAATGCCCGCGAACCATTGTCACCTCCTGGCTAGTTTTTATTTTTTTGATTAAGGCTCACTTGGCTGCACCAGGATGGGTTTGAGCATGGAGGAGCAGCAGCAGAAACCCGAGTCCAACCAAGGTTCCTTCTGCTGACTTCATCTTTGCTTTTTGCTTGTTTGGGATCCTAATGATGACTCACTGCCTGGTGTTGGCTTAATGGTTAGGGTGGTGGGTTTTGGATCCCAGAATCCTGAGTTCAAATCCCCCTTGGCTGTTGAATTAATACCAGGTAGGGGTGACTCTGCCTGTCATCCTTCTGAGGTCAGCAAAATGAATATCCTGTGTCGGAGTGGTGACCCGTCCAGGATTGTGCCCAATAGTCAAGTTGACAGCTTAGGCAGCACCAACGCTCTGCACAGAGTATGGTCTCAATGGATGGATGATTACTCCAATGCAGTACCTATTTTATCTGGTTTTCCATTTGAGTTGAATTTAATTTTTTTCACTACAAATTTGCCACCAGAGGAGTTGGCTCACACCAAGTCCTTCTCAAGAATGTGTGGGGTAAGTGTTCTATGAATACCATCTCGTTACCCTGCACTGGCGAAGTGAAAATCAGGGTTCGGCCTTCAGATGCGTACGTGTGACGTACATGCATGTGTGTGTCTTCATTAAAAAAAATTCATTTTCTTGGCAACTGTTAGTCCGATTGATATGGAATTTTACCATGGCAGTGCCTCTGCCTGGAGAAATTTTTATATTCCTATTTATGACGTCAGAGGTCACATTGTGTGGACGCCATCTCGGAAAAACGTTACACCTCGATATTGTTACGAATCTCGAAACCATTCGCATTTACACAAACAGTTGACCCAAAGTTTAGTTATTTCGTTAAGTATATGTGAGTAGTTAGAATCTCTCCCCTATGTCTAATGGGAATTTCATGTGTGCGCTGCGTGTTTCTTTCCAGTTAGTTTTCTACATTAAATCCCCCTCCACTCCTTCAGAGCCGACCCCGCCCCAGCAAGATGCAATGTTCTCCTTGTCCAATCGGGGGTGAGATCACCCAGAGCCGACCCCGCCCCAGCAAGATGGAATGTTCCCCTCGTCCAATCGGGGGTGAGATCACTTCAGAGCCGACCCTGCTCCAGCCAGATGGAATGTTCGCCTCGTCCAATGAGGGGAGGACGCCGATCGCCCGACGCCCCCCAACCAATCCGGAGGCGAGTTACCTCAGAGCGGATCCCTCCACCCGCTCGGGGGGAGGGATAAGAAAGATGGCGAGCTGTCGTCTGCGGTCATCGTCAGAGTTCTTTTTCAAGGTCTTTTTCGGGATTCCTTGGTGGTCGGTGGTCGTGTTGGTGCTCGTGGTGGTGGTGGTCGTGGCGGCGGTGTTTCGTGGTACTCGTGCCGTCGATCGTCATTCTTGGCAGCCAGGATCGTGGGCTCGTTGGATTCTGGGTCGTGGGTTCGAGTCCCACCGTGGTGGGTTGTGTTGGAGCGCTCGAGCTGGGATCCCCGTTCCCGTCCACGGACAAGTGCGCTCCACAAGTGCGAATCGGTGAAACCGCACCAGGCGGCCAGACTCTGGTCCTCAGCTCGCCTTCCGTACCGAGCTGAAGGGCCGAATAAAGACCCACGAGGTCCATTTCTTTTTGGATGTGTGTGTCTGTCTGTGGCCAGTCTGATAAGGAGAAATCGTTTAAGTGATTGGATCATTGTAAATACTTCCTGCATATTCGTGATCAAGTCTGCTCTGTGTTTTCCTCCCTCTTACATTGTAAATAAATAACTGTTAAATGTTCCAGTTCATTGTCTGTGTTTTCTTTCATTGACCCAGTGTGGTTCGGGCTTGAGAATTAGGGAGGCGACTGTGCCGTAAATTGTCATTTGGGCCGGCACCGCTTTGGTAATTCCCGCTCAGTTACGCCGGGTCCGAGTCGGTCACAGCGACTCGGTTCGGACAAAGCCGGCCGAGGGTGTGGTTTCCCCAGTAGCTCGACCGCGTGGCTACTTAGGTAAATTGGAATCAGACAAAAAGACCCTAACCGCACGGTTGAAATATTGGTGTCCACGGTCCATTAAGCGACCCGTCGACTTCGGAGTTATCCAGAGTGACGACCTTCAATTCCGGTGTTCCGTGGGAGATGGCCCAACAGCTCCATCTGGCGGTTGTCCTCGCCACCGAACCCGGCACCACAACAATATCTCCCAAACTGCTGAATGGAAAAAAATTGAAACATGGTTCATTGTCAAGTACTCCCAATGGGGAATAAGATATGTAGATCATGATGTCATCGGTCACTTAATTATGACTTCATAATTCGACAAGTAAAACACTTGATTCGATTAGTATGAATTTTATTTCTCTGCAATTCTTGGTCCGATTGGCACAAACTTTTCACCATTGAGCGCCTCCTCCTGTAGAATATGATAACGTCATACGATAACATCAAAATCCACCAAATCATTCAGTTGCAGAAAACTGTAACCTCAACTCCTTCCCTGGCTGCACAAATCCTTTGCCTTTCAATTGGGTTTATTTTGTCTGAGTGTGTTGGCGCTTGTTCGTTCGATAAGCCGGTATAAGATCTTCATTGTTGCAATTGTTGCTTTTATTAATCTCGCGTCAAGTCTACACTGTGTCCGCTTTTGCAAGTTGCTTGTAAAATTGCCAAACCACACCTCTCTCATCTTTCCCCTGCATTACATATTGAATAAACCTTTTTGTTGTGCCACATGCTTTTCCCCGCTTATCGTAAATAAATAATTGTAGAAATGTTACCAGCTCACCTTTGTCTTTTCCTCCATTGGTACAGCATGGTTCGGATCTGAGCTTAGCCAGGTCTTTATTCCCGATAATCCGTTCCTTCTAGCCGGTACGTCCTTGGCAGTTCCGCTCGGCTGCATCCGATCCGGAAAGGTAGTCGGGAGAGTGATCCGGTTCAGGCAAGGCGTACCGAGGGCGTGGTTCCCCGGTAGTCGAAACCACATGGTCAATTAGGTAACTTGATTCTAGACAGGAGGATCCTACGCCACGTGGTTGAGTTATTGGCGTCCACGGTCGGTTAAGCGACCCGCCGCGTCACACACATCTGTGAGCGACGGCCTACAATTCCGGGGAGTCTGGTGGGAATCGATGTAGCTTTCCCCACCTAGTGGTCTTCTCACCCGACCCTGCAACAATATAAAGCTGTAGTTTCTCCTACTTGTGCCTCTGCAGCCAAAGGCAAAGAGACATTGTTTGGGTTGTGCGTGGGTAACAGATTTCTGTTACCGTGGAAACTTGTGAACTGCTGATGGAATTTTGATCAAACATGTACAAGGATTTATTGTGATGCAAAGATGAACTGATTATATTTGGGGTTCAAAGCGTGAAAGGTCTATGGTCATGTGATGTTCAATTGAAAATATTTGTTACCATAATAACTTGTGAACCACAGAATGGCTTTTAACCAAACTTGGCACAAGTATGTACTGTGATACAAAGATGAACCGATTAAATTTTGAGTTCATCAACTGATTAAATTAAAGGTCATGGTGCAGTTTTCAATCAAAGGTAAATTCCCAGAGAAAAATATCCTTGAAAAACAGGTATTTCCAGATGTAGCATTCAAGCAACAATACAGAAGCATAACTGGAAGGGCATTCGGTGGAGCGCATACCTCCGCCAGGCTGAACAGTTTACGTTTTGTATCCCACCGATCAGATGGATCTGGATTCGGACCTTAACTAAAATTTAATCGGCTTGTTCTCGTCACCGAACCGACTCACCCACCAAGTTTCGTCTGAATCCGTCCACGTTTTGAGATATCTTGTTCACAAACAAGCAAACAGACCTGGTGGGGTGAAAACACAACTTCCATCCACCTTCGGTGGTGGAGATTATGAAGCCAGATAACTTAATGAGAGAAACCAGATTGGAAGGCTGAATAATAACAATGGGTGTGGCCGAAATAGCCAAATCCACTAATTAGAAGGGGTGTCCGCATACTTTTGGCCATGTGGTGTATGATGAAAATTTTCAATTTTTGTCATAAATAACAAACAGGGGTGAACACACAACCTCAATCTACCTTCAGTGTCAGAAGTAATAACAACTTTAATTTATCAAAATATGCCAATGTGACAATAAAAAGATTCTTTTTAAGATGGCCAAAGACTTTTGCACAGTACTATAGTTGCATAACAATGGGAATCGATTTGTCCGTCCCGTTCGGTGTCTCTGTGTATAAACTAATGGCGGGCCTGCAAATCACGACAAGATTATCCTCGGTTGAGAACTTGTGAAAATCAAGTGTGGGAGAAGCTTGACGGTGGCCATTCATGGCAAGCTGTAGTGCTTGAGTATCAATGGGGGAAGATACACATGACAATCATTTGGACAGAAAGAGTGGACATCATGGAAAAAAAACACCAAAAACGTGATTCAGAAGGCCGATGCTGAGGTTCCAGTGCATATGGTGGGAGGTGACAGCTGTAGTGCTCGTTTCTTTGGCCATGTCAACACGGGAGATTGAAACGAGCACCGCATGTAGCTGTACCTGTGTCCATCCTCATGCAGGACGTTAAACAGGTCAATTTGACGTCCATCCGAGGGGCGGTGCGCATATTAATGGGCCTGCATACGAAACACCAGGATGACAGTTTATAACTGGGTCGGTATTCGAACCCTGGCCACACAGCTCAGAGGTGAGTATGTGTAACTCAACTTTAAAAGCATTAACCGTAAAGGAATAAAGTTAAGATTACGTACACGAGCAATTCTGATGGTTGAAGGTTAAGAAGAAGATTGGCCAAAAGGAGGATGTCGATGAAGTCGAAGTCTTACAGCAGGTCATCACATATGCAACCCACGCACAACTTTTATAAAGTGTCCTACACCCCAGCAGTGCTATACAAGTGTAATGCCATAATCATATCTATCCAGCAAGGTCTGTCTTCTTTCAAGAGCATGCGATTGTTAGGGTTGTGGGGTGGGAGGGGAGGCGGGGGGGGGGTGGAGGGTGAGGAGAAACAACCAATTCACACTGAAGACAAAAAAATAAATAACTATCATGAAGAATATCAAAATACAAATCACATTTGTACAATGCAAATAATACCTTTTAATCTTTTTTTTTTGGCAAAACTTGCAGTATACCTTTGGATGTAAATAAATAAAGCTTACAAGATACTATCCGACGGCAATAACAACCGAACGATATATTCTCAGGGGGTTATTATAATTACAAGCCAAGTTGCCTTCACGTGATGGGCACTCGGCATTTGATTTGACGATCATGACAAAAGACTGCGCTCTCCCCATGTCCCCAACAATGCAACGTTCGCCAATGCACATGCATCTCCGACGATGTGCAACAAAAGGATATCACTCGTCATCTTTTCATGTCAATGGGTAGCGTTAATGACCTGATTGCCAATCAAATTGAGTCGAGAAATCAACAAACTATTCTTCAAGCAACGTTGGATAAAGTGGTCTGGCAAATCCAAAATGGCGCATTCCCCACCATCCAGTGTACAAAAACGTGGCCTACTCACCCGGACGCTCATGCTCGGTTTGAGTGTGCACTCACAGGGTGTTCCGTGCACAGAGAGTCGGGAAAGTGCGACCTCACGAGTCGCTGGGGATGTATTCGGCGCAAGCGTCGAGTTTTTGTTGCATTATCATCGTGTCCATGTCACAGCATCCTCAAGACGTGACCGTTACTCAACTTCCGCAGAACGTCCGATTGAAAGACAACTGATATCCAGCGTAATACGCACTCCCCAATCATGTCGCAATCTTTGAGGCTGTCCGAATCACATCGCTTTATCTTTATCGAACGTTCAAGTCACATTTGCTTTAGCAACACCCCTCAATATTCCTGAGTGGACGGGACCGAAGTAGCACGATGACCAACATGCTTCCAAGACTCGGTCAAGTAGCAAAGTTGAAATGGGTATTCGTATGGCAGTGAAGTTCATCTCGTGACGATACAGCCCAAAATGGTGTCGTGCCAATCATGAGTGACTGCTAGTCGGTGCACAGTCAAATCCAGCCAACAACCTGTTGGCTCAAGTACTTCATGAGAGATCGATCGATCGGTACAATCGAACGAAAAGAGTGGGTAATACCAAAAGGACCCGCGCGGTTTTTGAAGGCATTGGTCCAAACTGCACACATTTCTCGCAGACTTGAAATTGCACTTTTGGATCACGATGGACGACTTCGGCTTGGGGAAGTCCCACCTTGCCTCATGGTTGAACAGGAAGCAAAGAGCAGGGCCGGGCAACATGGTCGAATGAGGGACTACTTTTCCCGAAGGACGCAGACGCCTGCATCACATCGCTGCATTCCCATGGACGAAGCGATATCCCAGCTGTCCATTATCGGATCATAACTTTCGATGCTGCTCAGCAAAGAGTTGCCATCGTAACTACAAGGCACAAGGACATTAAAGTATTACAGTGTTATGCAAGAAAAGGCCAGCCCCACCCCTTTCTCAAAATGCAACTCAAAGACAAGTTGCCCATCTGCAAGCTATACTGCCAGCCTTCGACTATAGCTTACCGATGACAATCATCTTTTATCACACAATATAAACGGCCTGGTGTTCGCTGAACAGCTAAGGTGGCTGGCTGAAGATCCTAGCGTCTCGAGTCGAAGTTTCTGTCAGGCCGTTGAATCAACACCAGGCAGGGTTGACTCGGCCTGTCATCCTTCCGAGGTTGGTAAAATGAGTACCACCGTGCTGGTAACAGGGCCATTGCATCAGCGGCGTTGCTGTGCCCCCAGAGGATTATGCAACCAGCAGCCACAGACTGCACACGATCACTAGCTAGCTAGTGTATTGCCAATAAATGCCCAATGAATGAGGAGGATGAAGCATAGATGTCGCCAAATGCATTGCAGGCCACAGCCCTTCACAGAGTTAAATATCACATGTCGCTGGTTCACCCAACAGTTTGAAATATGGACACGAAGGTAAGTTGCACCAATTGGTTGTTTTTGTTCAAGTTTGATTGCCTTACAGTGGATTTCCTTGTCAATATGTTGCAAACATCAAGCTATGTGCTTAAGAAAGAAAATATTTGCTTTTCAACTTGTACTCAGGAATGCGGGCAAGCTTCAAAAAGCAAGGCCACGAGAGCGAACAAAAGGGAAAAGCATAAGATCAAAATACCCAGCAATGGCGTAGAGACGTCCACGCAACACAGCAGCTCCAACATAGCACCGAGGTGTCGTCATGGAGGTAACCGTGGTCCAAGTGTCCATGCGGATGTTGTAGGCCTCAACAGATGCGAGATGGGCCGTACCATCAAAGCCTCCAACAACATATATGTGATCATTGAGCAAAGCGACACCAGCACCTGATGTGCAGTGAAAGAGACGGACTTATTGCATCTCGCAGGAGAGTCAATCACTTTTGCTCAAATTTACATGAGTTACAAAGCCCGGCTGTTATTGGCACAGCATCAGCAATCGGGATGGAAACTTAAAATAAAATTTAACAAGCAAAAATGGCATAAAATATCAGTCCCCATTGTTTTAATAATTTTACTTTGTGGAGTTTAAGGGCAAGCTATAATTTATTTGACCAATTTCCCTGAAAATATCTGCTGTTCTTCCTCCGTTCCAATCGGTTCATCTGACCCCATGCTTGTCAAAGTAGACATCTCTCTGGCTGCTATTAGAGAACCACCTCAACGACGTCGAGTCTGGTATTTCACTGAGGCCGACTGGCAGGGTCTCCAAGCTGCCATCAAACATCTGGACTGGTCTCCCATCTCTACTTTCTCCGACATCAACTTGTCCTGGGAATTCTTTCAAAGAAACTTGCTCTCTCACGCACAGGTTTATCCCATTTCATCTTCAGTTGTTCTCCCCTTCCTACCGCCAATGGTACACTGAAGTTTGTGGCGAGGCAGTTTTTTTTTTTGTATACCTTGTCGAGGCTCGTATGAGAGCTAACACACAATGCACATCAAGGGGGCATGAGACAAGAGGGGAGGGAGTGGCAAGGACAAAACAGTGGGGAACAGAGACATTTGGAGATCTGTGGAAGGGAGAGGGATAGGGCAGGGAACATGGGGAATACAAGATGGACATTACAGGGACTTTCAGGAAGGAAAGCAGGGAATTTGAAGGAGGTGGGCTTGGGTGGATTATCGGGAGTAGAAAAGATCGAGGATTTGGATGGGGGATGATAAGAGGTGGTGGTGAACAGCTGTTTTGAATTGTTTCAGTTGTCCTGAAACAACTTGCCTTTGCCTCATAGAAGGCTAATCCAACTGAAGGCAATCTCAGTTACTTACACAAAGCTCAGAACAAGTGTGTCCACCATTAGGAGAGCCAGAAAACATCTTTCGAATCTCAAGTCTGAACTCTCAAACCTCTCTCCCTCCTCCAAATGATGGTGGCACCGAATCAAGTATGTTTCTGGTGGATGATCCCCCTCCATCCCCTCTCTTACATCAAATGGCAGCACTGCTGACAGTGCATGTGAAAAGGCTAAATACCTCAACTCTGTGTTTGTTCCTAAATCTTGTGTCCCAAACCCATCGCTTTCTGTACCCACCTTAGCCAGTGGCACCCAACTGTCCCTGGCCTCTGTGTCCTTTTCTCCTGACAAGCTGGAGAGCTTGCTGTCCAACCTCGACTCAGATTCTGCAACCGGCTCAGACAGAATCAGCCCACGTGTCCGAAAAACCTGCTCTGCTGCTCTTGCTCACCCCCTCTCTCTGTTCTATTCACCCTCTCATTTGCTCAAGGTCATCTGCCATCTGCTTGGAAATCAGCAAACATTACTGCCCCGCATAAGACAGGTGCAAAAACAGATCCCCGCAACTACAGACCAATCAGCCTTCTACCAATCATCAGGAAAATTATGGAATCCATCATCGCTTCAGACATCAAATCCTTCCCCTTGTCCATTGGCTTGATTTCTGATCATCAATTTGGATTCAGACCAGGTCACTCTACACTGGATATGTTGCTTCTGCTCTTCAAACAATCCCAGACAAGAAATCAGAGCCATCTCCCGAGATATATCGCGTGCCTTCGATATGGACTGGCACCCTGCCCTGCTCACCAAATTCTCTTCCTATGGTATCCAAGGACATCTCCACTCATGGCTCGCAGACTACTCTCCTGTAGCAGCCAACGTGTGGCCCTTCATGGAGTTCTCTCATCCTCTCTTCCTGTCCAGGTTGGAGTTCCTCAAGGCAGTGTTCTGGGCCCTGTTCTTTTCTAGTTTTCATCAATGATCTCTCAGACTCTCTGGAAAATCCTCTTTATCTCTTTGCTAATAACTCCATCCTCTGCCGTACCATCTGTCATCCCTCAGATCGGCAAGCAGCAACCTCTTCACTCTCTGCAGATCTGGATAAAACCACTAGCTGGCCCAACACGTGGAATACGTCTTTCAATCCTGACAAATCTCACACTCCCACTATGCCTCTCCGAAAGGACCATCTGGAACCCCCCTCCCCCCTTTCCCCATGTACTTTCTGAACAATCCTCTAAAATAAATCCTTTCATTCAACCTTTTGGGTCTCACTATCTGCCATGACCTTTCCGGGAAAGCCACATTTCTAAGCCGGCCTCCAAAGCCAGTCGTCAACTGGGCATCCTCCATCGTGCAAAGTCCTTCTTTGGCACACCTGACCTCCTGACCACATACAAAGCTTTCATCCGCAGCCTGATGGAGTACTTCTCTCTCCTCTGGACTGGTGCTCCTGCCTCCCACCTTTCTCGGCTTCACGCTGTGGAAACGAAGGCATTTAGGATCATTGATATCTTCCACGATGAGGCTGTCTTTGGGTCTCTCACCGCAGGCAGGTCGTTGGTCTTTCTGTCTTTCTGTCTCCGGCCTCGCCACCCCTGCTCTGTCTGTGATATGTCGCCCTCACATTTCCGCAGGGTGCTCAATGTCTGCCAGCAACCCCCTTATGGTAAAACTACCAAAATGAAGAATCACTGCTCACCTTCACCCTTTTATTCCTGTCTTTGGAACAAACTCCCAACACTCTCTGCAATCCTACTCTTCTATCCAGGTTTTCAAAACAGCTGTTCTCCACCACCTCTTATCTTCCGCCATCCAAAACCACTATCTTTTCTACCCCCGTTTATCCACCCCAAACCCACCTTCTTGAAATTCCCTGCTTTCCTTCCTGAAAGTCCTTGTCGTGTAAGGACCTGAAAGTCCATGTTGTGTCCATCTTGTCTATCCTGTGTACCGCGCCTCATCCCTCTCCCATCCACAGATCTCACGTCTCTGTTTCCCACTGTTTTTTCCTTCCCTCTCCTGCCCCTCTCGTCTCCTGCTCTCTTTGTTGTGCATTCTGTGTGCGAGCTCTCATGAGCCTCGACATTGTTTTAAAAAAAAATGCAAAAAAATGCATGTGTGGAAAATGGTTGAGGACGTGTTCAACATCGGATTTTTACAACTAAACTGGCCGCCAGTGTACCAGTCGGCCATCTTTGATCAGATCTCAAAACAAGGTGAAGTACATGCATGTGCAATCATGTTCAGACACATGACAGAAGTAAATAGACACCATGGTTTTTAAAGAATTTATTTATTTAACATTTGAAGTAGATTTGACCCATTTTTTAATACATACACTAATATTTTGTCGACTTGTCATTTGCAGATTTCAATGCTTTTACTTCTTCAGGCATAGAACGAATGAGCTCCGAAATTTTCTCTTGTGGGATTTCTGCCCAGGCTTCACGCAAAAGGTTTAGCAATTCTGCCCATTGATGTTGGTTTTCTGGACTTCTTCTGCACAGCTTGATGCAAGATGGCCCAGAGGTGTTCAATTGGATTCATGTCAGGAGACTGACTTGGCCATGGAAGTCGCTTGATCCCATTTTTGTCCTGCCATTCTTTGGTCTTTTTTGCAGTGTGGGCTAGAGCTCCATCTTCCATGAACAAAGTGTTGTTTTCGACCATCTGACCGGTGGAGAAGACAGGGAGACGTCCATCCTCAAGGATAGAAATGTGTATCGTAGAGCTGATGTTACCAACACACTCCACAAGCTCTGACCGACCAGTGCTCCAGATTGCTCCGCACACAATCACTGAAAAACAACCGTGTTTGATAGTTGGCTGCAATCCGTTCAAAGAAAGCTCTTGACTGGGCAGTCTCCAGACCCATACAATTCTACCGTCAGAAAATTGAGTAAATTGGGACTCACCGGGAAAAAAATGACAGTTTGCCAAAACGCCAAGGGTTTGTTGGCCATTTCGTCTGCCCACTCTTTCTCCTTTGAATGTTGGCTGGCCTAAGAAGAGGCTGGTCTAAGAAGAGGCTGGTCTCTGAGCTGCTCTCCCATAGTAGCCCAATTGATGAAGGTACTGCATGGCGGTTCTTGAGCTAAACTGGACATTGAGCTAAAAATGGCCACCAGTTGGCGATCTCGGATCAGGTATCGAAAAAAAAAATGACGTGCAAATGTAAGCCATCATTCATTAACTGTCCACCAAGTTTGAACAACATCGGTAAATGTAACTCCCAGAAATGGTTGAGGACGTGTTCAACATCAAGTTTTTTTATCAACTAAAATGGCTGACAGTCGGCCATATTTGATCACATCGTGAAAATAAATGATGTGCTTCATGTACACCGTCATATGTTGTCTTTGGGCCAAGTATGATTAAAATTGGTCCATACATGTCCGATATATGGTTGCGGACGCACGCACAAACACGAAAATCGAGACCAGATCCATAAGCCCCCATTTCAGAGTAAGTCCAACGGCGGGGTGGGGGGGGGGCTAATAAAAAAGGATTAAAATGTTGGTGTGAGATTTCGGTGTTTACACCACACAGAATAGACTTTAAGAAACATTACTTGAATGGTAACTTATACATGGAGACTTAAACAGGGTGTACAAGTGTACACTGAGCTGTACACACTCAAGCAAATTATACCAAAGACACCTGAAAGGTGGAGGCACACGACTATGGCAAATCACCTGAACGCTTGGTGGACATAGGTGAAACGTGCGACCAGTAGCCCGTGTGTGGTTCAAAGCGTTCCACAGAGTTCAAAATGTTGATACCGTCATATCCTCCTGTAAGCACACAAACAGGCTTAACACCCACAGTAGAAATTGGCAAAGCAGTCATGTGAAACTTCAATCCAACAATCATGCTGGAGACGAAGTAATTAAGATTTCCTGTAACATCGCAGATTAGTGATGACAGGATCATTTGTACAGAACCCTGTTACCCTAAAAACCTTGTTTCTGTATTCTTCTGCAACACCTCTCCATTCAATACCTCCCCCCCCCCACTCCCACCACCTCCCTTAAACCCCCATCGTGTGCTTGCCTTTTGTACTTTCTATGTTGTTAAACTTCCTGGCCATGTGCTATGGAGTTAATAATGCCTGAAAGGACGGGACCTTTGGCACAGAACATCACCATTCCCAGTGCTCTTCGCCAAGAGACCACGTGGTAAGTGTGCAGCTAATAGAAGGGTCGCAGATATCACGACGTAACCATTGGGCGATAAAAGGGCAAAGCCCATTAAGCCAGGGAGAAAAAGCTGCAGCGTAAGTTGCAGTTGGGAGTAGCATGGAGCTGGCGTCAGTGCGAGTGAGGGGTCCAAGGCAGTTTGGGTGTAGAGTCTACGCAAGAGCTGAGTGCCAGTATAAATGAAAGCACCAAGTGGAAGTCTGCGTGCTGAACTCATCTCATCCATCTCATCTGAACTCATCTAACAGCTTGGCGTCACACTGCACAAACCCTCCTCCACGTCAGACGTGCTCACCTGACTGTCAGAATCCGTACACCTAAATAAAGGAGAACACAACCTCCTCTGTCTCCCTTCCCCTTGCCCCTTATCACATCCTGTTTTCACTGTGCGAGTCTGTGGTGTTAAGACTTAGCATCAAGATGGGCATTGATTCAGTTCTTGTCTAGGTAAGTGGCACCATCAGTTCGTTGCAGTTGGCACCCAATTCAAATTATTTACTTTATTTTCCCCATATCTTTATCATTAAGTTCATGATTTATATTTACATAACTGTTTTTTTTTTGGTCACGTTTGCCATCTCCAGCTTTAATAAAATTGTTAATTGGGAAATAAGCACAACATTTTGGCACACAAATCAAATTATTTCATTGGAAGAAAACCTCGCACCGAGACTTACCAAATGTGCACAGTAACACCTCCTTTTGGCATCCAGGGAGTTAATCGCCGGGCAGTACTTGGCATGGTCTTTTTGGGCAAGATTGGTGTTGTGACAAATTGGTGTCAGGAGGGGGATTTTCAAATGGTGGTCCTTTGGTAGCAATTTTGCACAGATGTGCCCCAATGTTCTGAACCCCACTCCTCTATCCCTCAATTCCCTCTATCATAGGTTACCACCAAAGGTAAAACTCACTTAGAGGCTGGAAAGGGGATTGGGAGGAGGGGGATGGGGGTAAATAAAACCGAAATATCGTAATAATGAAAATATCTCCAATGAAACATATCACATTGCATTCACACACATGAGCTATCACACAAATTGCACCGAAGATGGTGTTAGACCTTTTTGAGGAATTGACAATTATAATTAAAATAAATATCTCTTTGATTCACAGGAAACTCACCCATGCAGTAGGTCACTCCATTTGCAACGACCAGGCCTGCTCCTTCCCGTGCTGTGGCCATGTCTCCCACCAGGGTCCACTGATCAATGTTCGGATCATATCGCTCCATACTTGTATGCCGCCGACTGCCATCAAAGCCTCCCGCTACATAGATCATGTCTGCATGTGGCAAGCAAAACAGAATATCAGGTGGAATAGAAAGTTTACAGTGGCCTGTAAATGTTTTCACCCCCTACCAATAAGGTCAAACCAGATTAGATCTGCGACTTGCTCCAGGTACCATGTAAACCTGTACTAACCTGTTTCATGGTCGGGTTGTCGGTGACTAAACAGTCTCCCCCACAAAGTTTATTGGTGAGGAGGGTGTATGATATGGACAACCAGCAGGATTAAAAACAAAACCTGTCAAAGGGCGGCGGAGCTCCTTGTGAGACAACGGCCATCCATTTCTTGTGCCCAAATCAAGAGGGGAAGCCACATACCACTTTTAGTCTTTCATATGACTTGGCCAGGGTCTGAATTGAATCACTGACCTCTCAGACTCAGAGCGGACACTCTATCTGCAATGGCACTGAATCTGGGAGAATGCTAGTCATTCGATTTTTTCCCCCCAATCATGGCACTTTGAAACCAGTGCTTAGAGTAATAAATGTGTTGGTGCTGGTCTTGCAAAATGCCAGTCTTGTACAAGAACTAATGATGCAAATCTTTCGATGCAAAACAAAAACAGAAAAAAACCCCCCAAAAAAATATTCAAATTGGTTCAAATCTCCGATCATCAAGAATCCGCATTTAAAAGGAAATCAACAGAAGACCTTCACACCTCCAAGCGTTGTTGCGCCTGCCAAACCCCGTCTGACGTTCATGGGAGCCACAGAGTACCACACGCCATCCTCGTCAGCAGTGAAGTCGAGGCACTCCACAGAACTGAGCCGCGAGCGCCCATCGTAACCACCAATGGCATACACACGTCCATTGAGAGAAACGGTCGCCACGTAGCGACGCTTTCTGGCGATGCTCTGTACAAGGGGGTTTTAAGAGAGATGCAACCTAATTTAAAGGAAGGCTTAGAAGCTCTTAAAAATGCAGGGTGTTCAGAAAAGTGCGAGTTAAAAAAAAAAAAACAAGAAGATTTAAAAAAAACTCACCTGAGGGTAATATTGAACAGATTTGAGGTGTTTCTAGTGTGAGATTTATTTTAACCTACAACTTTTTTTTCCCCACAAACTGAAATACAAGATAAGAAGATTCACAACTCACCGGAAGCAAGCTCCACTCCTGAGTCTTTGGATCGTATTTCTCGACAACATCGATGGGAGACTGCTGACTCCCGAACCCACCTATCACCAACAGCACCTCGTTGGCTCCTATCGACAGATGTGAATGAATAATATACACTCTCGTTTAAACTGTCACGGCTCTGAAATTTGGACCAATCCAAACAAACAAACGAAATCTCATTCCAAGGCTTCAAAAACAGAGGGGACTTGCTCAAAACTTTAGTCAACAGAAGTTAGCTATTGTTAGTTTCTGTAAAGCAAGAAGAAAATCAAAATCTGAACACATGACTTTCAAAATGACATGCCAATGCCAATGAGGCCTTTTTTGCGCGTGCGCTGTGTGCGTGTTCAGTGACTCGATTCTGCTCACCGGGCACTTCTACCCTGCCGTAACCAGCACACAATCTGTAATTCAAACGGTCTTTAAAACATAGTGTTGTATTCAGGCAGTTAACACCGACCTGGATAGAAAGCCGAATGATTTGACATGGATGCGAACAACGGAGATCCTTGGAGGTTATGGCGTGCGCGGTATGGAGGACAGCGAAGGCGCGTACCAGAGGGAAGCACACAAGTTCACAACGAACAACAATCACAAGGAATTCTAACAAATAATGGTTTAATGAACATAAATCAAAGATTTATGATGAAAATAACTCAAGGGTGAAAATGAAACGTGAGGTCAAACTAAATCCTAATTTGAAATGCCTCCACTCAATCACAAAAACAGACAAGGGGAAAGATAAAATAAAAAAAATTCCTCCTTTTATGCCGGTACTCAGCTTGTGTCCAGAGATGACCCTTTAGGAGCCTCACAGTCAGAGCCCCGAAGCCACTGCGTGGGAAACGCACAGAAAAATGGCATGAAGTCGTTCCCTGCGGTCATGCATACGAGGCAATTAGAGCGGACCGTCTTCAACACCAGGAACCACAAACCGCCGTACAGTTCCTTCTCACGATCGAGATTTCCACACCGCTCCCTTTAAGTTCCAGGTCCACACACACCAAATAGCGCTGCCTTTCTCCTCGATTATACAACAAAGTGATTGCTGAGGCTCAGAGCCAAGGCCAAGAGAAGTGCCCTTCTTCTTCTCTCCTCAAAAACGTACAAACTTCATGACCCAGCTGAAGTCAATGGGGAGAGTCTTGCTCGAGCAAGCGACCAAATTCACACAACACGAACGAGAATCACGCTGCTATTTCGTCGTGCCGAGAGGGACCAGAGTCTCACGCTTTGCTTCCAACCGCCTTCTTGTCTCTCTTGCACCTTCTTGTCACTCTTGTCCTTCTTCCTCTCTAATGTCATCCCGACCAATCATCCGCCTTGGGGGTGTGGCCTGCCGGTTTCATAATCTGAGGGGCGGGACTTAGTCTGCCGGGTATGTTGTCGTTTTTACGTGGTCTTTTTATGGTCGACCTTGTAAATGTAAAAGTGTATGAAAAGGTCACAGGGGGCAATCACAATCACATACTGGGAGAATTAGCCTTAGTCCCTACCTAGAAAACACAACACCACTCCCAATGTGGTGACACATAACAACTTAAGCTCACAGTTTCCCGACTTAAATTACATTGAGATGTCTCCTACTCATCCACGGACCATGCTATACTACACAATCCTCCCTTTACTATGAAATTTCTCCATCTACCCCCACAAACATAACAATAGTCTTCAGCATTTCGATGAACGAGCGATCATTTCAAAATGGTTAACCATAATAATTCTGTTCCTGAATGCAAATCGGACTCACGGAAATATAGGAAAGACGAGGAATATCCGTGGATGAGATGAGTCGAGGTTCTATAATTGCCTGTTAGTGCAAGCCAACAGTAGCAATGGATATAACACACACACACACACACACACACACACACACACACACACACACACACACACACACACACACACACACACACACACACACACACACACACACACACACACACACACACACACACACACACACACACACACACACACACACACACACACACACACTTCTTATTTTACCAGTCGACTCGAATACAAGACCTGTCACTTCGCTGTCGGAAATACCAATCTTTGCTCTGATGACTAATCAATAAGGCAAGAAGAAAAAGGATTCTTGGAAGTGCAGGGATAACCAGCG
The DNA here is from genome assembly GCF_056783735.1 of Eptatretus burgeri. NCBI lineage: Eukaryota > Metazoa > Chordata > Myxini > Myxiniformes > Myxinidae > Eptatretus > Eptatretus burgeri. The sequence continues at coordinate 151,502,030 of NC_140962.1, read as the reverse complement.
TCACAAGTTGGCGTTTGCAGTTTCGCCACGTGTGCCCATGTACAGTGTGACCACTCCTTGGCTTTTTCACAAGATCTTGGCTATTCGTTGTTCACCTTGGCGTCTTGGTTTTCTTGGCATATAGGTTTTCTATTATCATCGCTTTTCCAAAACCTTGTGAATTCTTGGCTTTTTTCATTGGCTCACCTTGGCATTTATGAAAATGAGGAGTGCTCACACTGCCCATGTAGCCATAAAAAATTTGATTTGGATGAAACTTGGTGAACATATTGGGTATGTGACAAGGACCGATTGATTACATTTTAATAAAAATCTGGATCCGGATATGAAATTTTTAAAGTGATTCTTCACCATGGAGAGATCGGACCCAAAACGATACATATAGCATGACATCTCAAAAAGTTGTGGGTGGATTCGGATGAAACTTTGTGGACGAGTTGGGTCGGTGACAAGAACAAGCCGATTACATTTTAGTTCAGGTCCAGATGCAGATCCGGCCCATCGGTGGATACAAAACGTAAACTTTCAGCCTGGCAGAGGTATGCGCTCCACCGAGTGTCGTTTTAGTTTCTCTTGTGGTCCCGCAACCAAACCACAAAAAAATCAAATATTTATAACGGCCCTCACAGCTCATAAACCTCCCACTCCTCCTCCCAAACATGATCAATAGTAAAATTATTTAAAATTTACCCTGTGCATTGACAAGCCCTAAATAAGACCTTCCCATTGATGGTATTAAGAGGCAGCCAAACCATATACGGTGTCTCTCTCTGGGAAGTCTGCCTGAATATTGGTAATGATGGCATCGTCTTTCCAATTGCAAACATCTTACATAAATAACCAAGTCTGCCATGTTCACACAAGGTAATCCAGCAAGGTTCAAAGGCCAGTCACTGACAGGAATGATTGAGGAGGTCAGGTAGAACACGCCCATCCACAGCCTTGCGTGGGCCCACATCGTCAGGTGTTGTTGCAGCGCGGGCTGCAATCGATCAACTTTTTTGGAAAGCTGATCAGCAAGCTCTCCAAGTCTTTCGTTGTGTCGAGGTACTTTTGTCTCAGTTACTTTTCCAAGTATTTTTAGCTTCTTTTAAAAGTATTGCGAGCCATTTTAGATAATAATCCTTACCTGGCACACACGATATTTTAGAGCAAGCACCCTTTTCAGCAAACCGTTCTTACAGTTGTTGAAGCTCCCTTAGAAATCCCACCCTTATCGCTAGTCATGGAACTTTGAAAGTCCTCAATGCCAAGACCAACAAGTCAATTTCAAAAAGTTTGAATTTACTTGCTTTGAGATCTTACACAATCATCACTTTGCACGATCCATCCGCAGTTCAGCCCCGCTCAGTTGAACTAGTTAAATCGGCCAACCCACTCCTTGTTGGTCAATATGCAGAACAAATTTGACAGCTCATCTGCATTCCTTAATCACCTTCCTCTCCCCCTCTGCATCACCATCTTCAGTCGAATCTTATTTCCTGTTCAGTCAGGACAGTTGTCAGTTCATCAGCTTATGTGAAATCCTACGTTTCCTTCTCAGCTTTTCAACTCTTCATTTGTCAGTGCTTCCTCCTACGTGACCTTCTCTCCCAAATGTTAGTGCGAATGCTCTCTTGCCTGATCATTAAAAGGTCTTCAATGAGCCAAGATATCTGCCCAATTTGAAAAATAATAATAATGTTATGGCTTGGAAATTCGCAAACCACCATTCAGGTCCCGTAGGTGAGATATCTCTTAAGTACATGTGTAGTTAGCCCCAAACCCGTTGTTTAGAGGAGTTTATGTGATTCATTCGGGCTGCGACGCTTTGAGTTAGGCGTTTTTCTGTTCTATCTTTATTTTGAATCAACCGCCATAACCATCAAACCACCACCAAAAACCCTCCACCACCCTCACCTCTCTCCTTCTACGGCCATTCCCGCATCACCTGTGAACCCTGAGCGTCGGGCTGTCGGGCTCATTCAAGCGATATGCACCGAGCCGCGAGTGCAAAAAGCGGCCTTTGCGAGGGAAAATTCGGATCAAGAATGCTACACGCCCACTTCTGATCCGTCCAATCAGCAAGCGCGGAGCGGCTTGGCCCCACCTCCAGGCGCTTCCGTGTGAAATCGAAATATGCAAATTCTAGGATCAGGGGAGATTCACACCCCTTTTCTTCCATCCAATCTGCGAGCGTGGCTCCGCCCCCAAGCTCATCCTGATCCGGAAATTTGCATATGGGTTCTCCTGCCGGCCTATAAAGCGCCGAGCGCAAAGAGAATAAGAGAGAGTCAGTTTGGAAGAGCGCGGAGAGAAAGCAGAGGGTTTTGGCAGTCAAGTCGGGTTGGAGAGCGGAGTGGAGTCGGGAGGCGAAGGCGTCAAGGTGGTTTCTGCAGTCGGCTGAGGAGAATTGTGGGAGGAGGCCAAGGAGCTCGGGTCCGAGGCAGGGAAGACGGCGGTCGGCGACGAGGTCACGGTGGGATCGCTCGTCGCGGGACCCAAGCCAGCCATTCTCCTCCCCCAGGGCATCAACAATTCCCCCCTTTCCTCCGTGCTGAGATAGTGCAAAAAGGGGGCCTCGTTCCCACCCCACTCCAAGCGGTGCCAACGAAACCCGCGAAGGAGCACAAAAAGTCAGGGCACCGCCGGGCAGCCACATTTGCGGCTCGTCACGAGGACGCGGGTAGGACCCACCCGGTCTCGCGGACATGACCGCTCCTTCCGGTCCCGCGCACACATTGGCCTACGGGCCCGTCTGCCCCCTTGCCTCTGAGGGTGGCTTCTTTTCTTTGCTTTTGAGTAAATGTGTGTCGGCGCCGTCTGTGAAGTAAAACTGAAAAAGTGTTGCCGTGTGTTCGCTTATTCGGTCGTAGCTCTGCATTGTTGTTTTTCTTTTAAATTGATATATGTGCATTCTGACTGTTTGACTGTATATGTGTGCTCTTTGTGGGCTGGGTAATAAATGTGCATTATGTTGAATTGTTCCCCGTTTCGCTGCGTCCTTTCCTTCGTTTGAATCTCCATCTTGCTTCACGTAAAGGGTTCGTAGTGGGCTTAATACGCCCGATAATTAATCGGAACCGTCGAGGCCGACGATAACACCGCTCGGTTATCCCACTAGTACGGAACGGATCGCTTAAGCGGTTCGTGTCCGGAGTCGACCTGCGGCGAGGTACGATCGCCCGGTTTACCATCTGCGTGGGTACTTAGGTAGGTCGAGTTTGGCGAACAACCCTATCCTACGCGGGTAGCCGATTGGCACGATCGTGGTGAGGTCGAAAGGCCCACCCGTGACTGGCTCCGGGCGATAGTTCCCAGAGGGTCATGACAGAATTGTCCGTTCCGGTGGGGGAGGCAGCCGCCATTCGAGTCACACGGCCAAGAAGTCGCAACACTGGTGTCCAGGAGTGGGATTCGAATCCCTCCCGCCTCCAAGCTAAATTCACGGGGAATCGGTCCGGGGGTGAGAGGAGCGACCCCCGATTCCCTCCAAATTACGAGCGATTTAAATTAACCCCTTACGAGAAATAAGATGGAGTCTCAAGGCGAGCGGGTGCCGGGGGTAGAAATGAATATGTGTTATAATGTAGAATCCATGGCCCGGGATGGTACTGCTTGTAATTTTAAATCATGAGGGAGCTCACCCTCATACTCTGAGCACGGACTTTGCCGGCAAACTGGGTCACATAATGGCGGCGCGATCACACCTCAGCGCAGCACGGAGCGAGCGGCTATTTATGGCGCTGCGAATGGCGCGACACGAGGCGAGCGCTCCCAACAATCGTTTCAAACCACGTGGGCATGGCAGGCGAGGTCAAGCGCGCCTACACCGGACATTGGCGGGCTTCGGAAACAATTGGAAGAAGAATGGAGGACCGAGCTCGAAAAAGGAAAACAGAAACACGAGCTGGAAGTAAAACAATTAAAGGAAGAATTAAAGGGAAAAAAATAGGGAAAATAGAGTTGAGTATCCATAAGTGGGAACAAGTGGAGAGCGAGCTGAAGAAAAAGTTAGAAGAGCAAAAACGGAAACACAATTTGGGGGTAAAGCAACTGAAGGAAACCACGAGATTGCAGAATGAGGAACAAGGAAGACAGTGGAATAGGAAATACAAAGAACAAGGATTGAGACAGGAGAAAGAAATCCGTCAATTAAAGGAAATAATGAGATTGCAGAACGAGGAACAAGAGACAGTGGAATAAAAAACTGAAAGAGTATGAATTTGAAACTGAATGACAAAACGAAAAAAATAGGTTGGAATACGAGGAGAAGTTGAAGGGGCAAGGAATGAAGCAGGAAGGAGAAATCAGGAGATTGAAGGACACAACGAGATTGGAGAGGGAAGAACGAGAGGAACAATGGGATAGAAAACAAAAGGAACATGAAGCCGAGGTTGACCAATTGGAAGAAAAGGCAAGGCTGGAGTGCGAAGAGATAGACAAAGAACAGCGAATGAAACACAAAAGGGAAATTAACCAAATGAAGAAAACCACGAAACTGGAGAAGGAAGGGCAGGAGAAGAAACAAGGAGGAGTAATGAGACAGCAGCAAATGAAACACAAGAAGGAGATTAACCAAATGAAGCAAACCATGAAACTGGAGAAGGAAGGACAGGAGAGGAAACAAGGAAGGGTAGTGAGAGAACAGCAAATGAAACACAGGAAGGAAATGAGCGAATTGAAAGAAACGATGAGATTGGAAAATGAAGAGCAGGAGAAACTGTGGGGCAGAAAACAAGAACAATGTGAGTTGGAAATTGAACAACTAAAACGGGGAGCGAGATTGGCGTCCACGGGGATTGAAAAACTCCGGAGGGAGAATGAAGAACTCAGAAAGTTCCGAGAGGAGGAACGGCTCAAAAGGAGCCAAGAAATGGAACAGCACAATGAGGTGGGATGTGTGACAGCACCACGGGGAATAATGTTCGTAGTGCGGGACTTGATTGACATCACTCGTCAGATGAAACAACAATTAGGGCAAACCCTGAAAATGGAGACAGTGGAAATAATAACGGGAGCCCGGGTGACTGAAACGTGTAAGACGAGACACGAGGTGACGACGTCCGAAAAAGCAAAAGAGACAAAGATCCAGGAAGAAACTAATAGACACGAAGAGACAATAGAAATAAAATGTATAGAGACTCGGGAGATAGAAAAAATAGAGGAGAGACTGCATGATAAAGACGGGGTTAAAGGAACAGAACACACACACGGAGTTAGTGGAGGACGATGAGGGGAGCTCGGGAATGTGTCGTGACCCGGTGCGAGCAGCTGGATGGCCTCCTCCAGGAACGAGGGGAGGGAGTTTGCCCCCTCGAAGCTGATCACGACCAGGTGGGTTCGGTTGTGCCAAGCGGAGTTGAGGAGAGGAGTGCTGCGAACGGGTGCACGCCGAGCTTGGGGGGGGGGGGTATAGAGGCCCCGGAAACCCTTGGGGTGGCACAAATCCCCAGTGTGGTTGTCCCTGTGTGTGTGGTGAAAGGTGTGAGTGCGCCCCCGTGTGTGGAAGCGACTCCGTGTGTGAGTGGTGTGGCGGCGAGTGTGCCAGGATGCGTGCTTCCCAGCACGCCGTGTGTGTGTCACCGCGTGTGCGAGTGAACGGCCGAGTGTAATGGTGAGGTGTGTGAGGTCGCTGTGTGCAAGGGAGATGACGGTCGGCATGCGTGAGCATGCAGCCGCGTCTCCCGGTGTGAATGTAAGTTTAATGGAGTGGAGTCTGTGCGTCGTAACACGCAGGTGTGCGTGGAGTGAATGACGACGGCGACAGAGGAACGAGGGCCGAATAGCGGCCGTAGCTATTTTGGGGATCGCGCCGGGTTCACCCAGCAGCGAGCGCGAGGTCCGTGCTGTGCAACGCACGAGGCTGCCACGTGCTCGCTTGCGGGAGTGAAGCCCGGTCCGGAAACGCCAGCGGTGGATGTTGCCGATCCCGCGGACGGACAAAGTTTAGGCAGGATTACGGATTTGGACTGGACGGGTTCTCCACGCGGGCGTGTGTGTTAAGCTCCAATGGGCAGAGCACATGTGTTCGCGTGGGGAACCCCGAGACGTGAGGCTTGTGTTTTTTTGTTTTTTATGCGCCGGGTGACGTCATGGCTGCGTGTATGGTTGGAATCCGGCAGGAGGGTGAATCCCTGCCGGATGGTACCGTCCAAGAAGGACGAGGGATGCGAGCAGCTGCCATGACATCACGCCAAAGGTGCGCGGCTGTGAATTGCCGCGGGTGTGCGCAGGTTGCGAGTTGCCGCGCTGGTGCTACGCGATGAAAAAAAACAAAAAACAGCAAGCCTCGCTTTCGGGTGAACAGGATTCCTGGGCAAGGGGTGGATGATCCCCCCTGCAGGGCACAGGATGGACACTAGTTAGGGGGAAGGGTTAGTGTTAGTTAGACCGGCTCCATGGGGCAGGGGTAAGTCCTCATGGGGCCCGTTGAATGGATTAGTTAGAGGGATTGTAGTTGAGATTTAGGTTGGAAAAATGGGACATTTTGAGGACAGAGACAGACTTTGGATGTGTAGCGGGGACGTAGCTGAGCTACGTCGTGTTAAAAGGAACGTGCTATAGTGTGAGGGATGACGTGGGAGCATGAATTAGTTAGGGGAGGTAGTTAGAAGGATGGCAGAATTCAGCGGTGTGTGTGTTGAAGAGTTGTGAGGTGAGTACATGTGCTTGGTGGGTGAGTGAGGCCAGTGGGTCTGTGTGAATGGAGCGAATGTGGAATGCATGGTGCGATAAGTGATTGGGGGGAGGAGTGACTTCCGCCCAAGGGACCCGGGGTCAGTGTCGACTGAGTTAGTGGATTAGTCAAATTAACAAAAATGGAAGTCGTTTTGTTGTTGGTGGGAAAGTAGGATCGAAACCCATTTGGAGGGGTGCAGGAGCCCTGTTGACGGGCTGGGAGCGTTGCTGCGAAAGGTGAGTATCGCTGAGTGGGTACCCCGGGCACCGGGCTAGTCGGCCGTGGTAGGCCAAGGGCCCATGGGGGGTCGGGATAGCGTAGTGGGCACGGGTGCGCCCGCATGATGCGGGGGCCCGGGGGGGCGTTAGCCGCGTGGGCAGTGTTGTGGGCACGGGTGACCCTCAGAAAGGGGCCCAGGAAGCCAGCCTGCCACGTGAGCGTTTCACGGGAGTCGCCATGGAGGGCACTCCCCGGTGTTTAGGGAGCTGGTAGGCTCGGAGGCAGTGTAGTGCCCGGGGGTGCCATAGCTGGAGAATCGGCAGAGGGTAGTGCCTGCCAAGTGGAGCCACGTGTCCCAGTCATGAAACCGTGTGAGGGCACGGAAAGAAAATTTGGGGGGGGGGGCGAGGCCCGAAATTGTAAGGACACCAACACAGGCGACGGGAATCTGGGTTTTTAGAACCAATAGCTTAAGCGAGAGGCGCTTGTTGAAAGCCCTGGGGTAGTTTAAGAGATAATGGTTTGGGTAGATTAGGAAGTGTACCCCTCCACACCATCTATCCCTTCGCTCTCGTTGTGGGCCGCTGGACGCACTTTGGGTTAGATCACTGAAGTCTGGGGAGGCCATCCTGAGGCTTCGTTGGGCCTCGACACAGGACGCTAGCTCTCCCTCATTCCCCTCCGGGAAGGGAATGTAGGGGTTGGGAGTCGGCTAGGTGACGAGATAGGTTAGCCGAACAAGGACGATAAAAGGGGGTTAGGGGACGAATTATAGTGGGAGGTATAGGAATAAAAAGAAAATAAAAACTACAAAAAAATAAGCTGGGGCTAAATTGGGTTTTACAAATGAAGGGGGTGGGTATAGACAGTGACAGGCAAAGGTGATAGGTTGGGAGGGAGACCGTTGGGTAGGTCTGAGCCCACCTTCCGAGTGACCGGCACCACCGCACTCCCTCCACCAACCTCCACTGCAAGGCAAAGGCCGGCCCACTTCATCGGCAGCTGTTGTTTTGCTGCATGGCCTGTGGCGGCCAGTTCGTCTGCCAGCTGTGTTTGCCTGCAACGGCCTTGTTCTGCAGGCTGTGGTTGCCTGCTCACCAATGCCATGCCATGCCCACTGCCCATGTTCACCAGCCCCGTTCAATTTTGCTTTTCCCCGCCCCTTGTTCATTGCCATGTGCGCCAGGATCAAGGCAACAGTTTGCAAGCTGCAAGAACTGTCCTGTTGGCAGCTACAACACGGGCCTGCAGTGGCGGCCCGTGTACCGGTTTTCTTTTGATGTTTGTTTTGCTCCCTGCAGAGTCCATTGATCCTGGGCCATGGTTTAGTGTAAAATTTGTAAGTTAAGATGTACTGTACATATGAGTGCGCCCCCGGCATGTTTGCCTTGCGCCGGCAATTTTATTCAAGTTGTCTGAGTGAGTGGGTTTGTGTAGTTAGTTACTCAGCCCTCAAGTTATTTATTTTGGGGACACGAATACCATGAATGTCGCACTCAGGGATCCGAAGGTAAAACGTACTAGGGGAGAACTACACATGATAGCACAGGAGAATTTGACGACTCGAGCCGAGTCTGTAAAAAGGGGAGGGGGTAGTGTTACGGCTGTGGAAATTCGCAAACCACCATTCAGGTCCCATAGGTGAGATATCTCTTAAGTACATGTGTAGTTAGCCCCAAACCCGTTGTTTAGAGGGAATGTATGTGATTCATTCGGGCTGCGATGCTTTGAGTTTTTCTGTTCTCTCTTTATTTTGAATCAACCGCCATAACCATCAAACCACCACCAAAAACCCTCCACCACCCTCACCTCTCTCCTTCTATGGCCATTCCCGCATTACCTGTGAACCCTGAGCGTCGCGCTGTCATGGGCTCGTTCAAGCGATATGCACCGAGCCGCGAGTGCAAAAAGCTGCCTTTCCGAGGGAAAATTCGGATCAAGAATGCTACACGCCCACTTCTGATCCGTCCAATCAGCAAGCGCGGAGCGGTTTGGCCCCGCCTCCAGGCGCTCCCGTGTGAAATAGAAATATGCAAATTCTAGGATCAGGGGAGATTCACGCTCCTTTTCCTCCGTCCAATCTACGAGCGTGGCTCCGCCCCCGAGCTCATCCTGATCCGGAAATTTGTATATGGGTTCTCCTGCCGGCCTATAAAGCGCCGAGCGCAAAGAGAAGAAGAGAGAGTCAGTTTGGAAGAGCGGCGGAGAGAAAGCAGAGAGTTTTGGCAGTCAAGTCGGGTTGGAGAGCGGAGTGGAGTCGGGAGGCGAAGGCGTCAAGGTGGTTTCTGCAGTCGGCTGAGTAGAATTGTGGGAGGAAGCCAAGGAGCTCGGGTCCGAGGCAGGGAAGACGGCGGTCGGCGACGAGGTCGCAGTGGGATCGCTCGTCGTGGGACCCAAGCCAGCCAGCCATTCTCCTCCCCCAGGACATCAACAATTCCCCCCTTTCCCCCGCGCTGAGATAGTGCAAAAAGGGGGCCCCGTTCCCACCCCACTCCAAGCGGTGCCAACAAAACCCGCGAAGGAACACGAAGTCGGGGCACCGCCGGGCAGCCACATTTGCGGCTTGTCACGAGGACGCGGGTAGGACCCACCCGGTCTCGCGGACCTGACCGCTCCTTCAGGTCCCGCGCACACAAATTGGCCTATGGGCCCGTCTGCCCCCTTGCCTATGAGGGTGGCTCATTTCCTTTGCTTTTGAGTAAATGTGTGTCGGCGCCGTCTGTGAAGTAAAACTGAAAAAGTGTTGCCGTGTGTTCGCGTATTCGGTCGTAGCTCTGCATTGTTGTTTTTGTTTTAAATTGATATATGTGCATTCTGACTGTTTGACTGTATATGTGTGCTCTTCGTGGGCTGGGTAATAAATGTGCATTATGTTGAATTGTTCCCAGTTTTGCTGCGTCCTTTCCTTCATTTGAATCTCCATCTTGCTTCACGTAAAGGGTTCGTAGTGGGCTTAATACGCCCGATGATTAATCGGAACCGTCGAGGCTGACGATAACACCGCTCGGTTATCCTGATAGCACGGAACGGATCGCTTAAGCGGTTCGTGTCCAGAGTCGACCTGCGGCGAGGTACAATCGCCCGGTTTACCATCCGCGTGGGTACTTAGGTAGGTCGAGTTTGGCGAACAACCCTATCCTACGCGGGTGGCCGATTGGCACGATCGTGGTGAGGTCGAAAGGCCCACCCGTGACTGGCTCCGGCGATAGTTCCCAGAGGGTCACGACAGAATTGTCCGTTCCGGTGGGCGAGGCGGCCGCCATTCGAGTCGAGCGGCCGATCGCACGCCAGCGGCCGTGAATTCGCAACAATAATAATAATTCCGACAGGACAGGAAAAGGAGAAATGAGGCCATCAACAGAGACAAAGCATTATACAATCAACACACAAACAACAAAGCAATATCACTTGCAGTGAGGTTGCTTATTATAAAGAGACAAAACGTCATTGTTGTTTCCACATTTTGCTAAGGCAGAACTTACCCAAGCGAGGCTTCGTTCGAGCGCTTTGCATCTGGGCTCGGATCTCTGGGCGGAGGTGAAACTTCTTGGCTTCGTCCACAAGGTCACGGCATTCCAAGCTGCGCCGAATCAATGGCTGCGAGCAAAAACACGTACACAACATCCACATCGCCCCCTTTTGAGGCATTCGGACTACAGATAAATAAATAAATAATTACAACAAGAATCATACGCGGATGGTTGTGGCGGAATCAATTTTGACCAAGAATGACGATGAAACGAGCCCCATTTCCATGACGCACCTCGGTATCAATGACATCGGTGATGTAGCGTGGGGTGAGCAGCGGCATTCGAACGTACTGTAGGAGGTCGGGCAGGAAGGAGCTACGCTCTTTTTCTGCATGTTTCACCCAATTTACCACGGCTTCAAACACGGGCTCTTCAGAGTCCACCTGGGGTCACCACAGAGGTGCATCATCTTCGTAACGCAATCGCAAATTCTTCAGTCCTGATTCTTCTTTAACACTATATATGCCACATGACTCCAATCAATTCCCTTGCTTTGGAAGACTTGCACATTTGCAAAGAGCACACATTTCACCCAAAACCTGGTTGAGGTCAAGGGTGAAGGCAATTCAATTTTCCTTAACCAAATGTTGAGGCATAACATCCATAGGAAAGTGAATCAATATTTAGAGTGTGAGCCCTTCTTCGAAACCAGAAGGTCCTCATCATTTGATCAAGGGGTCACGGCAGAAACGTTGCTTCGTCTTCTTTCCCAGGGTGTCGAGCATACCTCTGTCAACATTTGGTTGAGAAAATTAATTGGCCCCATAATTCTGCTGATGCAAACCAGCTCCAATATATCTGTATAAACCAAAGCATGTTTTTGTCTGTCCCCCTTCATAAGGACGATTTAAGAAGGGTTTTAAAGGCCAATCTTTTTACCACGACTGTGTGTTCACGACGGTCTATTTTTCAGGATTAAAAAAAAAAACACAAACAAACAAAAAAAAAACCTTGAAAAACATTTTTCATAAAAGAGTAATTACGTTTCTTCTATTGGAAATGCAGACGGTGGACTTGCAACTGGGTCTCAAAGGTGGTGCACAGAGCGTTTTAACAATAAATACAAGGCGGAGGGAGGTGAAATTTGCTGCACATGATGTGAAACACACGCAGTGTAAAAAGAGTGTTCATTTACGTCCATAGAATGTCAAATAAAGAAGATATAAGCACACCTTACACTAGGCCGAGGCTTCAGACTTTGGCATGCTCGAGGCTGCACCGTCGAAACGAAACGTCCCAAAGATAAAGAAAATAGGGTCACATTTGTATATGTAATGATTTAAAATAATGCTTCTTGCTACAAAATATCACATCTTCCAGTCTCATTGAATATCTTGAATAAAATAACTCCAATCCGTCATCCTTTGACGGGCTTTTATACGAGTCTATATATGATGGAGCAAGTGTATCGATGTCCAGCCACTAATGGCACCTTTGTCAAAGACAAAAAATAAAAAAAGGTGCATCGATGTCAAAAAATTCTCACGTCTGGATTTTCACCAAAATGTTATCAATCCATCCTTGTCACACACACACAAACTGTCCACCAGGTTTCATCTGAATCCGTCCATAACTTTTTGAGATATTGTGCTACATATTGTTGGCGCTTTCTCTCAATGATGAAGAATCATTGATAAAATTCTTGTATTCAGATCTTCACCAAATTCAAATCAATTTGTCCTTGTCATGCACTAAACCTGTCCACCAAATTTTGTCTGAATCTATCCATAACATTTTGAGGTATCCTATTCACAGACAGACGGGATAGAGATTGGGGTGGAAACATGACCTCCATTAAAAAAAAAACCCAGAAGGATACTCTGCGATGTCATGAAGTCACCAGATATGCCTCTGCTCACATTATTACATCACTTGCAAATACCGCCCGTCGCTTCGCTGACGGGAATACTAAAAGGTGGAGGGGAGAGAAAAAGAGGGGGGAAGAGAGGTGGGGGGAGGAGAGAGGTGGGGGGAGGAGAGAAGTGGGGGAGGGAGGAGAGAGGTGGGGGAGGAGAGAGAGGTGGGGGAGGAGAGAGGTGGGGGAGGAGAGAGGTGGGGGAGAGAGGAGAGTGCAGATGTGGAGGGAAAGGAGAGAGGAGGGAGGGGGAGCGAGGGGGAAGGGAAGACTGTGTAAGGTGAGAGGTGGGGTCGGCAGACGTGCTGTGGAGTGTTATTTACGATTCATCGTATCGTGTCTCATCAAAATGATTCTGCATAGAATAACAGTGAAGATGGAAACAAAATAATGTCTGAAATCCATTTTCTACTGGTCATACTATAAACCCTGCCAAGAGACAAACACCGCACGGACGCATCTGGAGACAAACTCACATCCGGCCACGTCCGTAGACAAGCTCCTGTCTGGTCATACATACCACCCGGATGGATCCGGAGCCAAAGTGTCCAGAGACAAACATTGCCCAAACATAACCACCATCTGGATATGTCCAGAAACACGGAGCGAAAGTGAGAGAGACAGAGACAGAGAGAGGTGTGGGAGGAGAGTGCTGCACTGTATTGAGCCGCTCACTCAAGGACGCCAGAGGCGCAAGCCGCTCGCTCGAGGACGCCAGGCCGCAAAGATAAGATAGTAAGCTGAGGATGTGCCTGATAAAGTATATAATTAAATAAAGCTGTTAATTATCATCAAAAGAGGCGTTTTAATTAATCCAAACACCCAATCTTCACTCATGCTCTTCCTTGGCATTGTCTTGGTAAACATGAAAAGTTCCAGCCTGCTAGGCTTCATTATTTTGGAGTTAAGGACAAGGACACACACACACACACACACACACACACACACACACACACACACACACACACACACACACACACACACACACACACACACAATTTTATTTGCAGTTATAACCTTAACTAAATCAGCAATTGACTGATTTCCCAAATGCCCGGACACCGTTTTTCATCGGGGTTTCGATCCTTTCAGCCCAGAACATCTCCAAACAGCGGATCCACAACCCTGGTCGCAGGTCCACATCAATAGATTACTCAACATCAAATAACCTACAACCTCAAAGTTGTGTCCAGACAGTCAGTCAACACAGCATTGCACTATCCTTATTCAAACTTATTTAATTATTTCCTATATTTTAACAACATTAATCACACACAACTTCCTTGCAGACATGTCCATCATACAGCACCTCCATCGACTCAAAAACATTCAAACTTGTCATTAACAATCGATTTTAACATGCTGCACCGCATATCCCAGCAACCACCAATAAATTATTTTAATGCTTATTTAAATGTATTTTTTAAAATAAATATATATATATATATATATATATATATGTATATATATATATATATATATATATATATGTATATATACATTTAATCAAAATACATCGATAAATATTGTTGTATCCAGAGGGTTTTGCTCCTACCTGGACGGATAGCCAAACAGTTCTCGCTTGGAGATTATCGCATGCGCAGGAAGGAAGCCGGCAAAGGCACATAACAGACGGAAGCACAGCTCAAGGGGTTTATCTCAAACCCACGAAAAATAGACAACACAAGCAACTTAAATAATTACGGGGGTTTAATGAAAATAAATCAAATATTTACAACGGTGATAATTCAAAGTGTAATAATAAAAACAGAATGTGAGGCTATACTGAATTCCTATTTGAGGAGCCTCCACACAGACTTTAATACAGACAAAGGGACAGAATAAATTAAAGAAAAATCCTCCCTTTCTCCCGGCACTTAAGCTGTGTGCCCAGAGATGAGTTTCTGGAGCTTGTGGTTCGCCAAACCGTGTCATCACTGCGCGGAAAAATGCGCCCAAAAATGGCGCCAAGCTGCTCTTTGGGCAGGAAGCGTACCGGAGGTAGTTCGGGTGGTGATATTGAACACCAGGGCTCAGAAACCGCAGTACAGCTTCTTTTCACGATCGCACCTGCCAACGCCACTCCACTGCAAAATGGCGCTGTCTTCTTCCCTGATGGCACAACACGAGGCTTCGAGGTGCGTTCTCATACGACCCAGCCTAACAGTCAATGGCTAGCATCTTGCTCCATCACGTGGGCAAATCCGCCTCAGCACGAACATGAGAATCGTGCAGCCTTCTTCACCATGTCGAGGGGAAGCCAGCAACACGAGACCTCCATCTCCAAGCACGTACCTCACAGGACCTCTCTCCCCGCTCCCGCTCATGTCCCTACTCCGATCCTAACTCTCTCCTCCTCTGTGAGGTCATGCCCATTAATCATCCGCTTCAGGGGCATGGTTTGCTCGTTGTCATTCCTGGAGGCGGGGTTTTCGCCTGCTTGCTGTTGTTTTAAGGACTCGATTCCTTTTTAATCGCCCGTCTTGAAATGCAAAAACATAGGAAAAGGTCACAGGGAGCAATCACATACTGGAAGAAATTAGCATTAGACCCCACCTAATTTAATACAGCACCACCCCCACGCCCAAAGCCAAATATCCTCTGTTTCACATGATGGGGAAAAAAACCTTCTCAGCACGTTCCACAAAATCATCCTTCACTGAACAAATTCTTGCAAATCTAAGTACCCGAGATGAAACGGCATTGTAACACATTTTAATTGGTACAATGCTACCAAGAAAGGTGTACAAGACTACAGGGAAACTGAAATCAACAACTTTATGACATACACTTGTACGAAAGCCGTTCTGTCCAGCTCTAACCAACATATCCAGACATGCAGCAACAACTCCCTCACTCAGACTAAATCCAAATTTGTACATAAAGTTGGAAAATCAAAAACTTCAATTGACTTGATATTGAGGTATCTAATCATATCCAAGAACTCTAAAGAAGAATTAACAAAGCAATCCCAATTGCACCTTCTAACATTTTTTTTTCCTATCGATTCAAAATGGGTTTGCTCAAGATGTTCAATGAGACAGAACTTCCTTTTAATAAGATCCAACAGCTTCAACATCGCTTCCACCTGGACAATCCAATTGTCTGAACACTGGTTCCACATGCAGTAGTTAATTTGGATTCCTATTTCCTACTACCTTTAACCTACATGTGTGCACACATTTTCATGATTTGTTTGGGTGGGGTAAGTTTGACCACTGACCTGAATTTCATCACAGCATATCAGCTTTTCCACCTCGTTATTCCCCAGCAAACGAAACTCCTCGTTTTGAACCACTTCAGGAAAAAATTTAAGGCTGAAAAGCTCAGCTCCCTGCTGCAGATCGAGGCAATTGTGGGCTTCAGCGAACTCACGGATGCCCAGGCAGTTGGAGGGATCAAGCTGGCTCTCCAGGAACTCGCAGCAAGCCTGCTTCACTCCTGTCCATCGAGGTAAGAAGCCAGAAGAGAATAGAGGGCAACAAGAACATGGTGAATGTCCGGAAGGAATAATGTTTTGGTGCAAGCAATATAGCTTCACAATTACAATGAAAAAGGATGTTCACAAAGAAGGCAAAAATAGACAGAGGCCCAAATAAAAGTTGGAAAGTATCACTCCATGCATTTCTTAGCAGCCATCCATCAAATTGCATTTGGCGTATCAAAACTTACACAAGATGAAAACAAAAGGAGAAAGAAACGGCAATAATACAAAAACCTGTATTAAAACACGATAATATAAAAACACCCCGCTACCTCTCTCCTCCCCTCCATCCCGCTCGAGAAAGAGAGAAAGAGAGAAATCTTGAAATCAAATTTTACATTACATGGAATGATGTGACAAACTATTTAACATGTGCATATATTCACATACCGTATGATGTGAAGGATATAAATTGTGTCGATTATATAATTTCTGGATCTGACGAATTGCCAGTACCAGTTTTGTAAAACTCTACGTGCAGCATCTAACTGAAGATGTCCAAACGTCGCACAGTCGTGGCCAAAAATATTGGCACCCTTGCACTTTTTTCAAATAACTCACAATTTTCTCTAAAAACTAAGTTGAAATTGACAAAAGTATTTTGTCTCCACAATTCTTTATTTCCCTGTTAATATTACAGAACCTTTGTTTTTGATTCAGAACTTTAAAGAAAATTTTTAATTTTTTTTTTTTTGTTCGAGCGAAAGATTCATTGAAGATGAACAGTTTCAATTATCTTGCAAACTTACGATTTCCCAAGAAGCATGAACGATTTTAAATTCATTAATAACTTCGAAAAATAAATAAAAATAAAACTCCAACCAAGTAAATGGAAGTATTTATAAAGATAAAAAAACAAAACAAAATAAATGAGTAAAACCCCCACACCCAAAACCCCTAAAAAAACAGACTAAAGAATGGTGTAAATGTGGGATTTTGTTCTTCCTGCACCGAAGCAAGAATGCCAATGTGCGTTTCCCCGCTGGACGGCCAAGCTCAAATCGCCTTATAATCGCCAGTGGATGCAACGAGCTTTCGACTGAAATCACGAATAATGTTGGACGCAGATCAGCCGTACACTCCGGTTGTTTTGGTGGCGATTAGTTTTAATCAATAAGTTTGGCTGAGGCCGGCGTATTTATTGCGTTTCAGAACTTCCGCATCGGTGGCCACTGCTCTAGCTATTGAGGTTAAATTGAAAACGTGTGATTTGGCGAAAGTCACTGGCGTAGTAGGGGGGGTTGGGAGGGGCAAAAGGGGCGGTCGCTCCGAGCGGTGCTTTTGGGTGGGCGGCAAATTTGTTATTTTGCATCTCTCATTTTACAAAGGGAGAAGTTGAACTGTTCAAATGGCCACGCCTTCCGTTTGCTGACCAATGGTTGCGGCCAACTATATCCCGGAGAGAGGGAGCGGGCAAAAAGGAGCGCGTGGTATGCCTTGCTCATTATAATTCGCCATTCATGCCTCATTACTGTTCACGGCTCATTTGTACAAATGGGAAAAGGATACGAACAAAAAAAACAGCAGAATTTATTCGCACGATTTTTTAAAGGTTGAAAAATAATTTTCTTTATCTTCTTTGAAATTCTGGAGGACGTGAAACCATGGAGGACGACAGCTGAGGGAAGTCGTGGAGGACGACAGCTGAGGGAAGTCGTGGAGGACGACAGCTGAGGGAAGTCGTGGAGGACGACAGCTGAGGGAAGTCGTGGAGGACGACAGCTGAGGGAAGTCGTGGAGGACGACAGCTGAGGGAAGTCGTGGAGGACGACAGCTGAGGGAAGTCGTGGAGGACGACAGCTGAGGGAAGTCGTGGAGGACGACAGCTGAGGGAAGTCGTGGAGGACGACAGCTGAGGGAAGTCGTGGAGGACGACAGCTGAGGGAAGTCGTGGAGGACGACAGCTGAGGGAAGTCGTGGAGGACGACAGCTGAGGGAAGTCGTGGAGGACGACAGCTGAGGGAAGTCGTGGAGGACGACAGCTGAGGGAAGTCGTGGAGGACGACAGCTGAGGGAAGTCGTGGAGGACGACAGCTGAGGGAAGTCGTGGAGGACGACAGCTGAGGGAAGTCGTGGAGGACGACAGCTGAGGGAAGTCGTGGAGGACGACAGCTGAGGGAAGTCGTGGAGGACGACAGCTGAGGGAAGTCGTGGAGGACGACAGCTGAGGGAAGTCGTGGAGGACGACAGCTGAGGGAAGTCGTGGAGGACGACAGCTGAGGGAAGTCGTGGAGGACGACAGCTGAGGGAAATCGTGGAGGACGACAGCTGAGGGAAATCGTGGAGGACGACAGCTGAGAGAAATCGTGGAGGACGACAGCTGAGGGAAATCGTGGAGGACGACAGCTGAGGGAAATCGTGGAGGACGACAGCTGAGGGAAATCGTGGAGGACGACAGCTGAGGGAAATCGTGGAGGACGACAGCTGAGGGAAATCGTGGAGGACGACAGCTGAGGGAAATCGTGGAGGACGACAGCTGAGGGAAATCGTGGAGGACGACAGCTGAGGGAAATCGTGGAGGACGACAGCTGAGGGAAATCGTGGAGGACGACAGCTGAGGGAAATCGTGGAGGACGACAGCTGAGGGAAATCGTGGAGGACGACAGCTGAGGGAAATCGTGGAGGACGACAGCTGAGGGAAATCGTGGAGGACGACAGCTGAGGGAAATCGTGGAGGACGACAGCTGAGGGAAATCGTGGAGGACGACAGCTGAGGGAAATCGTGGAGGACGACAGCTGAGGGAAATCGTGGAGGACGACAGCTGAGGGAAATCGTGGAGGACGACAGCTGAGGGAAATCGTGGAGGACGACAGCTGAGGGAAATCGTGGAGGACGACAGCTGAGGGAAATCGTGGAGGACGACAGCTGAGGGAAATCGTGGAGGACGACAGCTGAGGGAAATCGTGGAGGACGACAGCTGAGGGAAATCGTGGAGGACGACAGCTGAGGGAAATCGTGGAGGACGACAGCTGAGGGAAATCGTGGAGGACGACAGCTGAGGGAAATCGTGGAGGACGACAGCTGAGGGAAATCGTGGAGGACGACAGCTGAGGGAAATCGTGGAGGACGACAGCTGAGGGAAATCGTGGAGGACGACAGCTGAGGGAAATCGTGGAGGACGACAGCTGAGGGAAATCGTGGAGGACGACAGCTGAGGGAAATCGTGGAGGACGACAGCTGAGGGAAATCGTGGAGGACGACAGCTGAGGGAAATCGTGGAGGACGACAGCTGAGGGAAGTCGTGGAGGACGACAGCTGAGGGAAGTCGTGGAGGACGACAGCTGAGGGAAGTCGTGGAGGACGACAGCTGAGGGAAGTCGTGGAGGACGACAGCTGAGGGAAGTCGTGGAGGACGACAGCTGAGGGAAGTCGTGGAGGACGACAGCTGAGGGAAGTCGTGGAGGACGACAGCTGAGGGAAGTCGTGGAGGACGACAGCTGAGGGAAGTCGTGGAGGACGACAGCTGAGGGAAATCGTGGAGGACGACAGCTGAGGGAAATCGTGGAGGACGACAGCTGAGGGAAATCGTGGAGGACGACAGCTGAGGGAAGTCGTGGAGGACGACAGCTGAGGGAAGTCGTGGAGGACGACAGCTGAGGGAAGTCGTGGAGGACGACAGCTGAGGGAAATCGTGGAGGACGACAGCTGAGGGAAATCGTGGAGGACGACAGCTGAGGGAAATCGTGGAGGACGACAGCTGAGGGAAATCGTGGAGGACGACAGCTGAGGGAAGTCGTGGAGGACGACAGCTGAGGGAAATCGTGGAGGACGACAGCTGAGGGAAGTCGTGGAGGACGACAGCTGAGGGAAATCGTGGAGGACGACAGCTGAGGGAAGTCGTGGAGGACGACAGCTGAGGGAAATCGTGGAGGACGACAGCTGAGGGAAATCGTGGAGGACGACAGCTGAGGGAAATCGTGGAGGACGACAGCTGAGGGAAATCGTGGAGGACGACAGCTGAGGGAAATCGTGGAGGACGACAGCTGAGGGAAATCGTGGAGGACGACAGCTGAGGGAAATCGTGGAGGACGACAGCTGAGGGAAATCGTGGAGGACGACAGCTGAGGGAAATCGTGGAGGACGACAGCTGAGGGAAATCGTGGAGGACGACAGCTGAGGGAAATCGTGGAGGACGACAGCTGAGGGAAATCGTGGAGGACGACAGCTGAGGGAAATCGTGGAGGACGACAGCTGAGGGAAATCGTGGAGGACGACAGCTGAGGGAAATCGTGGAGGACGACAGCTGAGGGAAATCGTGGAGGACGACAGCTGAGGGAAATCGTGGAGGACGACAGCTGAGGGAAATCGTGGAGGATGACAGCTGAGGGAAATCGTGGAGGACGACAGCTGAGGGAAGTCGTGGAGGACGACAGCTGAGGGAAGTCGTGGAGGACGACAGCTGAGGGAAGTCGTGGAGGACGACAGCTGAGGGAAGTCGTGGAGGACGACAGCTGAGGGAAGTCGTGGAGGACGACAGCTGAGGGAAGTCGTGGAGGACGACAATTGAGGGAAGTCGTGGAGGACGACAATTGAGGGAAGTCGTGGAGGACGACAATTGAGGGAAGTCGTGGAGGACGACAATTGAGGGAAGTCGTGGAGGACGACATATGTATTTCTTCCAATGCAAGTACTGTCCACAAATAAACGAATGCTTCTTTTTCCATTGATGATCTGAAACGAAATTAATTTTTTGAAATGTAATTTCGGTTTGTTTTTTTTTGAAATGGAAAATCATTGGCTTCACTGATTTTGGACAATCATTGGATGACCATGCATGAAATTGCAGAATAAATGAATGCCAGTCTAGAAAGTGTGGAAACGATCATTCGTTCTCAATCGAAATTCAAAAGGTCAATGAAAAGTGGCTTCCAAAGGACCTCATGCTTGATTCAAAAGGAAACTCATGTGGCCATTTTAAGGAGTTTACTGGACACAATTTGAGGTTCAGCAATATGTTGGAAAACTTTTTAAAATTACGTTTTGGATCTTAAAGGTTTAATCGAAGCAGAATCGATTGATTGTTGGACGAAAACCATCAATGCAGTACGACTATGATGGCAGCCGGGTTTGCCGATTCTGGAAATGGCTCTGAAAACCTGACAATGCCCACCCTCACATGGCAAATACGCCCATTAATACTCTCGTGAAGACGAGTTGGGAAATTGCATCCCTCATAGTCCAAACGTATCACATTGCGTGTTTCGTCAAGTTGCCCAACAATGTCGACATCAAAGCACGTGCACTGAAATGGCTGTGTACACATCCCAAAGTTATGCACACAGAGGGAAGCTATGTGCAACCACATCGATACGACAGGGATGTACAGTAATACCCTGATTTACGTATCCCACCTTTTACGTCGTTTCACAAATACATCGTTACTTCATTAATACCACTACCCAATTTGCGTGTCCTCAGTCCACACTTGCAGCATCTGTCCTTTGTTGTATCCATCGCCTAAGCCTTCGCCTCCACCTACCCTGTACACAAACTACTTTGCATCGCACATAAAGAAATGCACTATTGTGGGGTGGCTATGAGGCAGTGTAAAGGTGTGACCTTCGAAGTGACATCACATGTTATTCGTCGAATGGACTCCGGGGAATGTGCCATTTATGTTGCCGGGTTACTAAGTTTGCCTCCAACTCCGGTGCTTACCATCTATAAAAAAATACCGATGTTCATCGCAAGTAGTGGCTGGTTCAACAGCTTCCGGAAGGTTAAAAAGAAAAAGAACGTCAAAACTCTAAAATATGTTCCTTTTTAAATTTATTTAAATATACATATATATGGTAATTGTTTTATTTATTTATTTATGTGTATTTGAATACGACCGTCACGAACCAAAATAAAAAGGTAATATCCAAGGTAAAAAGCGAAATATAATGGGTGAACTGGCGACGTGAGGAACGCATCCTCGGATTCTTCCATTAATTCTTATGAGAAAAATTGCTTCGATTTGCATTGTATCTTTCAGGAATGCATCCCCCAACATAAACCGGGGTCTAACAGTACATGAAGCAAATAATAAGGGAATAGCTTGCCCTTAGAAAGCATGCAATTTTGGCATGAGGGTTTGTTTAAATAGGAGAAAAAAAAAAAAAAAGAGAGACCTTTAAGCTGGAGCAGGCAGGCGGCTGGAAGGAGCTCCTGTACGTTCTCCACTGTGACGTGAACCGTTTCGGTGTACACAAAATCCAGCAAGATCTCCATGGTCGAAGCCGTGAGACCCTGAAGGTCAACGCGCGGCTTGTCTTTCTCTTTCAACTGTTGTAACAAGGCCAGCAATTAAAGAACAGATCAAACAAGCCAGCAATTAAAGAACAGGGGGGGGGAGGGGGCAGTATTAAATGAGCACAGAGAGGGCAGAGTTCAAGACCAGGAAGGAGGTGGTAGAAGAGAGGCCACAGACATGTCTGTAATGGAGGAGTAACAGGCCCAGAGACTCGGCTTCATAGCAGGAGATTCCAATGATTTGTGGGCCTTGATCTCCTTGACATAATGATGTGAAAGGTATCGGGTAAGGGGGGCAGCCCAAAGGGGAAAGCAGTATTCCACTGAGCTGCAGATGAAGACTTTATACGTTGCTTGAAGTTCCGATTTGCAAAAGGGAAGACTTCACTCGACGGAGGATGCCCAGTTGGTGCTGGATTTGGAGACAGAATCTGATAAGTGGTTCTTGGATAAACATTTTGGCTGATGGCGAGGCCCCAAAAAAAGGTTTGAGGGCTTGAACTTATTCGAGAGTTTTGCATAGTTTGATCTCAACTTGCACATTAAAAACATAAATACATGAATAAACATGCTCTGAGATATTAACATTTGGGTGGATTTAAAGTTGGTCGACCAAGGTTAACTGGCTCCAAGCCACAAATAGCAAATTACAATGTCACAAGACAATTATTTCTTCAGTTCGTATTCAGCATGTTACTGCAGGTTAGGAACACTTCGTTCAGGTGTGCGGTGACGCCACTAATGCAGGATCACCTGGAGGTTGGAGCTGGAATTTGTCATTTGTTCAGGGCGCCGGCAATAGCTCGCCTACTCTGCGTGAAGGACACCGTGGGATCTTTAAGATCCACCAACTGATGCCGGGAGACGGGATGCCCAGTTTAATATCCATCCGAGGGATGTTTCACCTTGCGTGCAAAATATGAGGACAAATTATAGCTGGGTCGAGATTTGAACCTTAGCGAGAACACTCACAGCTGATTTTGCAAACCTGCATCTTACAAACCCAACACGGCAAAGGAACAGTCTCAAAATAAATTCCTTATTCAACTCCTTTCCAAAATTAGAAGCCCACTCGGTAGAGCACGTACAGTTGCCAGGCTGAACAGTTTACGTTTTATATCCACCGATAGGCCGGATCTGGATTCAGACCTCAACCAAACATCTAATTGGCTTGTTCTTGTTGCCAAACAAACTCCTCCACCAAGTGCACGTCATCATCAGTCCCTCAGTCCCAACTCCTCCACCAAGAATCTGTCCATAACCTTTTCAGATATTGAGCTTTATGTCGTTTCTTGGCCCAATCACTCAATGGTGAAGAATGACTTCAAAAATTCTCGGATCCGGATCTGAATTCGGATCTTGACCCGATCTCTCAATGGTGAAGAATCACTTTAAAAATTAAATAATTCTCGTATCCCGATTCAGATTCGGATCTTCACCAAAAATCGAATCAATTCGTCCTCGCCGCACACCCAATATGCCCGCCAAGTTTCGTCCGAATCCGCCGACAACTTTTTGAGATATCTTGCTATGTATCGTTTTAGCCCGATCTCTCAATGATGAAGAATCACTTAAATAATTCCGGTAGTCGGATCTGGATCCAGATGTTCACCAAGATCTAATGAGTTCGTCCTCGTCACACGACGAATCTGTCCACAACTTTTTGAGATATCCTGTACACGGACAGCCAGAAATGGGGTGAAAACACAACCTCCTTCCACCTTCAGTGTCGGAGGTAAAAAAAAAAAAAAAAAAAAAAAATCAAGCAAAGCAGGTGGAACAATAGAGGGGCAGTGGGCAGACCAACAACCAGATGGAAACAAAACAGCGGCGATGGATCGAAAGGATGCTGGAATGACCAAGGAAGAAACATCATGTTTGGCAAACAATATGAAAGGGTTAAAAGTTGAGTGTCACACCTTGTGTTGCCTCGGAGCAGAAACAAAGATTGGAAAGATTTTTTGAAAAAAAGTTTTGAAAAAACAAACAAACACCTGGTCAAAGTCGGAAAAATGGAGGAACCACAAACTTGTCTCACTGCAGAACAGGCAAAGCTTAAGTCTGACATTTCGACGACAGAGTAGTCCGTCATACCGCTTCCTTAATCATTCGTGGTATCTCCATTTTTTGGTGGTAAATATGAGATCAAACCGGGACTCCACAGTCATCGTGACGCCAAGTGCTCCGTATCTTCCCTCCCAGGACAAGGAGGGTTGCCGGGAGAGCATCACGTGATGGCAAGGTACAAACGGTAACCGCGTCCGCATGACGTCCTTGGTCTCACGATCACAGTCCTCGACCGAGACCACTTGGCAGTGAAAATGTCAGACCGAAGCCTTGCCCGTTGCGCAGCTGCATTAGGTGGTGGTCCTTTTAGATTTTCTTTTTTTCCCCCCCCATCACAGGATGTTTCCCTGCAACGAAAACACTAACCCTTCTTGAAATTGTCATCATCAGTCCCGACGACCAATTCAAACTCATGGAACTACCGACCTCGTTTGTGAACATGGCACAGAAGTAGTCACTGCAAGCGGCCAACACGATGCGGTGGGCAGGGAAGTCCTCGTCGTCGACCCGCAGGGTCACGTCGCACAGCGTGTTGCTTTTCCGGAGGGAGTTCATGGCATTCAGGATGGACTTGGCGTGGGAGTTTGTCATGATGTCTTTTGGAGCCATTTCAACCGAGACCACGCCCAGCCCAAGCCACGCCCAGGCTAAGCCACGCCCCCAACCTGCGGCAACAGAACATACACCGCTCAAATCTTTACGCAACATCCTGCACTACGTATCGACCCAACATTATTATTATTATTATTATCATTTAAAATTCTAATAAATAAATTTTTGAACACCCGAAAAAAAAAATCATGCACAATGTCGCTCTTTTAAATAAATATCATCCAATTCGTTAAAAAAAAATACGGAGAATCCGTAAACGTGGTTTAAATAATTAATAAAATACAAAACGTTTCGGTTGCAGCAACGTTGAGCGATCATCGAGGCCGGGATGTGAGGGAGGCTGCGCGGCCTGTGCTGCCCCGTCCGTGCAGTCAGGAGGGCCCACACTTTATTCCTCAACCACCACAGCGCGCAGCTTGAGAGGAAGAAGAAGAGGAAGAGGAGGAAGAAGAGGAAGAAGAGGAAGAAGAGGGAGAAGAGGAAGAAGAGGAAGAAGAAGAGGAGAGGAAGAAGCCCGAGGGTGGAGGCTGCGCGGCCTGTCCCGTCCAGTCCGTGCAGTCAGGAGGGCCCACACTTTATTCCTCAGCCACCACAGCGCGCATCTTGAGAGGAAGAAGAAGAGGAAGAAGAAGAAGAGGAAGAAGAAGCGGAGAAACAAGCGCGAGGGTGGAGGCTGCGCGGCCTGTCCCGTCCAGTCCGTGCAGTCAGGAGGACCCACACTTTATTCCTCAGCCACCACAGCGCGCATCTTGAGAGGAAGAAGAAGAAGAGGAAGAAGAAGAAGAAGAAGAAGAAGAAGAAGAAGAGGAAGAAGAAGCGGAGAAACAAGCGCGAGGGGGGAGGCTGCGCGGCCTGTCCCGTCCGTGCAGTCAGGAGGGCCCACACTTTATTCCTCAGCCACCACAGCGCGCAGCTTGAGAAGAAGAAGAGGAGAAGAAGAGGAAGAAGAGGAAGAAGAAGAAGAAGAAGAAGCGGAGAAACAAGCGCGAGGGTGGAGGCTGCGCGGCCTGTCCCGGCCAGTCCGTGCAGTCAGGAGGGCCCACACTTTATTCCTCAGCCACCACAGCGCGCATCTTGAGAGGAAGAAGAAGAGGAAGAAGAAGAGGAAGCGGAGAAACAAGCGCGAGGGGGGAGGCTGCGCGGCCTGTCCCGTCCGTGCAGTCAGGAGGGCCCACACTTTATTCCTCAGCCACCACAGCGCGCATCTTGAGAGGAAGAAGAAGAAACAAGCGCGAGCTGGAAAAGCTTTCCCGCTCGATGAAACGGCCAAGAGATTCCGAGCTGTGAGAAAGATCGTCCCGAAAGACCCGACGAACGGACTCACAGAACGGAGCGCCGCAGCCGGGCGAACGACACGTGCACCACACACCGCCCAACTCCTCCCGGGCCATGCGTTGACAATTCCGGAACGTTGGGAGGATTCTAAACTTTAAAAAAAAAAAATCTTCCGTGGCACTTTAAATTTGTCTCGCTTACAGAATTATATTCAGCGATAATTCTTGGGCGGTGTATGTTCGAGATCCACTAAAAGACAAATGCCGAGGCGTTTATCGGCGGATTATTTAATATTAGATATACCGATGAACGATCTCAGAAACTGTCGAATGATATTCGATGATTTTTGCCTGCGTCCACAATGATACTTCAAATAAACCTTAAAAAAAAACGCCAGGAAGACACCGCGCTTTACCAATACACTGCCCGAAAAAGTTTGCACTTGCTGATGACGCTCCGATCGTAAAATGGAGCATTTGATGAGAATTCCATCCGGGTAAATCGCAATGCACAGTAAAGGGCAGCGCCCTCTCCTGGTATTCACCAGAACGGCAGTTTCACTCTGGCAAATCCGATCGAGTCTGGGGGAGCGAGGCCAGTGAGGCAAGTCAGTGTCAAGCGAGCAGCTGACTGAGCTATCTGTGACGTCATCATTCACACAGGCTCAAAAAAAAATACCCTGGATACTTTGAGATCACATGGAAGTGCACGCGACAGGACAGCCGGCTCAAACGCGCTTCCGACGCTTGGCGTGCTCTATGATGCAGCACCCCTTGCTGACTCACCAGTCAGCAGCTCCACACGTGCTCTGTGACCTGAGCATCCGAACTCTACCCAGAATACTCAGCAGCACACACAGCACACACAACACACAACACACACACACACACACACACACACACACACACACACACACACACACACACACACACACACACACACACACACACACACACACACACACGGTTCACTGACCAATGAACCTTGGATGACCCCACGCTGATCCCAATACCGAGCTGCAATATCAAAATGATTTCAAACGGTCGTTTCACAAACCTTCGCTGTGACGTCATCGGTGCCACTCCACGTCATTCAATGCCCTTTTTTTTTTTTAAACGTATTTCAACAATTTTTCAATTGATTCTTTTGGTTTTTCCCAACTCTATCACTGAACGTGCGATGAGCCCGACAGGCCGATGTGTGCACAATAAGGCGGTTCGTTTGCCAAGTCCCCCCAAAGTTCACCATTGTGTTTAACATCAGCAACGGGGAGTTTACACGACAAGGAGATTACAGGGTTAGGGCCAAGAGGATCTCGAGGAGGGGGGAAAAAAAAAATCAAAACGAAGCCAAAAACATTCCATCAACTCGAACCCTTCTTTGGAACAAAGCGTCCATTCTGGCCATGGGGTGGCAGCGAGATCAAACCACACTTCAAACAAGAAAAAGAGCACTCAGATTTTGTGTGGTGTTTGTGTGCTGGTGTGTTTCGTCATTAACAAGAGACATAACTAGAACTGCTACTATATAACTGCTGGTAGTGATGACCGGGTCCCAAGACACGTCCCGCTTTGATGGGACACCTGACCCTGACCCATGACATTTATTATTATTATTATTATTATTATTATTATTATTATTATTATTATTATTATTCAATCGAGTTCAGAATTGGATTAAAATCAATTCAATTTAGATCAAATGGAAGACCAAATTAGGTCCAGTCTGCATTGGAGCCATCAGAAGGAACCCGAATAAGCAAAAAGCAAAGACGAAGTCATCAAGAGGAACATGGATGGGATTCAAATTTCAACTGCGACTCCTCTACCCTCTCAAACCCATCCAGGCACAGCCAAGTGAGCCTTATTAAAAAAAAAGTAAATAAATAAATAAAAAAACCACATAAAAATAAATAAATAATTCTGGCTGCCAGACATGCTGTCCGACCAGGTTGACATATCAAACATATTGTTCTCCATCACTGGTGGATCATAATTGTGAAGTTTCACGTCGATTAATTTAGACATTCAAGAGAAAATATTTTTCAAGATTTTCGCTCAATCCAATATGGCTGCCAGACCACGTGATTGATCAATTATTTGTGAATACCCCGGTATCCCCAAGTCTTGGGGAACATTTGTGTGAAGTTTCTCCTCGATCTGTTCAGCAGTTCTAGAAAAGATCATTATTTTTTTTTAATAGTTTATAGGGTAAATCCAATCTGACTGCAAAACCATGTGACTGATGATGTCATCAATTTTTTTCTTCTTCTGCGGACCATTTTATCCCGAGATGACCCTCAAACATTTTCATACTGATCAGATGTAACATTCTGCATATGCAATTATGATGTCATAACAAAAGCACCGATGACGTCATAAAAATCACACTTATTCCCCCCATGGGGAGTACTTGCTACGTGGCAAGTTTCAATTTGTTCCTTGGTGCGGTTTCAGAGATACAGAGCTCCAAAGTTTTTCCGTCACTTGATGTTAAGCATTGAAAATGATAAGAGCAAGGACAGTGTGTGTAGGTTGGTATCCACAGGGAAAGGAAATGCCCCACTGAGTGCGGTGAGAAAGGTGGCACCATTGTTGTGTTGTTGCTGGTACGCACAGTGTCCCAGGAAGTGACGCCACTTCCCTAAAGCTCAGTGGCTGTGTTTGTCTCATCTCACAGTCTTGTGTTGTGTCTCGTGTATTCGTCTGCA
This sequence comes from Eptatretus burgeri, assembly GCF_056783735.1. NCBI lineage: Eukaryota > Metazoa > Chordata > Myxini > Myxiniformes > Myxinidae > Eptatretus > Eptatretus burgeri. The sequence goes on along the minus strand of NC_140962.1, from coordinate 151,473,382 downwards.
TGTCCATGTTTGTGAGATGTCTGTGTGTGGCAGCTACCCTACCAGCCTTCGATTCTGTATTAACAAAAAGCAACCTAACTTTTTGACCCCTGAGCACCTTGGACTTTTAGCTCTCCCACTCTGGGCTGGCTCCCTGGGGAAAAATCTGGCTGCTTGGGTATATGGAGGTTTGAATAGCGGCTGTTAAACCGGCCGCGAGGGTATATGGAGGTTTGAATAGCAGCGGGTAAACTGGCCACAAGAGTATATGGAGGTTTGAATAGCAGCGGGTAAACTGGCCACTAGGGTATATGGAGGTTTGAATAGCAGCGGGTAAACTGGCCACTAGGGTATATGGAGGTTTGAATAGCAGCGGGTAAACTGGCCACTAGGGTATATGGAGGTTTGAATAGCAGCGGGTAAACTGGCCACTAGGGTATATGGAGGTTTGAATAGCAGCGGGTAAACTGGCCACTAGGGTATATGGAGGTTTGAATAGCAGCGGGTAAACTGGCCACTCGGGTATATGGAGGTTTGAATAGCAGCGAGTAAACTGGCCACTTGGGTGTATGGAGGTTTGAATAGCAGCGGGTAAACTGGCCACTTGGGTATATGGAGGTTTGAATAGCAGCGGGTAAACTGGCCACTTGGGTGTATGGAGGTTTGAATAGCAGCGGGTAAACTGGCCACTAGGGTGTATGGAGGTTTGAATAGCAGTGGGTAAACTGGCCACTAGGGTATATGGAGGTTTGAATAGCAGCGGGTAAACTGGCCACTAGGGTGTATGGAGGTTTGAATAGCAGCAGGTAAACTGGCCGCTCGGGTATATGGAGGTTTGAATAGCAGCGGGTAAACTGGCCACAAGAGTATATGGAGGTTTGAATAGCAGCGGGTAAACTGGCCACTAGGGTATATGGAGGTTTGAATAGCAGTGGGTAAACTGGCCACTAGGGTATATGGAGGTTTGAATAGCAGCGGGTAAACTGGCCACTCGGGTATATGGAGGTTTGAATAGCAGCGAGTAAACTGGCCACTAGGGTATATGGAGGTTTGAATAGCAGCGGGTAAACTGGCCACTTGGGTGTATGGAGGTTTGAATAGCAGCGGGTAAACTGGCCACTAGGGTATATGGAGGTTTGAATAGCAGCGGGTAAACTGGCCACTAGGGTGTATGGAGGTTTGAATAGCAGCGGGTAAACTGGCCGCTCGGGTATATGGAGGTTTGAATAGCAGCGGGTAAACTGGCCACAAGGGTATATGGAGGTTTGAATAGCAGCAGGTAAACTGGCCACTAGGGTATATGGAGGTTTGAATAGCAGCGGGTAAACTGGCCACTAGGGTGTATGGAGGTTTGAATAGCAGCGGGTAAACTGGCCACTAGGGTGTATGGAGGTTTGAATAGCAGCGGGTAAACTGGCCACTAGGGTATATGGAGGTTTGAATAGCAGCGGGTAAACTGGCCACTAGGGTGTATGGAGGTTTGAATAGCAGCGGGTAAACTGGCTACTAGGGTGTATGGAGGTTTGAATAGCAGCGGGTAAACTGGCCACTAGGGTATATGGAGGTTTGAATAGCAGCGGGTAAACTGGCCACTAGGGTGTATGGAGGTTTGAATAGCAGCGGGTAAACTGGCCACTAGGGTATATGGAGGTTTGAATAGCAGCGGGTAAACTGGCCACTAGGGTGTATGGAGGTTTGAATAGCAGTGGGTAAACTGGCCACTAGGGTATATGGAGGTTTGAATAGCAGTGGGTAAACTGGCCACTAGGGTATATGGAGGTTTGAATAGCAGCGGGTAAACTGGCCACTAGGGTGTATGGAGGTTTGAATAGCAGCGGGTAAACTGGCCACTCGGGTGTATGGAGGTTTGAATAGCAGCGGGTAAACTGGCCACTAGGGTGTATGGAGGTTTGAATAGCAGCGGGTAAACTGGCCACTAGGGTATATGGAGGTTTGAATAGCAGCGGGTAAACTGGCCACTAGGGTATATGGAGGTTTGAATAGCAGCGGGTAAACTGGCCACTCGGGTGTATGGAGGTTTGAATAGCAGCGGGTAAACTGGCCACTAGGGTGTATGGAGGTTTGAATAGCAGCGGGTAAACTGGCCACTAGGGTATATGGAGGTTTGAATAGCAGCGGGTAAACTGGCCACTAGGATATATGGAGGTTTGAATAGCAGCGGGTAAACTGGCCACTAGGGTGTATGGAGGTTTGAATAGCAGCGGGTAAACTGGCCACTAGGGTGTATGGAGGTTTGAATAGCAGCGGGTAAACTGGCCACTCGGGTGTATGGAGGTTTGAATAACGGCTGGTAAACCTGCCGCTTGGGTTCAGCAGAAATTCATCGATACAGGAAATTCTTTTCTGGAGAAGTTTTCCTTTACTCTTTTACTATATATTATCAAAAACTGCTTCCATACACCAATAAGAAGTTGACAGTTGTACTTATATTTTTCAAATAACATTTGGCATACGATACATCCATAACTTTGTAGACTTCACAAATAATTTTTTTTTTTAAATGAGGATAACTGTTCAGTTTAAAAAGTGGAATTGTAAATGGGGCACATAGAAAAATTCCGTGACAACCACCGGGGAAAGACCAGGCCGAAAAGAACGGTCTAATCCATGTCGGTCACGAACTATGAGTATTCCTTCGAATGCATCATGTGACTGTGGGTTTGCATCATCACCTGGAGGACGGCTGTACCGCGAGTTCAGTGCCCCTTGTAAGTTAGAGTCGGAGTTTGGAATTTGGGGCAGAGTGTCACAATAGCTCGCTTTCTCTTGTCGAAAGACATTTAACGTCCACCAATTAATGCTGGCAGACTGGACACCTTGCTTAATGTCCTTCCGAGGGAGGGCACGCACATTGATGAATCGCCCTGCCAATGAAACATCAGGATGACACCTTGTAACTGGGTCGGGATTGGGACGCAGGATAGCCAGCTCAGAGGCGAGTGTGCATACCTCTCGGCCATCCTGCCAAGCATCCACACATAAAATGTCAACCTGATTGTCCGGGTCCATCATCCACCCCCAAGGCAGGTCCTCCTGTACATGATGTGTCAGTGACCTCACAATGCAGGGAATGGAACAATCAAAATCATTCACAGCATGTAATTCATGGAAGGGAAAGATAGACTTTCCACCCTTGTGTACTAAGTTTGAAAAGTTAAAAATAATAATTACAGAAGGGAAAGAAAAACAAAAATCCGACATCTCGACGCCTCTATTAAAGCAGGATAATGATTACATTATCCAAGGACAAAAACAAGAAAATATTTTCACTTTCTCCTAATCAGGTTTATCATTGTTATATTAAATGTAACGTCCTGGTTTTAAAATATAACCGAAAGTGGGGTTGGGGGAGCTTAAACGAACATCTGTTGGTGGAAATTTTTCAAATTCTCAAAACTTTAGCAATTTTTTGTTTGATCTCGCCTCTTTGTTAAGATTTAGACAAACAAATATCTACTACAGTCGCAACTTTACAAGAAGAGCAACATCATCAGTGCAAAGTATAAATGTATGTTCATATTTTATGCATAATGTATCCAGAGGGGCTGGAAAGATAGCGGTCCATCCTAGGTTCGAATCCTGACGCAGATATAAACTCCCGTCCTGGTGTTCACAACAAGCTCAAATGAGCTAAGATCCTCGTCCTCTTAATGATGACGTCATAAAAACGAATATGACGTCATTGTGATGTATCAGGTTTGTGATAAATTATCTGTGCTAATACCCGGCTTGATTCGCGCAAACAAAATTCAAACAGCTTGCCCAGTTTCAGAGATAATGGCATGGGTGATTCCCATTAGCGGCGATATTATGACGTCAACTTTTTTTTCCTCGGAAGAATTTCCAAAATCGTAGATGGTTACTGCCTGCACGTGGGATTTCTGAATATACATGGCAAGTTTCACGAAGATCCGATGAAAACTCTGGGTTGTGAAACAAAAAATGTCAACAAATAGGAATGACGTCATAAAAATTGATATGACGTCATAGTGATGCATCATATGTGTGGTAATTAATCTCTGCTAATGCCCTGTTCGATTTCCACAAACAGAATTCAAAAGCTTACTTAGTTTTGGAGATAATTTTTTAGGCGATTTCCATTAGCGGAGATATTTTGACATCATAACTTTTTTTATAGGAGGAATTTTCAAAATCGGAGATGGTTACTGTCTGCGCAGGGTATTTTTACATATATATATATATATATATATATATATATATATATATATATATATATATATATATATATATATATATATATGCCAAGTTTCAGGAAGTTTCGATGAAAACTGTAGGCTGTGAAACAAAAAAGTCCACAAGAAGTAGATGAAGAACAACAACGTGAGTAAGACTTGGAGATCCTCCACGAGGATCTAAAAACCTGCCTCCTTCAATTGAACGTAAGGCATGGCCAGCCGGTTCGTGAAAGATTTGTGCCAAAACGGTAGAAATAATTGTGATAGTTGTTGAAGGAGTAGTTGTGCTTTTGTTGGAAAGGCTTTCGACTTTGGAGGCTTGCGCTCAGGGTGCAGGCAAACTCAGGCAGCCACAAGTTTCCTGTTTCATTGAATTTTCTTTCCTCCCATAACCCAAAGGGGGCACTGCATCAGTGGTGAATCACTGGCACAGCTGTGCCCTCAGCCAACGATACCACTTGCAGCCTTGTGCTACATACAAGATAAGAAGAAGGAGAGGAAGAAGAGTATAATTGTTTTCTTTTTCATCGACAGTCACAAAATGAAAGGTTTGTCGAATGAAGATAACTTTGATGATTATCTTTTCAGTAATCGCAGACTGGGCATCCTTCAACATTAAAAAAAAAAAAAAATAAAAAAAAATATATATATATATATATATATATATATATATATATATATATATATATATATATAAATATACAGTACGCAGTACCAGTCAAAAGTTTGGACACACCGACTCATTCAAGGGTTTTTCTTTGTTTTTACTATTTTCTACATTGTGGAATAATAGTGAAGACATCAAAACTATGAAATAACACATGGAATTATGTAGTAACCAAAAAAGTGTTCAACAAATCCAAGTGTATTTTATGTTTTAGATTCTTCAAAGTAGCCACCCTTTGCCTTGATGACAGCTTTGCACACTCTTGGCATTCTGTCAACCAGCTTCATGATGTAGTCACTTGGAATGCTTTCCCAACAGTCTTGAAGGAGTTCCCACATATGCTGAGCACTTGTTGGCTGCCTTTCCTTCACTCTGCGGTCCAACTCATCCCAAACTATCTCAATTGGGCTCGCCCGGGAACGAGACTCCGGATACAGCGGATCCTTCACGGCGGTGTGGCAGTTTGCCCACCTTACTGCGAAAGCGCATGTGACTGATTTATCCCAGGAAAGAAAAGAAGACGAGTGGGGATGAAAAGAAAATGATTGAGCAACCCTAACTATTAGATCATCGCAACACACTCCCTTGTTGTCCCGCTAATCAAAAGGAAAGGGACTATCTACACGTATAATAATGGAATAACTGTCTTGGGACACCTATCTGTTGTATTCATGCAGTTCAGAGAACTGCAACAATATATATATATATATATATATATATATATATATATATATATATATATATATATATATATATATATATATATATATATATATATATATATATACATATACATATATTAGAGTGGTACAAATATGAGCACTATGGTCTTAAACTTGTCCAAATAAAAACAACTCCTTGTTGAAATTGACAAAAACTGCAGAAATGCCAGCCATCTTGGAGGGAAAGGGAGTGGACATAGTATATCTACACTTTAAGAAGGCATTTGATAAGGTACCAGATTGGAGGTTGTCAGCCAAAGTGAGGGCTTGTGGAGTGGCTGGTCAGGTAGCTAATTGGATTGCAAACTGGCTTCGTGGTCGGAAGTAAAGAGTGGCTGTGAGTGGGAGGATGTCTTGCTGGGAGGATGTAAGTCGTGGGATACCTCAGGGATCAGTACTCGGACCATTGCTATTCATTATTTACATCAATGATTTTGATAGTGGGGTGAAGAGTAAACTTTCCAAATTTGCAGATGACACCAAGCTTGGAGGTAAGGTTGATAGCAGAGGAGGTAGTGATCAGATTCAGGAAAGTATTGATACTTGTATGGATTGGGCAAAAGATTGGCAGATAGAATTTAACCTGAGCAAGTGCAAGGTGTTGGGGATGGGAAAGAACAATGAAAATAGAGATTACAGGATGTAAGGGGTAATTTTGGAGCGTGTCACACAGGAGAAGGATCTGGGGGTGGGAATAGATATAGGAGGTAAGCAGGCAGCACAATGCCAAGCAGCTATAGGTAAAGCAAACATGGTTTCCGGCTGTATTCGGAGGGGGATCAGTTATAAATCAAAAGAGGTGGTATTAAAATTGTACAGGAATTTGGTGAGGGCCACATCTAGAATATTGTGTGCAGTTTTGGTCACCACAATACAGGAAGGACATAGATGCCAGAGAGAAGGTTCAGCGCAGGGCTACTAGATTGACTCAGCTATGAGGAGCAGCTGAAGGACACAGGGCTTTATTCACTAGAAAGGAGGAGGTTACGAGGAGATATGATGGAGATGTTTAAGATAATGAAAGGTATCGATAAAATAAGTGCGGATGAATTATTCAAAAGAGTAGACAGTGACAGGACCATGGAGCAAACCCTGAGAGTAAATAAGAGGAGAGTGAAGATGGTGGTAAGGTAGGGGACTTTCACTCAGAGAGTAGTTAATTCCTGGAATATTCCAAAATTCCAAAAAAAAAAAAAAATCCAAAAACTTAAAGAAATAGATACAAATAACAATAATTTTTTTTGCATTTTCTTCTTTGGATCTTGTGTTGATAAATTAGTGCGGTGTTCGTGCAGGCATGAAGGGCTGAATGGCCTCCACCTGTGTCTGCTTTCCTTGTATCCCAAAAAATGGCCGCCATCTTGGATTTTTGGGTGGCTAAAGGTTTAAATTGGAAGAGTAACCCATTATGAATAACAATGCAAAGTTTCATGCTTGTATCACTATTTGAACGATTTCTGATAAATACGTCACATCTCTGCTTGAGTACCCATGATGTCGGCCAACTATTTTCAGTGTTTCCTGCATTCCTTTTGTATTGCTACCTGTCCAGGTTGTTGGGTCATGACCCTGGTGTTTGGTAGTGCACTAATATTGAGTTTTTTTTTCTATTCCCTAAGGTTTGTTGCTGCATAGTCAAATTTGCCTTGGAGGGTGAAGCATCTTCAACCTTGAGCATTCACAGGTTGGAATAGGTCTTGTCCGAGAGTAAATCCGTTGATTTGGACAAACGCCTGTCTCGAGACAGACGTTCGTGTTTGAAGCAATGGGTTTTCTACTCACCTGTCGACCTCCTTCAATTCACAGGTATGGTCAGTATTTAATGGTTATGTTTTCCCATTTGGACCTTTTGATGGGGCTGGGTTTGCCTCTTCACAGGCTGCTCAGAGCTGCAGTTTGTGTCAGAGCCTGCAGATGGTGTCAGAGCTGCAGATGATGGCTAAGATGGTCTGACAAAGTTGGCCGACTCATTCAGCAGCAAATTTATCCTTGCCTCTCCATTGTCTTCTTTACCTGGTTCCAGAATGGAGGAGGGCTATACCTCAGTCTTTCCTTATTGAGGTTGCTTTCTGCAACCAAAAGGAGTCTGGACAATGTGCAATGTCTGCTTCCCATTGCCTGCTGCCAAGGTCGAATAATACGAGTTCCCTTACAGAGAACTTTTCTGCAGGGGGAGGCCGGTGAACACCACACCAGTATCCACGTCGATGTCGAGAGTTGGAGGTTTTCTCAGAGCCAATTATTTGTAAAGTTTGTATTTAAACTGCAAACAGGAATTTGTGCATTTGGGAACGATTAATAGACTCTTTAAGGATTGGCTTTCTATTTGTAAAGGATTGAGGCTTGAGGAGTTATTTGGGCTAGCTTGCGCTGTATTTTCTTGTTGGGAGGGGGGGAGGGCTGGGTGAGGGGTTAAGAGGTCAAAACAATAATTTTTAGGTCAAAAGGTCAAAGGTCAACTCAAGGTCAAACTTCTAAAATCATCAATTTCAATCTGAAAAATAATCAATTTTCATTCGATTGACCTGAGCTTTGTTTAATATTGTCAAATTTAATCTTCCTGAAATGGATGATTTGATGTATCCATGGTAACCTTTGGAGGGGGGGATTTACGAAGCTTCACCACATGGTAGAGTTTGTCATAAGCAATAAGCCTATTGTTTTTGAGGTCAAAAGGTCAACATAGGCCAAAGGTCAACAAATTTGTCAAATTTCTGACATCCTCAATTTTCAACCCATTGACTTAAAATTTGAAGAGGATTTTCATATCGGGTTACTAAATTCAACCACCAATTATTTTGAGGTCAACATAGACCAAAAGGTCAACATCGGCCAAATTTCTAAAATTGTCAATTTTCTTCCATTCGTCAACATCGAAATTTGAAGAGGTATTTGTGTTTTTTTTATTGAATTCAACCATCAATCATTTTTTCAGGTCAAATTTGTTTTATGGATTTCACAAGTATCATGCTTTGCATAATATGATTCTTGTTGTATTTGGCTGTTTGTTTGTTTTTTTGTGTGCAGGTTATCCAAAAAAGTTGTTGACAGATGTAGATGAAATTTGGTGAGCAGGTTGGGTATGTGACAAGGACGAACAAATTAGATTTTGGTGAAGATCCAGATCTGGATACTGGAATTTTAAGTCATTCTTCACTATTGAGAGATATGGCCAAAAACGATATATAGTACGATATTTCAAAAAGTTGTGGATGGATTCAGCCGAAACTTTGTGGACAGGTTTAGTTTGTGACAAGGATGAATCGAATCGATGTTGATGAAGTTCTGAATCCAGATCCGGATACGAGAATTATTTAACTTTTAAAGTGATTCTTCAACTTTGAGAGATGGGGCCAAAAACGACATATAGCACGATATCTCAAAATGTATTGGACCTGATATGTTCGACTGGATCAGACATTGCGTGGCGAAGGTATGCACTCTACCAGGTGCCTTTCTAGTTTAAGATGTATTTCTCGTTGTTTTATGCATTAGCATGATCTATGTCATGCTTATATTTGAATGTATATAAACATGAGTGATTTTATGAGTATTTTACCACATATTGAGTAATTACACCTTGTCATTGCCAAAGTTTTAACAGCACCACTCCTACTCTTCACAAAGTCTGAGTCAGAGCCACACCTGTAAAAAAAGTTTTCACCTGTCTTTTGGAATTATGAAGAAATCGTTATCATAGACTACTGGCTTCAGGAATTATACTAACTGCGACACATTATTCTTCAACGATCAGGAATGCCACAGGAGAATAGAGGAAGAGGCATTGAATGCTCAGTTGAATATTTTAGATTTTTTCGATTCCCAAAGATGTCATCTCGGCCTCACCATCAGCTTACATTCCAACTGCAAAAACAGCAGAAATGAGATTCAAATTCCTCTTTAAATTCTTCCTAGTTACAAGGTCGTTTCCCCGCAAACTATTTCCTGTTTCCAGTCCAGAAACAAGATATCCGTGGATGTGCGTTTGAGGTTTATGAAGATGTCAAAAATACTTTGCGAGAATATTTTGAGAAACTAAGAAAAGCCCTTATAATCCATGGGACTTGCTTGAGAAATATTGGAAGACGTGTAAGACCTTAAATGGCAATAAATAAGCCTTAAGGGAGATTATACTTAAATACAGAATTCCAACTATTACACAATATGAATACATTACAAACAATCCCATTTTAACCCCAAATAAATTTTGAAGCTCTGAGATCAAATCATATTTATCTTCATGTTTGAAAAGATAGGATACAGGTTGCTGTTTTGTCAACTCGATGGAACATCTTTTACTGTGCTCGCTCCCCTAAAATATCATATTCAAAAGTAATTTTTAAAAGCTGTTATCAAAGGAATTTTGACACAGGAGGCCATTTGACCATCATGATTGCGTCATATTAACATCACACCAATACGGGACTTTTGAAAGGACTTAATATGCACCAGAATGCTCGGCACACACGTGCAGAAGCTCCTAGCCTTGAGGTTAATTGGGGCATCCCTAACGTATGTCGTGTGTGGGAGATAAGGATTGTTACCGAAAATGACTCAAAAAGCTTCCAAAACAAGCCGAAAACACTTTGAAACGTACCTGGAAGAAAGGGGTATGCCTCTGCACAATGAAAGAGTTGGGGGGAACTTATGAACACTCATCGAAAAAGCTGAGAGCTTGCAGCTCCCAATCCTGCAAACTCCTGAGGACATGGACCGGTGCAAGGCCCGAAGGTTCGTATACGAGCACGTTCTACCCAAACCTTCGACGATACCTTGCAGTGAGTGGACTTTGAACCTTGCATGAACACAATGCGTGTTTATATCCACTGCCGCTGCTCGCTAATTGTATTAACAGGAAAAGGTGGGAACTCGACACCTCTCATCTACAGATATTTCTCGTATTTTCATATATTTCCATGAGTCCGATTTTCATTTATGAACAGAATCATTATGATTAACCATATTGGAATTCCCACTCTTTTGTGTAAATGCTGAAAATCATGTTAAAAAGATGATTTGAATTACACATTTTGTCCAAGCATCACCAGGTTAGAAGTGCCTGTCGAGCATAACCGAGTCACTAAAAACACACACTAACAAATCATTTCAAAAGTGACGTATTGCTTGGTTATCTCGTTCACCTGAAATTATCCTTCGTTCATCTAAATGCTGAAGACTATTGTTATGTTTGTGGGGGTAGATGGAGGAATTTCATAGTAAAGGTGGGATTGTGTCGTATAGCATGGTCCGTGGATGAGTAGGAGACATCTCAATGTAATTAAGTAGGAAACTGTTAGCATAAGTGTTACCACACGGGATGGGGGTGGGGGGGTGGTGGTGATGGTGCGGTGTTAATTTGATTGGGATTAAGGCCAAGTTCCCCAGTATGTTATTCCCCTTCTGTGACTTTTCCCGAAGTTTTTTGTATTACAAATCAGCAATGGACCATTACAACCAAGCTGCATGACGAAGTAGGAAGAAGCCCCGCCTCCAAGGGTGGTGGTGGGTGAAGTCACGCCCCTGAGGCTGATGATTGATGGGCATGACGTGAGTGGCAGAAAGAAGAGGAGGGTGTAGGAGGCAGGCGATCAGAGAGGACGGGAAAGCAGCTCATAGTGAGGAGGAACGCTTGAGTGCGGAGTGAGGGACGCAAGTGTTCGAGAGAGAACAGAGCAAGGAGATGGTCTGTAAGAACAGGGCTTTATGGCTGGCTTTCCTTTGATGCATGAAGAAGACAGCACGATTCTCGTATTCATGCTGAGGAGATTTGTCTCGCATGGTGAAGCAAGACGCTGGCCATCGACTCTTGGCTGGTCATCTGAGAGACGGGCCTCGAAGCCTCGTTTATGTCACTGAAGGGGATGGCGCCATTCGAAGCTGCATTGGGTCTCTGAGCCTTGGTGTTGAATACCGTTCTCGAATTGCCTGATGTACCTTTAAACCCGCTGCGAGAGAGTGACCTGGCGATATTTTACACACGTCTATACGTGTAGGACGAAACGCCTCAATTCCAAGTTCCATAAAGACCATCTCTGGACCAAGCTAAGTGCCAAAATAAAGGAAGGATTTGCTTTGATTTTGTTTTCCCTTGTCTGGGTTCAAGTCTGTGTGGAGGAGCCTCGATTTAGACTTTAGGATTAATTTATCTCACGTGTTATTATATTCTGATTATTGTTCCTTGTAAATATTTCTATTGTCACTAAATTCACGTGTTTATTTCAAGTTGTTCTGTCCGTTTATTTGTCGCGAGGTTTAAGTATAAATCCCCTTTGTGCTGTGCATCAATCCATCCATGCCTCCGCCATTGCGCCCTGCCCCTCCCGCACGCATTATAATCTCCGAGATCAACGTGGCCACCTCCGAATAAGGAAGACCACTCGGCTATCCGGGCTGGCGGTGTTAACCACCCGTCCAAAACAAATTGGATCATGGGGATTAACCTGGACCGCCAGCACCACAACAAAAATATATGTGTATATATATATATATATATATATATATATATATATATATATATATATATATATATATATATATATATATATATATATAAATAAAAAGCTGGTAGGCGGCGATAGGTCGCCGAGCATGGAAACTATAACATATAGAGCAAAATGGATGTCATATAGTGGATAGGGAATCACCTTAAGATTATGCATATCAAATCTCATCCAGTTCCAACAACTGATAACTACCCGGTATCCATTTGAATGAAAAGTACTGAAAATGCGGTTTGAAATAGGAAATCCCCAAAGTTCGAGGGGGTGCTGTGGGTGAACAAAGATCTAAATCGAAAATCCAGCTCGATCATTTGTGCACAATGTATTCCAGATAATTAGTGTGAATTTTCATGACCATCTGACCATAACCCGAGGAGGAATAGCATTTGGCACGAAGGCACCTCCAGCTCTCGCATATTATCGATTTTTGCACTAATTTACCTTTGACCCCTGACCAAAGCAAAATCGGTCAATATGTCCCGAGGCAAAGTTGTAGTACTCATTGAGTACCATGAACCTGCAAAGTTTCATTCGTATTGATGCACTCACCTGGTCGCTAGGGGGCCTTCAATTTTCGCGCATACCCTAATTGTAGGGGGCGCTGCGGGTAAAGTGATCCATATATCACAAAAACCGGAATATATGTGATAGAGCATCACCTGTAGATCATTCGTGCTAAATTTCATAACCTGACGTGGGATAATGGCTTTCGGAATTGATTTCGCGTGAACGGTACCGATTTTGAAGGTTTTTCGGCTGTTGCTAGGGAACCAAAGCGTCCCTAGCAACCATCACAATTTCCAAAGCACGAGGTCATCAGATGTACCTTCCACCCGAGTTTGGTCAAAATCAGCCCACGTTTACTACCAATTATGCTGATGACAAACGAACAAACATCCAAACAAACAAACAGACCGAATTACTGACAATAAGGGTCGCCTATTTTGGTGACCCAATATATATATATATATATATATATATATATATATATATATATATATATATATATATATATATATATATATATATATATATATATATATATATATATATATACATCAACACATGTGGAGTGTGACAAGCACTCTGCCAATCCCCATTGAACACAGTCCACACCAAAGCGTTGTCTCCAACACAGAGGCGTCAGCCTGGTGACTCTGTCAAACAGACAAAGATGATATGGTCATCATCAGCTAATCATAAAACGGAACCACCGCTCAGGATTTTGGGCTCATTTGCCCTCATCAGGATGGCATACCGATAAATATCTGAGATATTAATCTGAAATATCTGAGAGAGAGCTGATTGGCTATTCCCTCCATTCACAGGTGAGAGATGTGGTTGTGTCTTTCTTTATTTAATTATATATCTATATATCTTTAAATAATATACATATACACACACATACTTAATATATAAAACTATTTCTAACCACTGACTGATATTAAAGATCGGTACCTTCCAGGTGAGATAGAAAGCTGAAATTTTGCATGCCGGTGGACATCAAAGCCAATAGACCGGGGAGGGGGGACAATCACAGAACAGTCAGCAAACATCCGTAAAGGACATATAAAGATTTGAAAATAAAAAAATAAATAAACAAAGAAAAATCACAGAACCGTTGGAAAGCATCCATAAATGAAGATGTATATATACATATATATGGAAAATAAAATGCAGGTGAGCGATCCGAGAGAATGTGTAAGCATACCTTGCTAGTATATATATATATATATATATATATATATATATATATATATATATATATATATATATATATATATATATATATATATATGTAATTCCTTTCACTTTTTTGTGCACAAAGTCAAGGCTCATGGAAGAACTAGAACACAGCAAAAGAAGAATACCATCATAGAAAGGAGGAAACGGCAAGATAGCGGGACATGTGCGAGAGGACATTTGGAGGAAGAATGGGCATGGGGAAGAATGAGATCAAGCAGAGGGAGAGGAGGACACAGGGGGTGAAGAGTTGGATGATAGCTCAAACACAGCAAGAAGAGGAAGGGGTAACCATGGATGAAACTCAAATGGGACAAAAAACAAAAAGGAGGATGAGGAAGAGGGGGGGCACAATAACCTGGAAACTAAGGGGGTCGGTTCATGAGGTCGTTCAAAAAAAAAGAAAAAAATCTTGTAAAAAATCGCGAGTATGGATCGGGGATCACCCGAGGGACAAACACCGACACATTTTTGCAGATGGGGTGGGGGCCAACATGGTTGTGGGTAAAGAATGAACAAACACAACCAACACATTCACTTTTTGATGAGACCCTCTTGCAGACATCACAACCATGACACATGTATATCTAATCACCCCTCCATAATCAAAGTTACCTACCAGTCCTACTCAATACTAATGCAACTACATACTATTATGCTGAATAAAATTTTATCTAGAAATGTCAGAAACCTGAAAAAAAAAATACATCATTTGTGCCATAATTGCATGAAAAATGGCAAAACCAAAGAGAAAAAAAAAAACCCAAAAAAAAACCAAAAGGGGAGGCCACCAAAGGAGGCTTTTTATTAATGTCCTCGAGACACTTCCAATGACATCTAGACAGTGCATTTTAAAGGTAAATGGAACACAAAGACTTCCCTTTAAAGTCTACCTGCTTTAAAAACAAAACCTACCGATTTCTATCGTCCACCACTTAACCAAACCCTCATATTCACAGACGAGCCGTCAAGCGCCTTCACGGCATTGCGAGCAAGCGGAGCTGCAACTATTATGCGGATCAACTCCACAACCTTGAAATGAACCAATATCTCGAGTTCTAACTTCTTCTACACCTGGGGCACGTTTGCCGGTGGAGACGCACGAAAGTGATCGCACAAAGTAGAAAAAAGTTTAGCAATCCTATATTCAAGTAAGGCATAGGCTCATGTTTGTAAACACCCTGCACATTGGTTGATCCATCATCCGGACTATCAAGTCAATTAGGAACAAAAAACAAAAAAAAAACAAGATGCAATGGATGATACGGCATTAATCGATGAACGTCTTTGCTTTTTGCTCATCGTTCATATGCAAAATGAATTCACTCAGGAGTTTTACTTCCTGCGGTAATTTCTACAGCATATAGTTTATAGAAGGAAACCATTTGTTCCACATGCTTGCCATACTTGCACAAACAAATAAGGGCAGGCCGATTTAATTGGGAATGACAAACAATGGATCGCAGAACAGTTGCTGGACTACCAGTTTGTGGCCTATTCTTCAGATCACAGCATTTTGGGATTTCATTCGATTTACCAGCGGTTCCGAACTATTGCTGTTATTCCCCACCGCTCGAACCACCGAGTGATATTAAATGATGATCAACTCATCGAGTGTTGCGAAGAGCTTGATCACTGAAATTTGCTTCAAACTCGCTGTCCGCCATCTTGAATAGCCACTGTAGTTTGGAATTATGCTAAAACAATGGAAATGTGCAAGGAAGTCCAACTATAACGTTTCGTGTCTGCAGTACACATTATCTACAAAAGGTGAGGAGGCTTTACTGTGACGGAAACACTCACGGATAATCTTGGTCTTCTTTGATATGCAGCGCAACGCTGCAGCCTGGTGGTGGCTTAACAGTGTAGGCGACTGGCTAAAGATATCAGGGTCTCGAGTTGAAGTCCTTGCCGTGGCACTGAATTAACACCAGGTGGGTTGACTCAGCCTGCCACCCTTCTGAGGTCGGCAAAATGAGTACCAGCTTACTGATAGGGGCACTTCCAAATATTATGCAACCACCAGCCGCAGGCTGCATACGAAGCAACAACAAAGCACAAGACCATGGGGGTAGCATCATTGGCTGAGGGTGTGGCTGTGCTGCTGATGCAATACCTCCTATGGCCGGAATTTGGAATTTGTTCAGGGTGCTGGTGATACCTTGCCTACTGTTCCCAAAGGACATCGAGGGTTCTCACGACCACCAACTAATGCCGACAGATGGGAGGCTCAGTTTAACATCGTCCAAGGGACGGCACACTGATGAATCGCATTGCCTCTGAAACACCGGGATGGCAGGAGCTGGGTCAGGATTCAAACCCAGGCTTGACAACTTAGAGACGAGTGTACGTAACTCAAGGCCATCCTGCCAGCCTCTCACAAACAATGTATGGAATCAACAGAACGTTGAGTGAGGTTATGCTAACCACCGTGGGGAGCAAGTAAAAGCTGACATTTTGGGCGTTAACCCTTTGTTGAACCGTTTTTCACTCCGATGAAGGGCTCACGCCCAAAATATCAACTTCTCTTTGCTTCCCCACAATGGTTAACATACCTCACTCAATGTTCTGTTGATGTCATCCATTGTTCTACCTGTCCGTTGACGCAGACCCGGATTTAATCCGGATAATACTCGAGGAGATTAAGAATTCCAGATAGTCAAGGAAAATACTTTAAAATACTGACGGTGGAAAAAGAGAATTTTGTGAATTAATTACGAAGAGCATTTATTAATGCTTTTTTTTTTTCTTTTCTTCTTTTTCAGTACATGTCCTCATAAATCTCCTGTAACAGTGGATGAAGAGCAAAAGCAGCGTCCGACTGTTTGATGGCCACCACTACATCGGCATGCTCCGTGACGAGTTGTCGCAGATCAGCCATTTTCTGCAGGGCATGTGCGAGCAGACGTGGAGCATCAGGGTGGTTATTACGTAGGTGGAGGTGAAAGGCCTGCAGGATTGAATCTTGGAGTTCTTCAATCTGGTGAGCATCCAGTAGCCCAGGCCGATCTGATTTCAGGGAAAGTGGCGTGGGGGTGAGTAGAGGGAGGGATTCGGAGTTAACGACACACTTGTATCGATTTCAGGCATCAGGAGGTATTTTTTTTTCATACAAAAATCGAAACTCAAGGAAAAGAGAGCAAAAGATAGCTCAACAGAAGGCAAAAATGATTGAAAAAAAAAAATCACCCAAAATTAACTTCATTTTCATTGCACAACAAGCGGAAGAGAATTTGCGTCGCCACCACCTTCCGAACCCTTGAGGGTGTGGTGGCAAACAAATTAGCTACAACCTTTATATTATGACGCAATTAGTCCCCCTGGCAAGTTTGGTTGAGATTGGATGATTAACTACCGAATGCATTAGCCACAGACTTGCAGAGACAGACATATTGGACGCGAAATTGCGTATTTTAGTGCGAGGACAGGGACCCCGACTGGGCCACTGTGTTTTGCATGGGGCCTCCAAATGACCACTACGAGTTAGGATACCCAGTCCGCTAAGGAGAGGTCATGGCTGACAGTAAGGTTAAGATGTTTGAAGACATGAACCTTTCCCCACTAGCTGATGAAACACTGGAGAGACAAGGTAAGAATGTGAGATGTGCCTCAATTGAAGAGGATGTTCCCCATGTCAGGTGAGCATCTGATGCTTTACAAGTTTGCTGACCGTCATGCAACTGCTGCTGAAGGCAGAAAGCTTGGTGAGCAGAGCAGGATGCCAGACAGTGTCGGAGGCCTGTGATATGTCCAGAGACACAGCCTCGACCTATTGATTAAGGTCCATGGCCCCAATCACAGCGTCATATCCAAAGGTCGGTGACTGCGCCAAAATCTGAACATACAGTATATGAGATCAGGACTTTTAAAAAGAAGAAAGAGGTGATATTGGTTGGCCAGATGGATTCCATTTTGATTTTTTCATACATCGTCGAGGCTCGTATGAGAGCTAACACACAACGTGCAAAAGGGTGGCATGAGACAAGAGGGGTGGGAGAAGGAAAGACAAAACACTGGGGGAACAGAGACATTGGGAGATCTGTGGAAGAGAGCAGGGATGGGGCGGGGAACACGAGGTATACAAGATGGACACTACACGGACTTTCAGGACCTTTCATAACAGGGAACTTTCAGGAAGGAAAGCAGGGAATTTGAAGGAGGTGGGTTTGGGGTGGATTAGCGGGGGTAGTAAAGATTGTGGTTTTTGGATGGGGAAAGATGAGAGGTGGTGGTGAACAGCTGTTTTGAAAACCTGGATGAAGGAGTAGGATTGAAGAGAATGTGGGAGTTTGTTCTAGAGGTGGGAAAGAAGATGAATGAAGGGGGGGGGGGTGGCGGGAGGACAATCAGAAACACAGCAGGGGTGGGGGCGAGACCGGAGAGGAGACGGCAGAGCACAGAAAGACCACTGAAGAGACTCAAAGATTCAGCCTCACCGCGGTAAATACCAATGATCCTAAATGCCTTGGTTTCCACAGCGTGAAGTTGAAAAAGGTGAGAGGCAGGAGCACCAGCCCAGAGGGGAGAGCAGTACTCCATCAAGCTGTGCAGGAAAGCTTTGTATGTTGTCATGAGCTCAGGTGGGCCGAGGAAGGACGTTGCATAACTGAGGATTCCCAGTCGGCGAATGGCTTTCGAAGCCAGCTTGGAAATGTGGCTTTCCCAGGAAGGATTATGACAGATAGTGAGACCCAGAAGCTTGAATGAAAGGACTTCAAGAGGATTGTTGAGAAAGTAGATGGGGGTCGAGGGGGGGGGAGGGGGATTCCAGATGGTCCTTTTGGAGAGACATAATGAGAGTGTGAGATTTGTCAGGATTGAAAGACATGTTCCACGTGTTGGACCACCTTGTGATTTCCGTTACACTTGGGATGAGAAGTGATCATAAGCTAATGGGCCAGGAGGTGATTGGATCTGCTATTTTACCCTTTAGGTGTATGGAAGTGATATTGGCTGTTTTTTTTTTTAAAGAACACTCGGCATGCCTCCCGTCACTTTGCTGACAGGTTTAATCAAAAGACAGCATGTTGTGCTTCACAAACATATTGCAGGTCTTTCTGTGAGTCTCAAGGAGGATGTAAAATGAAGTGAAACGCTCAAAAAAGGATCTTCAATAACATGTGATTGTTGTCATTAATATGATGATGATGATGATTATTATTATTATTATGTGCTCATTCTGTGTACTTTTATGTATTATTCTTTTGCTTCAAGAAGTCTTACTATATTTTATTTTGTGTGCTCCTCCCGTGTCCTTGTAAAGAGCTCCTGTTGTGGTGGAATACGTTGCCGTTGGAACCACTAAATTAAAGCTCAAAGTCTCCTTCTTCTCCCTCAATCATGGAAACACGGGCTTTGAAAACAGGTCAGTTTGTGATGAAGCAAACTAAGAATTTTTGTTCCAAGTAAATCTGTATTATAAATGGAGCTGTGTGTCTGTTTGTCATGCTACAACTTGAGAACGGATCAGCAGATTGCAATGAAACCAATGATGGTAGATTCAGGGAACTTCAGGGAATGATGGTAGATTTGGGAAGCAAAAAATATATAATAAAATAAATTAATAAAAGGAAGGAAGGTTTGTGTTATGGCCACATGTGGTGATACTGCAAACGCCAACCTCCAACCTCTATCTTTGTCTGTCTCTCATAACCCTCTTTCTCTCTCTCCAACATCTTTGTCTCCCACAACCCACCTTTTCCCTCGCCCCCCCTTTCTCTCCAACATCTTTGTCTCCCACAACCCTCTTCCTCCCTCCTCCCCTCTTTCTCTCTCCCCCCTTCTCTTAATATTCCTGTCAGTGAAGCGAGTGTATAGCTAGGCCGGTATCTATACACTGTCTTGTATTTTTACCATTAACAACAACATTTTTTTTGTAGCAATTATGAAATGATTGGTATTCCCATCAACAAAGCCATGGATATTAGAGGCTAATCGATTATTACTTTTCAAACGGTACCATTTGTATTATTGTAGGACAGCAGAAACTGTTTAGGATAGTGTTACAGATGGGGAAACTCTTGGCTCCTTTATATATCAAGAGAGAGAGAGAGAGAGAGAGAGAGAGAGAGAGAGAGAGAGAGAGAGAGAGAGAGAGAGAGAGAGAGAGAGAGAGAGAGAGAGAGAAAAGAAGAAGAAGAAGAAGAAGAAGAAGAAGAAGAAGAAGAAGAAGAAGAAGAAGAAGAAGAAGAAGACAGAGGAGAAACAAGAGCTTTGGTGGTGGACCTGAGAACATGGGCAATGATGCCATCTGAGTCCGTCGCAGAAAACAGAATTTCTCCTCTGTCCTGAATGAAAACTCAGTATCCAGAAGGAGGCTTGTCTTTAAGATCATTGGAATCTCCCATGATGAAGCTGAGTCCATGGGCCTATCACTTCACCATCGCAGACAGGTTGGTGGTCTTTCTGTTTACTACGGCCTCCTTTATTGTCTTGCACCCTCTACTCTTTCCATGCTTTTTCCTTCCACCCCCCTTGCCCCCAGGTTTATGGAGGGCATACACAGTCCACAATTCCCCCCTTCGAGTGAAACTGCTTAAATCCAGGATCACTGCTCACCTCCACTCATTCGTTTCACTTTTTTCCCCACCTGTGAACCAAGTTTGACATTCTCTTCAATCTCATTCTCACCCCCAGGTCTTCAACACAGCTGTTCAACACCATCTCAGATCATCCCCAATCCAAAACCATGATCCTTTCTACCCTCGTCAACCCCACAACCCCACCCACCGCAATCCCTCATCATTCCAAATTTCGAGTTTTCCCTCCTGTATCCATCTTGTCCACCCCATGCATCCTCTCCTGCCCCCCTCCCCCCAATGTTTGTCCAAGTCACCATCTGTCTTGCCCTTCAACTCTGGTGTTGGTGCCCCCCCTCCTCCTCCTCTCTGTTGTTCCTTTTGTTCTGATCCATTCAGTTTACAAAACTAGCTCTTCCATGAGCCAAGACTATGTATACAAAAAAGTGGGAAAATTGTGGTTGGATGTGAGGTGGGAAGAGAGGGATTTGTTAGGTACATGAGCTTTGTTGGTGAAAACAGAAGAGTAAAAGACTAGTTTTGGTATGTGTCATTGGCAGACAATTTCAATCCACTGAAAGCTTATTATATACAAAGCTATGCTAACCACCCTGGGAAGCAAAATGAGGCTGCCATTTGAGATGTTGTCTGATGAAGGGCTAATACTCAAAACGTCAGGAGTTTTGCTTCCCATGGCAATTTCCACTTGATAAAACCGATCTCTCGAGGTGAACACTGACTTCTGACATGCTGCTTTTTCACGAGCAGAGTCTACATTAAATTAATAAAGGAGGAACTTCGATGCAGGAGGAGGTGGTTTGGCCGATCAAAGTCTGCACTACGATTGCCAACCGATGGTTGTTTGTCCGTACTTTATCCCTTTCAAATGCTGAGCATCAGGAAAGGAAGCAGTACGACTTAAAGTGTTTGGTCCGACTCGGCTGGGGTCAGATTCGAAGCAGGACCTTGCAGACGCTCAAACCATTACGCGACCGAGTCTTGGACTCTCGGTGTGATATTTTCGTGTGAATGCCAAATTTTAATACGGATCAAAATTCTTGAGAATGAATCTGGATGAGCCAATTAAGGATCATCAATGTGAGCACAGCTTTTGACACTGTAATAGAAAATACGACTCGGCAAACCTCCACAGAGGATGATTGCAGCAACGAAGAGGGCGAGATCACTGTCATCCAGTTCCAGGGTATTGAAGCGGGCTGCAAACTCGAACTTCGGTTCAATGACGCTGCTGTAGGGCTTGCGCAAGGTTTTCAGGAATTCTCGGGTCACGAAGCTGTTGTTCGTCGCGACTAAGATTCCGTCTTTGTTCATGTACGCCGACCACAGCGTGAACATCGCTTCATGCACCCCGTACTTCAGCAGTGTTACCTTGCAAAAAAAAAAGATCAGACATGCTGTTGCTACGTGTCTATTTATATAAAAAAAAATTAACTTGACCATTGTAGCCCAAGCTGAAGGGAATTACGGTCATCATACATTAGGTAAGCAAAGTTGTGACAAAATATACTTGCCTTCACTTCTGGCACCACAAAATCACAACAGTGCAAACAAGAACTAGAAACAGCAATCAGAGATTGCAGACCCTCGCCAGGACTTTTTTTGAGTGGTGTATTTTATAGGTTTGAGGGTAAATCCAATATGGCCTCCTACCATGTGACCTATGATATTGTTACGGCTGTGGAAATTTGCATTACACCATAAAGGGTCCTCAGGTGAGATATATCGGTAAGTCCATGTGTAGTTAGCCCAAACCCGTTGTTTAGAGGGAATATATGTGATCCATTCGGGCTGCGATTCTTCAGTTAGCCGTTTTTCTTTTGCTGTCGTTATTTTGGTGCAAGAACAACAACGAACATCGCCACAACCAACATCTCAACGATCACGCCATTCACTACGCGACGCCAACAATCACGCCATTCACACCACGACGCCACCTTCCACAACTACACTACCACTATCTTCGCCACTCGTCATTCAACAAGCACCGTGCGGTCACGATCTCCGCGGGACAGAAGAAAAGATCAGAGTGGCAGCAGCAACAAGGGTGCGAAGGGGCATCTCCCGCCTAAAACTCCCGCTTTAATATCTCCCACCAAGATTTCCCGCCCAAAACGCCCGCGCAAATATCTCCCACCCGAATCTTCCTTCCCTCGTCGTCCTAAGTGAGAAAGGGAGAGGGGGTGGCGCGTCCTCTCCCGATTGGCGGATGCGCGGTGTGACGCGGCCGGGGGAGGGGAACGCCCCTCTTCGAGGAATTTCTGGAAGCGTCTCAAAGGAATGAGGAGCCAAGAACGGGGCGGGGCATGGGGTGGAGCGAAGGGCGGAGCCCGACCCTACAAAAGGCGTGGGCGTGGAGAGTCCCTGGTCGTCGGTTCAGTTGTCCCTGAATGAGAATTGTCGAGAGCTGTTGGAGAGTCCCTGGTCGTCAGGTCGGTTGTCCCTGAATGAGAATTGTCGAGAGTTGTTGGAGAGTCCCTGCTTATGGTTCGTTCGTTCGGAGGAAGAGGTTGAGGTTCTGTTCGTTCGTTCGGGTCTGGTCGCGGTCGGGTGAAGGTCGGCGAATTGGCGCAGGTTGTCGAATTGCCACAGGTTGTCGAATTGCCACGGGTTGTCGAACCTGGTCCCTGGTGATTGTTCCTGGTCGGAGGGTCGTTCGGAGTCGGCGCAGTCCCGAGACCCCGCTAGTGGGACGGAGCGCCTGCCATCCCCCCCCGCCCCCCGTCCGCACTGAGATAGTGGCGAAAACCCAGCCCATTCCCCCCAAAACCCCGTCCGAGCTGTCGGGCGGACGACACGTGCAGGCGCGTGGCACGAGCCCAGTGTACCACGACGGAGGGACTCGGAGTTGCGGTCGCCAAGGGCTGGATGACGCGCTCAGGGAAGTCGCGACTTCCTTTTATTTTGGGGTTTTGTGTAAATGTCTGTGGGTGGCGCCAGTCTTGAGAAGTAGAACTGTTTTAAGTGTTGCCCTGTGAATTGCCTTATTCGGTTGTAGATCTGCGTTGGTTCTTTGCTTGTGTTTTTCTTTGCATAAACGTATACGTGTATTGCTTTTGTTCCTCTGTTTTACTGTAATATACGTGCCTTCCGTGCTTCCGTGAATAAATGTGCTTGTCCGATTGCTCCCCGTTTTGCTTCGTCTTTTCCTTTTATTGAATCTCCATCTTGCATCACGTAAGGGATTGGTAGTGGGTTTAAAACGCCCGGTAAATAATCTGAACCGTCAAGGTCAACGATAACTCCGCTCGGTTATACCTGTAGCACGGAACTAGCCGCTTAAGCGGTTCGTGACCGGAGTCGACCTGCGGCGTGGTACAACTCCTCGGTACGCTATCCGCGTGGGTACTTAGGTAAATCGACCATTCGGTGATCGGACCCTATTTTGCGCGGGTAGAATGCGGACTGAGTTGTGGTGAGGTTAAACCCCCACCCGTGACTAGCTCCCAGCGTTGTTCCGAGAGGGTCACGACTGAATTGCACGTTCGGTGGGCGAAGCGGCCGCTATTGGTTAAAAGCGGTCGTTCGCACGCCGGCGGGGCGCGAATTCACAACAATAACATACGTGTGAATGTTTTGTTCCTCGTGGACAGGCAGTCATACGTGTAAAGTTTCGCCTCGATTTGTTCAACCACTTCATAGAAGAAGATTTTTGAAGGTTTTATTAAAACAATATGGCCGCCGAATCACATGACCGATGATGTAATCATTTTTTCCCCC
Organism: Eptatretus burgeri; assembly: GCF_056783735.1. Lineage (NCBI taxonomy): Eukaryota > Metazoa > Chordata > Myxini > Myxiniformes > Myxinidae > Eptatretus > Eptatretus burgeri. Next base: position 151,449,298 of record NC_140962.1, on the reverse strand, counting down.
TGTGGACCATTTTATCCCAAGATGACCCTCAAAAATGTTTATACTGATCAGATGTGGCGTTCTACATATGTAATTATGATGTTATCACAAGGGCACCTATGTCATCATAAAAAAAAACAAAAAAACAAATCGCACTCATTCCCCATGAGGAGTACTTGCCGTGTGCCAAGTTTCAATTTTTTCCTTGGTACGGTTTCAGAGATACAGAGGTCCAAAGTTTTTCCGTTTATCCAATATGGCTGCCACACCACGTGACCCATGATGTCATTATAACCCTGAAAACATTCTACATGAGTAGTCGCATCAATGGTGAAAATTTCGTCCCAATCCAACAAGCGGTTGCGGAGAAAAATACGAAACTTTTGTGTGGACAAACAGACAAACAGACAAACAGACAAACGGACCCAAATGCAATCCCCTCTCCTTTGGCGAGGGTAATGAGAGCAACAATCACAGAGCGAGTAAAACATTTCAAACCCAGGTGAGGCAGATCAAAGGTGATTGCCCAAACCTGAAAGCTATCCTGCCAGCCCTCATCACAGTTCTAACATTACAAACTGACAAGTGTTATGGATAATGGGTGATGATGTATGATGAGTGTTGCTCTTACTTGGTCATTGAGGTCCAGACTTCCAAAACCCGGAATGCTCTTGGCAAACTCGGTGACTTCACAGATAGCTTCGACAGAGCGGTGCTGGTAGCGGTTAAACATCACCAGCTCGGCCTCTCGCTCAATGTTCCACTTTCCCAAGAAAAGCGACTCGGCGTTTTTGAGCGACTCCATATCGTGGATGACCACAGGCTGCAATGGGAGATGGGAGATGGGAGAGGGGTGGTGGAGGAAGGGTAACTTCAACAACCAGGGCAATAGAATTAACGATCTACACCACATAAACACAAAATGTGCGTAAAACAAAACACTGCGGTTAGAAAACACAAACAGTTGGTTGTGATGCAAAACATTTTGAAAGGGTGAGGGTGGAAGATGATCCAATTGTTTACGCATCGAAATTCAACTTCATGGTCATGTGTTCATTTTCAATGCAAGTTTGAATTTTCCTTTTCAAAGATCATTCTTCCTGTTCATGAGTAATATGTTTCATGACATGCTGAAGCTTCTCAAATAAATAAATAAATAAATAAATAAATAAATAAATAGAGAGCAAGTTCTGGATAATTAAAGAAAAAAAAAAAAAAACTTTGCAAGATGGGTCAAATGAATGTCAGAAACACAAATTTCCGCTTGTGGCCTGCGGCAAGAGGAACTGCCAGCAACTGTGACAGTGTCAGGGAGGGCGGCCAATACCTCACGAGAACATGACATCTACCACGTCTGGCTTTCTGCAATCCCTCGTGCCAATGCCCCATCTTATAGGTCATAGTGGTCAAATGAACACTCATCGTATGAGCAGTCATATCAGCCGAGTACTTCTCAAAAAGATGACCGAGAAATGAGAAATTTCTCAATGACCTTCTTTAGTTGCTTCCTTCTTGCTTACGTATTGCCATACACGTCACGTACATACATGTCCAAATTCATGTTCACTCGATTTGAGCTGGGTTTACCTGTTAGTTGGTAATTCCGAACCAGGACACAGTGGAAATTTATTACTTGGTGGCAGAACCAGCACACGGTGGCAAATTAGAACTTTTTGGTCAAGGAACCAGCACATGGTGGCAATTTGGAATTTGGTCATGGAACCAGCACATGGTGGCAATTTGGAATTTGGTCATGGAACCAGCACATGGTGGCCATTTAGAATTTGGTCACGGAACCAGCACATGGTGGCCATTTAGAATTTGGTCATGGAACCCACACATTGTGGCCATTTATAATTTGGTCACGGAACCAGCACATCGTGGCCATTTAGAATTTGGTCACGGAACCAGTACATGGTGGCCATTTGGAATTTGGTCACGGAACCAGTACATGGTGGCCATTTAGAATTTGGTTGCGGAACCAGCACATTGTGGCCATTTAGAATTTGGTCATGGAACCCACACATTGTGGCCATTTAGAATTTGGTCACGGAACCAGCACATTGTGGCCATTTAGAATTTGGCCACAGAACCAGCACATTGTGGTCATTTAGAATGTGGCCATGGAACCAGCACATTGTGGCCATTTAGAATGTGGTCATGGAACCAGCACAAGATGGAAATTTATAATTTGGTCACAGAACCAGCACATTGTGGTAATTTAATATTGTTCAAGGAACTGGCATGTGGTGGCAATTTATAATTTGATCACAGAGCCACCACGCGGTGGCCATTTACAATTTGGTTGTGAAACCGGCACAAGGTAGCAATTTGGTCGAGGAATTGGTAAATTTTGTCGTATTTTATTTTGGAATTGGTAAATTTTGCCGGCACACAATGGTATTTTAAAGTTTGGTCGCGGAATCAGCACATGGTGGTAAGTTGAAATTTGGTTGCGGAATCAGCACAAGGTAGCAATTTGGTTGAGGAATTGGTAAATTTTGTCAATTTCAAATTTGGTTGTGGAATCAGCACATGGTGGGATTTTATAAATTGGCCACAAAACCGGCACATATTGCCAATTTAACATTTGGTGTCGGGGAAACGGCAAATGGTGGCAATTTGGAATTTGGTTGCGGAAACAGCATATCGTGCCCATTTGGAATTTGGTAGCGGAAATGGCAAGCGGTGGCAATTTGGAACTTGGTAGAGGGATCGGTAAACGTAAATTTATAATTTGGCTGAGGAACGGGCACACGGTGGCAATTTAGAATTTGTTTCAGGAACTGGTAAAGAGTGGCAATTTCGAACCTCTGATCAGTCACTTCAAGGCAGCTGTTCACCACTACCTCAGGTCACATCCCCTAACCATACTCCTGTTACTTTCCACCCCAAATGACCCCATTACCAAGCACTCCCTTTTTACAGGTTATTGTGATTTTTTTCCCCCTCAACCTCACCTCTTTTTGCTTGCTCGTTCCTTTACTGTTTCATCCCCACTTTCCCCTTCCTCTTCTTGCTGTGCTTCATTCACCCCCCACGTATCTTTCTCTCCTTCCACTTGATCTCACTCTCATTTCTACTCTGCTGTTGGTGTTTCCCCCTTTCCATTTTGTACCCTTCCATTCAGCTCTCGCTCTTCCCCAAACCTTAATCATTTATATGGAAACCAAAACAAAAAAAAAACTACAGCGAAGTTGGTGTGCCATCGCAAATCCCCACACTTACCATCTCAAACAAAGTTGAAAGATGGCAGGAAATTCCAAGAGAAGTGATGCAATATCAAATTTTGAATTAAAAAAAAAAAATCAAAAAAAAATCTTCTGTTTTGACCCCTGTGACCTTAAGTCCCCACTCCATGGGGAATGAACCGGGGGTCAATTCTCAAAAATGGTTACATATTTCATGGGGTCCTCAATGCTGATTGCATACACAAAATTTCATTGAAAAACAATGCTCAAAAATGTGCTCATAATTGCATTTTTTTTTTGTTTTATGACCTTTTGACCCCACCCCAGGATCCCAGGGGGCGTGGCCAGAAATTACACTGCTCTCGCACCTTCTTGCCATGTGTTGATCATAATTACCAAGTTTGGTGAATTTCTGCACAACCAGTTCGGAGATATCCATGATGGACAGAGTCGGCTAGACAAACAGACAGACAGACAGACAGACAGACAGACAAACAGACAGGCAGACCCAAATACAATACCCCCCCTCCTTTACCGTTATTATTTTTAATTTTTTTTTAAATTTCAAAGCGGGATTAAAAAAAAACACAAAAAAACCCCAGAACATGGTTGTCTAACGCCTGATGTTGGTTTAATGGCTAGAGTCATGGGCTTGGGATCTGAGGGTCCTGAGTTCAAATTCCGCTTGGCTGTTGAATTAATACCAAGTGCGGTTGACTCGGCCTGTCATCCTTCCGAGGTCGGCAAAATGAGTACCAGCATGCTGGAATACCGTGTCGGAGTGGCGACCCGTCCAGGATTGTGCCCAATAACCAAGGAGACTGCTTAAGCAGCACCAACGCTCTGCACAGAGTATGGTCCCAATGGATGGATGGTTGTCTGCTCATTTAGTTGTAACAACGTAATACCAACCTCTGAAAATAGCATTTATTTTGACATCGTCATGTTTTGACGCTTGCGGCGTGTTATGATAGCAAGTGGCTTGCTTGCTTCAAAACATTCAAGCCAGCACTTAAACGGAACAGAGTGTTGAAGACCGCTTAACGCGGTGGCCTCCAATCGTGGCGCTCAAACAAATGCTGCCCGCACCGTCATTTTCAAATTTACTCGCTACTCTTGTGCCAACTTCCCCAAACTAATCGATTGTGTCGGCAGAAGCTATAGAGGGTACAAGGAAGAGGAAAGTAGAGAAATAAATGGGGAGCCCACCCTGCCAAGCTTATCTATGGATCTTCCACTGTGCATGTTTGGGAGAGTGGTTGGAGGGCTTTTGCATGTTTGTAGATTTTCAAGAATTCGGATGAAAGGTGGAAGTACCAATAAAAGTATGACCTGCACATTTAAATATCGGCCTCTCTGACAGCAAAAGTGAAGATGTAGCCACCAAAACAATCATTTAGTGAGCAGATCATGGCTGCAAGTTGCATCCTTTAGTGTGTTGCTCGTGACTGCTGGTGAATTCCCTATTTCTTTAACTAGGCCTTACCAAGGACAACAACACTGGAGCAGACACAGCAAGGCCTACATAAAAAAAAAATATCGAGAAAGAGAAACAAATGTGAGAATGACATGGAGAGATGTAGATTGCGATGGATAAAAATGAGAACATCGACAAATTCGCACCAGATATGGATATGTGGGAGAGAATTTACGGATCAGAGGAGGAAACGAATGGATACGAGGCGAGACAGATAGACAAAATAAAAGATGGCACGTAGAGAACCCGTGTACACGTCACTAGCAAGAGCAGAGTTTGGTGGGGGTAAGTTTGAGCTCGTTGCTCCTTCTCCCCTCACTCCCACCTACCCTCACCTTGTACTCCCTCCTCGATTCTCTTGTTCACTGAACTCTTTTCCTTTTAAATTGCTCGCTACAGCATGAGCATCACAGTCAGAGCCCTCGAGTGCAGATGCTCAGGCTCAGATGATGACCCAATAACCATTGCACATTGAAGGACGGCGAGCTATGGTCCTAAAAGCCATCTTGATGATCATCGAGTTTCAATACCTACGAAACAATATGTTGGAGCTTAACTCATCGGGTAGCTGGGTTAGTTAAACAACCGGTTTTAGGAATCCTCAATGATCCTTACAATGATGACCCGGAGGGTTGAAATTAATCCATTAGTAGTTTCATGAAAGAGCCGAATGAAGAGTTGGTCACAGCTCACCGATTGGCCCGCCCGGCCGGTTAAGATCGCTCGGGCCTTCTCTTTTGTCAGGGTGAAGTTGTTCAGGTATGCGGAGTACACGAGTCTTGACAGGGATGCCAGGTTGGCCTCATGCGGCGACTGCTCAGTCTGCTTGCCCGTTGCGAGCTCTGCGATCAAGCGCTCCTTTTCAGCCTGCGGCATCCGTCCGAACCTGATGGCTGCAAGTGGTAGAGTTCAATTTTAAAAACCAACTTCAATCTTCCTTTCATTTTGGGGCCATCTACACATTACATTGGGGAACGTGGGAGGAAACCAAGGAATTCTTAACCAGGTCGATGCCTGGTGGGACATTTCGTCTGTCATTTGCCATTAAAAGAGGAGTGAACCTCAGGGTCAAGATAGACTGGATCTTTAGGGGATACAAATAAAGTCTGATTGTAATTTGGAGGTGTCGTTTCACATTTCATCATTGGAATCAGCACTTCCTGAACTCAGGCCGAGCACTTATAATCACAGTAATAATAACTGACATCCGAGCAGCATCAACTTGACTGTCGATTGCTGAACCCAAAAATGTCCTATAAAATCCCAAATAAATCCTCTCAAAAGAAGGATTAGTATTACCAAAAGTAAACACGACAACAATTCAAAGATGAGAAAACGTTTCCATTTCTTGTGAATGACATCATGAGAAAATTTGACTCATAGTAATGAGAAGTGCTTCTCAAAATGAGGGTTTAATGGTTATGACGTCATTAGTGGCTTAAAAAAAAATAGTGCTATTCGGTGCCGAGGAAAACGACTGAGATGAAATCAATTTTGTTCGATTTTTGAAATATCAATATCAATTTATTCAGAGTCTTTATCTTCTGTTAACTACCACAATTATTCCCACGTTATAGACCTCGTGACATGGACTTAGAATCAAACTTTTCCCTCTCCAACTCCGTAACTCCGACCGGGTTTGCTAGGACTCCACGTCCCCCCATCCATCACAACTCCAGATCTGCACAAACTCAAAACAAATAATACACAGAATTCTCATAGTAGCCCAAACCTAAGAAAGCACAAATGGAAGTGGTCCAGTCTTTCAAACTGAACTACTGGGCCTCACCACCGGTGATGACCTCTCCTGGAGAGACCATGTATCAAAGCTCCTCCACTTGTTGCCTTCAAGTGTAATGAAATTAAAATTCTACAAAGTTCTGCTTCCCACTTCATGATCTAGTTGCTGAAGTTTGTTTTTTCGAAGTCTAAACGAGTAATAAATTTTAAAAAAAAGCACAGGTATGAGTATGACATACCAGCAGATATCCACCTGAAGAAGGCGCAACACCAGGTGGATATCGTGCTCGTCGAAGCTACATCAGGGATGATTGGACTTGAGGACTTCATCGATCAAATAAGTCGGTGATACAAAAGCCACAACAGATTTAACAGATGAGGAATGCAAAAGCGACATGAAACTTGTGGACAAAGAGAAAGAAAGATGAAAAGGTAAATAAAGGGCAAGAACGAGATGAAGTGCAAGGAAAAGGAAGAAATAGATTTGTACCCAAGTCACGAGCATTGGAATGATCATGAAAAAGATGAAGATGTGTGATTGAGGGAGATAATCCTGGAACTCAAAAGATGGTCAGAGATGAAGGGGCCACCAACTGGTGTTGCTGACTCGCAGTGGTCTTCATCCATCTGGGACTGGATGAAGATCGTAACACTCCTGGATAGAGACCACTCGGCGGTTGAAACGTCAGACCTGAACCTTGCCTGCTGAGACACTACGCCAGCTGGTGGTACAAGGTACGGTCGGTGGCTACACTAGTTAGTGGTACAAGTTGCAGTAGTTTGGTAAACTAGTTAGTATAATGAGCTACAGTAGTTCGGTAAACTAGTTAGTATAATGAGTTACAGTAGTTGGCTGTACAGGTTGGTAGTGTAAGTTACAGTAGTTATCCTATTTTATAGTACAAGTTATGGTAGTTAGTTTCACTAGTTGGTAGTACCAATTACAGTACTTGGTTACATTAGTTGGTAGTACAAGTTACAGTAGTTGGTTACACTGGTTGATAGTATGAGTTACAGTAGTTGGCTACACTAGTTAGTATAACGAGTTACAGTAGTTGGCCACACTAGTTAGTATAACGGGTTTCAGTAGTTGGCTGCACAGGTTGGTAGTATAAGTTACAGTAGTTATCCTATTTTATAGTACAAGTTACGGTCGTTAGTTTCACGAGTTGGTAGTACGAATTACAGTAATTGGTTACATTAGTTGGTAGTACAAGTTACAGTAGTTGGTTACACTGGTTGATAGTACGAGTTACAGTAGTTGGCTACACTAGTTAGTATGACGAGTTACAGTAGTTGGCTGCACAGGTTGGTAGTATAAGTTACAATAGTTATCCTATTTTATAGTACAAGTTACGGTAGTTAGTTTCACTAGTTGGTAGTATGAGTTACAGTACTTGGTTACCTTAGTTGGTAGTACAAGTTACAGTTGTTGGTTCCACTGGTTGATAGTATGAGTTACAGTAGTTGGTTACACTAGTTAGTATAACGAGTTACAGTAGTTGGCTGCACAAGTTGGTAGTATAAGTTACAGTAGTTATTCTATTTTATAGTACAAGTTACGGCAGTTAGTTTCACTAGTTGGTATTACGAATTACAGTACTTGGTGACCTTAGTTGGTCGTACAAGTTACAGTAGTTGGCTACACTGGTTGATAGTATGAGTTACAGTAGTTGGCTACACGAGGTAGTATAACAAGTTGCAATAGTTGGCTACACTAGTTAGTATAACAAGTTACAGTAGTTGGCTGCACAGGTTGGTAGTATAAGTTACAGTCGTTAAGCTATTTTATAGTACAAGTTACGGTAGTTAGTTTCACTAGTTACAGTACTTGGTTACATTAGTTGGTCATACAAGTTACAGTAGTTGGTTACACTGGTTGATAGTCATACGAGTTACAATACTAGTTACAGTAGTTGGCTACACTAGTTAGTAGTATGAGTTACAGTAGTTGGCTGCACTAGTTGGTAGTGTAAGTTACAGTAGCTGGCTACACAAGTTGGTAGTATGAGTTGCAGTAGCTGGCTACACTAGTTGGTAGTATGAGTTACAGCAGCTGGCTACACTAGTTGGTAGTATGAGTTGCAGTAATTACACTATTTTATAGAATGAGTTACAGTCCAAGTTACAGTACTTGGTTACGCCAATTGGTAGTACAAGTTACAGTAGTTGGTTCCACTGGTTGATAGTACGAGTTATAGTAGTTGGCTGCACTAGTTAATATAATGAGTTACAGTACTTGGCTACACAGGTTGGTAGTATAAGTTACAGTAGTTACCCTATTTTATAGTACAAGTTACGGTAGTTAGTTTCACTAGTTGGTAGTACAAGTTACAGTAGTTGGTTACACTGGGTGATAGTACTAATTACAATATGAGTTACAGTAGTTGGTTACAGTAGGTAGTTTGTAGTGTAAGTTACAGTACTTGTCTGCGCTAGTTGGTAGTATGAGTTACAGTAGTTGCCGACACTAGTTGGTAATTATAAGTTACAGTAGTTGGCTTCACAAGTTGGTAGCACGAGTTACAGTAGTTAGTTACATTAGTTGGTTACACTAGATGTCAGTACGAGTTACAGTACTTGGCTACACTAGATGGTAGTATGAGTAACAGTAGTTAATTACACTAGTTGGTGGTACAAGTTACAGTAGTTGGCCACACTAGTTGGTGCCCATACCTTCAGTTTTGAATATGGATCTTCCCAACTGCAAACCGTATTGTGTAATCTGTGAGAAATGGTTGTGTACGATAAGAGCACTTCCTCACTTTGTAGTGTTTGTGAAGTTTGCACACCTGGCTATACACACAACGATCCTCCCGAAGACAACAATCCCCAAGAGGAGTACTGTGCAAGGCCAACATTTTAGGGAATGGTCTGACCGAAACTGGAAGGGAACGCTCACCGCTGTGGGACATTCCCACTCGGATGCACTTCTGGAAGCGACAGAACTGGCACTTGTTTCGGTTCTTCTTTTGGATTTTACAGCTGAGGTTGCATTTCTCGTACTGTAGTTTCATGCGGACGGTGCGCCGGAAGAATCCCTGCAGAGAAGAGCCGAGGAGCAAGTGGTTAGTGGGACAACATACAGGCAAGGGGTCTTGCGCAGCACCATCGTTGTCATCATACTATTGTCTCAAGAACAGTCTTACGAAGTCAAGGATTTTACTAATCGGTGATGCAACTCATTTACAGATCTAAGAATCAGTGGCGGACATTCGATGAGGGCCACAATCCTGGACGTTCCATCTCCAATTTGGATCGCGCAGATATGCTCACACGTGATGTTTACGAGGAACTTTGGCCAAATCAGTTCCAGATGAACATGTCGGATGATGTAGCAAGAAAGTTGGATAAAGGAAAGGGGGGGGGAGTGTGGGAACAAATGGAGGTCGTACAAGAAAGAAAAAAAAAGATTCTGGTTTTGAACGAGGTATTCTAAACAATAGTAGAACATCGGAATGAACCGTGAAACCTGAAACAAACGGGTAAAACAACGTTTAAAATTAAAAATAAATAAATAAATAAATCCAGAAACTGCAGAAACACTGAAGTTACTCGATAATGTCCACAAAATCTATGAACTCCAGGATCGCTTAAAAACAAATAAATAAATAAATTTCCCCAAAAATGTTGATTATATTTGTGCAACAGTAGATCGGTATCCTCTCCATAGACTAGTAGGATGGCTTTAGAGGTACGCACACTCGCCTAGGTTCGAATCCTGACTCAGCTATAAACTGTGACCCCAGTGTACATCCCTCGGACGGAGGTTAAACTGGAGTCGAAGATTGTTCATCGTCGACCATGGTCTGTCAAGTAGGTGGTGGTGAAGGAACATTTGGGGTGACCCTTGCACTGAGGTCATGCCACGTTCAACCGCAGACCTTGATACGGTAAACACTACAGGTAGTGTCGTCGCTCGAGGCGGAACACCTGTGTCACCGTCGTGCGTACCTTACACCCCTCGCATGCGTGGACCCCATAGTGGAAACCCGACGCGCGGTCTCCGCACACCCGGCACTCCACGGCCAGAGAGGCGGGCCGAGACCCGGTCGGCGACCCGGGATCGGGCCCCCCCTGGCTCTGTGATGAGGGACACCAGGCCGACGGCAGGCGATCTTGCATGGCGAGCCTGCGGGGGAAGAACAAGACCGTCGGTGAATGTGACGTCACAATCCGAGAAAAACAAATGAAACTTTATTATTTATTTATTCAAAATGAACAAAGCGCTCTCTCGGTTTTGCAGCATTTGCGTAAAAGCGAGCGATGGTGATTCGATCCGGCTGTAGGATCAACGGGTCGTCACAATGACTATCTATCTCTTTCATCAAACTTTAAACCAATACACCTGGAAACAGGTAACTTGCAGTTAATGTTCCCCAGACTAACTAACCAAAGACCGTTTTACTCTCACGAGAGATCTCGTTAACTGTAGTCGTGAAAACCTCTTTATCCATCAACAAATGGAGGGGAAAAGTGGGAATTGTGGGAATTGTGGGGAGACGCGCGTGATCGGTACCTTGGGTTGACGGGTCGTGTGCAGTCCGGCAGTCCGTGAAGACAGGTGGTGTTCTGAACTCCCAGGTTCGCCGAGAGAAGGGCGAACACCCCCGGTTTAATGCTCCAGGCGAGGCGATAACCTTATGACGTCACGGCAGCACAGGGACCGCGGAGAAGCTCTCAAGCCACGCCCACTTTATACGCCCCGCCCTCGCACTTACCAGGCACCGCCTGTTTTCGTGCTGGTCACTAACCGATCTGGTTTAGTTCCCGACCCTTGGGGTAAATCCTGGGTGAAGGACAAGATGATGTATTCGACATCCTGGGAGGGGGGTTTTTTGTTCCATGAAACGCACGTTTCCTGGTGCAGGGACAATGTGGGATAATATCCCTGGGCTTTCCCACGGTGGATAATCGCAAAGGTGACTCGGTGGGTCACCTGTCCACGTTGGGCTGGGTTCACTTGTTCGTAAAGAAGAACATTATTTTAGATATAGTAATCTTAAGTCATTTAATACAGGATATGCGTTCCTGTGCTCGAGTTGATGTCCAAGTAGGCGTTTTATAGGTGAACAGGTCGACTAGAGTCTCCTGAGATGTCCTCTATGACCAGGTTGAGGGGGTTCGCGATGGGGGTTCATCAAGCTCTCATGTGAGATTAAAAAATAATACAAGAACAAAAGTCATGGAAGAGCATGGGAGCCTCCATTCGAAAATAATTAATAATGGCTCTTTCTGCTTTTGTCTTTTGTCCGTTGAACGACGTCACAATGGAATCGTGCTATTTTTTTTTACGTACGTAATATGTTAACGAAATACGAAACTGAACATTTATTTGTTAAATCCAGATTCCTTGCCAACTCACAGAAGTGGGGGACATCAGAAGACAACAGATCCTCCGTAGGTCGAGAGCACTTGCAGGATGGCATCGAGGTGGAACGCACACTCTCTAACCGAGGTTCGATTCCCAAGCTGGGATCACCCCATGTTTTTCGAGGCCTCCGTCTTAAAAAAGGACAAAGGCGACCATGTGGCCTGGTTGAAGGCCTACTCATCGCTGGCCCTGCTCGTTGCCGTTTCACCTCATCTGGGCACCATGGCGACTGGCTCTCATCGTGCACCTGGTCTCTAAAACAGGCTGTGTCGTGTTGAACCACGTCTACACTGCGCATCAGAGAAAATGGTTGTATTGTTGTCTTGTTGTAAAAAGTGTGATCTGTGGTGCCGAATGATTTAGGATTTGAGCTTTCATTTCTCATCCCTTTTACATCAGTCTGAATATTCCCATTCTCCTTTATTTGTCTTTTGACTCGCTTGGTTTGATCCGGTTATTATAGCGTCTTGTCGACGCTCTTCCCCATACGTTACAATGTAGAAATAAATCATTTAAAGGTTAAAAGAGGGTGTTTCAGCCATTTGTTTTCCCTGTAAGTTTGTCGTCGTTTCAGCTCATTTCAGGGTGACCGTGCGGATTGTAAAGTAAAGTAATATTGAACGCAGTGGCTTTAAAACCAGTTTCGGTCCATCCGTACAGCGCCGATGTTAATCGGTGTGGACACGCCAATATTTATAACAGCCTTCCCTGGTCCCGCAGCTCTCACCTCCCTTCCCCTTCACAACATGATTACTGGTAAATATCAAAATTTTTAACTTACCCTGTACATTCACAATCCTCAGCGATATCCTTCCCATCGGTGTTCAGAAACACCGAATCCAGACACACAGTCCATTTACTGGTAGTGGTTCGTCGGGGGATTTGTGTTGCACATGCCTGTCCACTTGGGCCTTGCACTGATCCACATGGTCAGGCGTTTGCAGCACGAGCCGCTTCCCGTTCGTTCCAAATTCCAAATTTTTACTCCCCCACCAAAGACTGCTGGGAAGGTGATGGTAAACCACATAGTGTATTCCCTCGTCCAGGAAGCTGGTTTGGCAGTCCCAGAAACCTCAGAAAGAGCTTTATCTGGTTAATCCAATCCAATCTGATGTTCTCCATGGAAAGGTAGATCACCCATATTGGAAGAACCTATAGTCAAGGACACAGTTGCATGAAAAGGGGAGTTTTTAGCTGACCATGTCCATGCAATATACAATGTGTTTCAAAAAGATTGATACAACTTTGACTTCCTGCCATTTCTTTGTTTTTTGACCTATTCCATTTTCCTTTTCAGGGTTTGGTGGGGTTATGGTGGTATTTGTTTCCGGGGATTTCTTGCACCGTAGCTCAAATATGCCATTGACAGTGAAGCAGAAGACTAAATGAAATGTAGACACCCGCCGGAGGTTTTGTCGGGAATACGACCTCAGAACACGTGATGGACCCAAAAATGGTACCATTCAAAGTATTGTGAAACATTTTGAGCACAAGGGTACAGTGCACAGCCAGAGCAAGGGCAACAGTGGCAGGCCAGCATCAGTAACCAAGAGCTAAGTTAACATCGACACCGCACGGGAATCTGCAGTGGACAGTCCCAAGAAGTCCCACTGCCGGTGCTCCCCGGAGCTAGGAATCAAACCAACATCAGTCTGGCATATCCTCACGAAGGAACTGAAGCTTTTCCCACGCATCATCTCTATTAGGCATAAACTGAGTCAAGATGATGTGAGAAGGAGACTTAATATGGGCAATTGGCTCAGTGACAGGATAGAGTGGTACCCACACTGGATTAACCTGATCTGGTTCAGTGATGAAGCCCATTTCCACTTGAATAGTGCCATCAACAACCGCAACAACATTTTCTGGGGGGCATAACCACCTGAGGAGATCACTGATAGGTACCTGAAAGGGCCTCAGGTCACATGCTTCTGCACCCTCAATGCCAGATGGGGAATGCTAGGGCCTTACTGGTTTGAGAATGACAAGAGCAGGATGGTGACGATCGATGGTGAGCGCTACCGGGCCGTGCTCCAAAAGTTCCATCATGATCTAGCCCAAAAGGTCACCTCAAACCAGCTTAGCATGACCTGGTTTATGCAGGATGATGCACCCCCACACACAACTGGTGATACCATCACTTTTCTGTGGCAGCTCTTTAGAAACCTGACTTTCTGTTGCCCTGGGTACCACTCATGACTAGGCACCCCATAGCCCAGACTTGAAACCTCTGGACTACTGGTTCTGGAGGGTTGCCAAGAGCTCTGTCTATGCGAACCACCCTGCCACACTCGATGATCTGAAGCAGGAGGTATCAGACTACCTCCACGCAGTGCCACATGAGACCGACAGGAAAGATGGAGAGAACTTTGGAGTCAGGATCAATGCCTGTCTGAACCGCGGAGGGGCACACATCAAGAACGTCAATAACAAGGATTTTGCGTAAATGCCAATTTCACACCTTGGGCTCTCACTAACTCCAGCAGTGACTTCCTGCAATAGCAATCAGTGATAGAAAAAACTATGCCATAAGCTTTCAAGAAATGCTTGGTTCACGTTGCTGAGGTTTCTGTTTCTTTGTAAATAAACATTTAAAGTTGCACCACTCTTTTTGAAACACCCTGGTGGTACCTTAATGTATTCCACAATATTTCAACCGACTTATTTTTCATAATTATTTAATTTATTTATATTTATAGTGATTTTTTTAAAAATAATAATAGCTTTTCAAAATTACACTTCGAGTCAAGCTCAACCTTATCCTCCACCTCTTCTGATTGGTTAGCAACAAATGAAGATGCAATGATGGAGTTCTCTCGATTGTTGCATCACAGTTTGATACACAGAAGTTCACATGTGGCATATTTTCAAATAGTAAAAATCGGTGCTGCCTAGTCAACCAGTCTAGCGAACAGTATCTGCAAACTAAGATGGTGAATCCAGAAATCCTTGCGGTAATCATCTCTTGACGTCAATAAGGAATAGTTCCATTGTTTGCATTTGAGACAAGCTTGAAGTTGTACATGATTCTGTTGGGTTCTCTCTCTTTTTTTCCACATTATCTCACTATGTACCTCTGAAAACAGAAGTTAAGTTTCCACAAACATATGAACAAAATAATGTTAAAGTTTTTTTTAACCTCAATTAACCTTAAAAGGAAGGAGCAGACATAAATATATATATATATATATATATATATATATATATATATATATATATATATATATACATATATATATATATATACACATATATATGGAAAGATATAGATGGAGCTTGGTGAGGGTTTATTCTGGGCGTGGTCAAAGTTTATTTGAGGCTTGGCAAAAGTCTACGTGGAGCGATATTCTTCCTGAGATCTTATATGTGCCATCACAAATATTAGCTAAAAAGCATCTGAAAATATAAAGCTCGTCCGCACCTGCTTTGTACGCGAAATAAACTTGACTAAAACGACCGTTAAAAAAAAAAAAAAAAAAAAAAAAATATATATATATATATATATATGTATTTTATTCATATGTGTTCTCCACAATTTTATAATTAAGGTTTGTTGAAGATTTGATGACAAAAGTTCAATTGGTAGAAATGTTACGGCCTGGACATAACGCGCTGAATCTCAATGGTAAATAAGGATTTCAATTCAAACATTTGTGGCTGGTCTACCAATTTACTGATGACGTCATCCTTGCAATCCTTCATTCCCAATTGGGAGTAGAATGAGATGTGCCATGTTTCAAATTTTTCTGATTAGCGGTTTCAGAGATATGTTTTAATTTTTTGTGTTTAATCCAAAATGGCTGCCATACCACATGACCGTTACAATTATCATAAAAATATTGTCCATGGGGGTGGAAGGGGGGGGGGTGTCAGGCTTACCCTGAAAATTTTGTGTTACTCAGACAAGTGGTTGCTGAGAAAAAAATGTTAAAAAAATGAGAGCAAAATGGTCAAAAAATGGGTTGAATAATAATAATAATTACAACAATAATACTAATACTAATACATACGAACAAAAGGGTGTGTGTGTGTGTGTGTGTGTGTGTGTGTGGGTGTGTGTGTGTGGGGGTGTGGGTATGTGTGTGTGTGTGTGTGTGTGTGTGTGTGTGTGTGTGTGTGTGTGTGTGTGTGTGTGTGTGTGTGTGTGTCGTTGATTGGTATCCACATATGGGGTTTCAGAACATCGAATGGAGTCCTCCCAGGGTGCGCTCAAAGTATCCACCTTCATTTCGTTAAGGGGTCGCGATTCATGGACCAATCTGTGAAGTTTTCTGTTTTCAAAGTTTTGTGCCAAGGGCTCTCTTCAGGATTGTTACTGAGCCTCAGGCAGCTTTCAACTGTAATTCGTTTGTCGTAATATTCCCAGGGATGGTTTTTAATATCTCTGTGAGGTTCTTCTTCATCATTCCCATAAGGTTTTTCATCATCACTGGTACAACTTTGGCATTCCTAAGCTTCCAGAATGTTTTCACTTCATTCCTGAGGTCTTGGTGTTTGGTCATTTTCTTGATTTCTGCATCGTTTAGTCCAAAATCACTGGTATTAACACCTTAATTAGAAATGCCTTCTTCTCTTTTTTGTACCTAAGTATGATATCTAGCCATAACGCTTTGTTTTCGATGTTCATGGTAGATGGGATCATAAGGTTGTATGTGAGCGGAACTTCAATATTTTCAGTGATTGCTTTTGGTTCATTTTCCCACAAATTTTCTAGAACTGGAATATCAAAGTTTTTGCAGATGTGCCAGCAGATTATTTTACAAACTCTGTTGTGTTGTTGTGTGCACAGCTGTTCTGAGATGTTTTTTTTTCATGTTTGGTCATTAAGCATCACATATCATTCTCTTTGTTAACCCCACCTCCACCCCTCATCTGCCTTTTTTTTCTCCTCCTCTCCCCCACCCTTCTCTCTCACTCTGTCCCCTCCTCGCCCCCCTCCAAATAAAATGCAGCACTCTTCCCACACCTCTGTCTCTCGCTGTGTGTCTGTATGTCTGTCTCTCTCTCTCTTTCTCTTTCTCTTTCTCATGCACCCCTCTCTACCACAGTGAATAGCAACATTGGGCGAGGTGTTGCTCTCCCCACCTCCCTCCTCGCTCCCCCTTATTCATCCTCTCTGCCTCCCCTCCTCTCTTGCCCCCCCCCCATTTATTGTCCCCATCAGCGAAGTGCTGGGTTGTATTCGCTAGTAATAATAACAATAATCTGTATTATAAAAGGAGCCGGGTCTGTCTGTCTGTCGTGTTATAACTTGAGAATGGATTAACGGATTTCAATAAACCAAACTATGGATTCAGCGAACTCCTGGGAAGATTTGTGATGCAAAAAGACTTTTAAATTCTTTTTTTTAAGTGGGTACTTTGGCACATGTTGAAACTGAAAACTCCAACTTGAGATGTTGGTTATCCCCTTACTCGCAGGATTATTTTTTTTCTTGCCCTATTAATTAGCCATCACAGCAAAGATTTGTATTTCCATCAGTGAAGCAATGGGTCATATATTCTCGAAATAATAATAATAATAATGATCATAAAAACTATTATAACAAAATTATTTATTTGTCTTCTCCATATTCACATCATAAAGCTTTGTTGAAAATTTGATGACAAAAGCTCAAATGGTAAAAAAGTTGCATCCTGGACACACACACACACACACACACACACACACACACACACACACACACACCCCCATCTTCCGCTGTACATGGGACGGCTAACGAGAGGGCTGTGATTGGAGATCACTGATGGGTCCCGGTATCGTTTGATCACAATATTAGTCAATTGATAGCACCTTAAATTGTCTAAAAATGAAAGCAATAAAAAAATTAACATTAATTTTTCCAAAAAGGGGGACACAAAGAACACCACAAATAAAAATTTAAGGCCTCCCTCCCGGAAGCATAACCGTAATAATAAAAAAATAAAAAAATGGAAAAATCAAATAATTCAAAATTGAAAAATATTTTAATAATTGTAAATTGAAAAAAATAATTGAAAATATATCGAAAAAGCAAACAATTAAATAATTGAAAATGAAAAACTAAATAATTATTTTAAAATTGGGAGAAATTAAATCCTGTATTTAATAAATCAAAAAAGCAAACAATTACATAATTAAAAGAAAGAAATAATTGAAAATGAAAAATAAATAAATCATTGAAAATTGGGGGGAAAAAAAATTAAATGCTTTATTTAATAATTGTAAAATTAAATGATCATAAAAATTTAAATAATGGTAAAATTATTCTTCAAAAAGTGGGACTCCATGGACATCAAGACGAAACACTTAAAGCCTTCCTCTGGGAAGCCTCCATGACTGGAGGACTTCAAGATATACAAACGTAATTTCATAGTTTTCTTCATTAAACAACATCAGGTGACTTGTATGCAAATTTTAAAGAATAGGCAAGACAATGCATGTTTTTCTAGTTATAAATTTGAACAGCATATACATATAGTTATCCAGCACGTGAGAAGCGAAAAGCGGGGTCATGTAACTGGTTCATTCTCTGTCTGTCTGTCTGTCTGTCTCTGTCTGTCTGTACAACAGATGTCAGTCTATGATCGTGGAACAACTTGATTTCAATTGAATTTTATATTTTGAATGCGAATTGGAACACAAACCTGCAAATTAGCAATACTTTGGCTCGGGATTTGGCAAATACAGGACTTTCAAAATGACTTATGAATGCTAATGAGGCCTTTTGCGCATGCGCTGTGTGTGCGTTTTCAATGACTCGGTTGTGTTCGCCGGGCATTTTTAACGTGCCGGCGCTGAAAGCAAAATCTGTAATTAAAAGTCTTTTCAACATAATTTTCAGCATTTGAAAGGAGGAGCAATTTCAAAATGGTTAACCATAATTTTTCTGATCCTGAATGCAAATCAAACTCATGGAAATATCAGGAATACGACAAATATCTGTGGATGAAAGGTGTTGAGTTCGTACCATTTCCTGTTTAGTGGGGGGGGGGGAGGGGCAAGTGGTCCTAGACAATGGGCCCGTAGGACTTTCATGATGAGAAGTTGCCACCAATTTAGATATGTTGTTCATATGTCTAGGAACAGGACAATTGATGTTGCCAATTTTGGAGCTGTGTCAAATGGCGGCCATTTTGAATTCCAAAATAGCTGCAATGATCATGCTTTTTTCTTCAATGAATACAATTATTGCACATATTTTAAAAAATAATAAAGAGACATTATGATTTATTGTATGCATATTTAAAATAATTATAAGGTCATTTTGCATTTCAAAATGGCCACCATTTGAAATGAGCTGTTTATTTATTTAAATATTCTTCTAAATCCATTGAAATAGAGTACTTTTTTTCTTATTTATAAGAAACTTTGGGATGCTACTTCTAACAGACAATAATATATTAAATAAATTGGCCCTTTTGAGTATCCGTAACAAATAATTAGCTGTAGAGGGCAGCATCTGGGTTACCTGCTGCCTCTACGACATCCATAAGCACATGGCATTGGACAGAAGTTTCTGCTGTATTGTCATGCAAAGTGATCAAAGCATATATTGTTACGAAGGTAAGTTTAAGTTACAGTACTTGTTTTTAATTGTGCTTACATGTCCAGAAAGCTTTGAAAATATATCAGCAAAAAGTTTAAAGAAAGGCTTTTATAAGAAGCTAATGAATTAATGTGGAAAGCTTATCACCCATAGGCTGATATCATCCATTATAACCATTGGCAAAGTTGTAACAATAGACTGAAATATATAAACATAAAATGTCTGTACATATCTTCCCTCAATAGTATTCTAAACAAATTGTATTTTTATAAAACACGGCAACAACGCCAACAAGTTGTCAACAATGCTAACGAATTGGTAATTACGGAAAGCCGTATGGGATACTCTGGATAACTTTAAAATTAAAATATATCTCTATTAAAACACAGTATGCTAACATGTAGAAATACTTCCAATCTCTGACCCACATAACCACACATGGACACATAAACACTACCCCAGTACACATATTCTGGATTTATGTTTTGTTTTCTAGTGAAGTGACCCACCTTGGAGCAAACCTTTAGATTACTGTGTGGATGCTTTGAACCACCCGGTGCGAAGTGGAAGAACTATGCGACAATGCTCCTTCTAACCCCAAAGTTGACTCTGACAATGAAGAGAACAGTGATTATGATGATGATGTTTAATACGGCTATGAAAGTAGCAAACTTGCAACAAGTTCATGGAGTTCCATTCTGCATGGTTCAGACTGCATTTGTTGGACATGCAGTTGCAAGGTGTGTGTAGTAGATGTGGGTGTGGCTATTGTGTCTGGGGTATGTGGGGTGTGTGCTGGTACTGCGAGCGCATGATACTGCACCTAATAAATTTGCTATCCTTTGAAATGGATATTTAAATATTGTAGCTTGTCGAGTTAAAGTCTACAAATTAAGTCCACGGAAGTGATTGTGTTTATCGTTTCATATACGAGCTAAGGTGTGTATCTGAGTAGTACCAGTTGCTTAGGTGAGTGTCGAAGTGTGCAAAAAAAGTTTGAGAAAAATACCGTTAGGTATCGTTTTTAGATAACACTTGTTACTACAATATTTAAAGGGGGATGGTCCGATTTCATCACATGCAGTTTTCACATTGATTGAATGGCTTTGACCCTCTACCCCACCTGTGAAGTTTCATGCTGGTATTTCAATCGTTTTTACAAGAAAGCTAAAAATGTGCATTTGCAAGCCCCATAGAATACTGTGGTTCAACGAATTGGTTGACTAATAGTAAGCAAGTTTTGGCGTACAAAATCCAAACTAAACATCTTGTTGCCCGACAATTTCACAGGGTCAATGAGAAGAATATCAGCTTTCTTCTCATATTAAAATTTATACCAGGTCCGGTTAAATATGGGGGTCAATGTTAGGATGAAGCTGTTGATCGGACCATGGCCCTGAGATTTCAATACAATTTGTAACTTTTTGGCGGCCATTTTGAATTTCAAAATGGGTGATATTGGATGTAATTTGAACAAAATATTACTTACATTGATTTTGAAATGTTAGCAACAATGAAAACCTCTCATTTTGCTTTCAAAATTGAGGCAAAATACTTTCATTGAAACTAACCAAGCGAAAAACAGTGGCAAAACATCAGCCATTTTGAAATCCAAGATGTCAGCCATTTTGAAATCCAACACTTCCAAAAATGGCTACATGCATTTTCATGTACTTTGGTACCTCGATAATGAATTAAAATAGGTGGCACCTTCTCATCAGGAAAATCCTACAGGTGTCCACTTGTCCCCCCACTAGTTTGTCCAAGTGAGTGGCAGCACTGGGTATAGTGTGCACGTACACACACACACACACACACACACACACACACACACACACACACACACACACACACACACACACACACACACACACACACACACACACACACACACACACACACACACACACACACTCTTCTCTTTTTACCAATAGATGCAAAAATCACTATGACTTAAAATGTAATGAAGCTGTCTGCGTGTCTGCATGCATCTGAAGCCTTCCATTCAAAACCCATTGGCCGGACAGCTGGCATCCATCCATTGGGACCATACTGTATGCAGAGCGTTGGTGCAGCCTAAGCAGTCTCTCTGGCTATTGGGCACAATCCTGGATGGGTCGCTATTCCAACACAGGATACCAGCAAGCTGGCACTCATTTTGCCAACCTCAGAAGGATGACAGGCAGAGTCAACCACACCTGGTATTAATTCAACGGCTGAGCAGGATTTGAATTCAGGATCATTGGATCCCAAGCCCACCACCCTAACCATTAATTGAACTCCAGGCATACAGCTGGCTTGACTTACAGTATATACTTTTCAAACCCACAATTGTAAGCTGGAAAATCATACATCGTCATTTTCCTGCTACGGTAAGCCTAAAGGCGTCTTCGGAAGTCTCATATTCACTGCAATTGCCATGTTTTACAAAGTTTCCATTCAGTTTAAAAAAAACATCAAAACGACTGTTGAAAGGATCATCAAATGTCTGAAGATTGGAGCAAATAAGCGTCACGGCCCTTGTCAAGGAGATCGGATTCAGGTTTCAGGCATATAAGCCGCAAGCCTCAGGTGTCAGCCGATGGGCCATTGCAATTGCAATACATCTGAGCTATCTAACCACAATGCATTACATAATACTAAAGAGTGCCTGGCCAACGGGCGATCTTGTTCAATCATGCAACATGTTCTTCTTATGCATACCTATATTTGGGTGGTGTATAGGTAACTGACAGCTCTGTATAGGCAAAAACCCCCCCAAAAAACCTGGGTTCCATGCATGAGGCAAAAACATACCGACTGCTTATAATCCAAAACATCTCACAGCACTGGAAAACGTGGGGACAGGAATGCTGCACTGACTTGTCAAACTTAAAATGGAGGTGGCACTACATGATACACATTTAGTTAGACACACTCTCTCCCAAGACCACCAGCAAAGATAAAAACTCTCCTGTCCACTCTCACTATGTCTCTCTGAAAGGACTGTTTCGTCCCTCCCCTCCCCCCATCTACTTTCTTAACAATCCTCTGGAAGAAGTCCTTTCATTAAAACTTCTGGGTTTCACTATCTGCCACGATATCTCCTGGGAAAGCAACATTTCCAAACTGGCCTCCAAAGCCAGTTGTCGACTGGGAATCCTTCATCATGCAAAGTCCTTCCTTGGCTGACTTGAGCTCCTGACCACATACAAAGCTTTCGGCCACAGCCTGATGGAGTACTGCTCTCCCCTCTGGGTTGGTGCTCCTGCCTCTCACCTTTCTCAGCTTCACACTGTGGAAACCAAGGCATTTCGGATCATGGGTATCTCTGCAGTGAGGCTGAGTCTTTGCAAACCCACCTCCTTCAAATTCTATGCCTTCCTTCCTGAAAGTTCCCTGTCGTGTAAGGTCCTGAAAGTCCTTGTAATGTCCATCTTGTACACCCCATGTTCCCCGCCCCATCCCTCTCCCTTCCACAGATCTCCTTATGTCTCTGTTCCCCACTGTCTTGCCCTTCCCTCTCCAACCCCTCTTGTCTTCTGCCCCCCCCTCCTTGTTGTGATTTGTTTGTTCGCTCTCATACGAGCCTCAACATTGTACACAAAAAATAATAATAATTGGGGTTATGCAGATCCTATGTCGAAACTCTGGATGTAATCAGCCCAGAACTGTAGGAAGGGTCATGTGACAAAAAAACAAACACACAAACACCAGTCCGTCAATCATAGAAAGGATGCACATCAGCAGTGGCCATGTTTTTGCTTCATGTACGTATCCTGGGTTACTTCATGTTTTCAGGAGCGATCAAAGCAGTGTTCTGTTGCGAATACACTGCCAAAATAAAGGGATGAGCAATTTGGATAATGAAGTAAGGATTTAGCCCGACTGCCACACAGATCCTTCCAAAATAGTCTTCACTTGGGGTCTCACTCTTCTCTTCCTCTTGTGTTCCCCTATAGACCACCCAGATCACACGGATGCTTCCAAAATCATCTTCACTTGGGGTCTCGCTCTTCCTCTACTCTTGTCTCCTCTTGTGTTCCCCTAAAGACCACCCAGATTACACGGATCCTTCCAAAATCTTCTTCACTTGGGGTCTCACTCTTCCCCTCCTCTTGTCTCCTGATGTAGTGTTACGGTACCGGCGCGTTGGCCCTGAGCGCGACCTCTAGACGGAGCTGCAAGTCGACTCGACCGATCGCCCGGAATTCAGATCGTACTTCTCTGGAAAAGTCCGGAGAAGACGGGTCCCTTTTAGACCGAAATCCGCCAATGGGTAGACCACGTGGGGTAGGGTCGATTGCCAACTTCAATTTACCTAAGTACCCACGTGGTCCAACTACGGGGAACTTCACCCTCGACGGAACTCGTACGAAACCGAGCCGCTCGGCGAGCTCGTTCCATGTACGATCACGAGCGGTTTTAATCGCTGAGAACCGTCGGACAGAATTATCCTGCAACCACGGCAATGGCCAACTAATCCCTCACATACGACATGCTCAGTCAATGAAAGAAGGAACGCGGACGAGCTGAAAACATTTAACAATTGGGGTTTATTTATACTGCAATGGGGAAATGAGGGAAGCACATAAAGCAGAGCTATACCGAATATAAGAAATGCAATGCAATTATATACAGCACACAAAGCACTTCACAGTTTTCTATTTGGTAGACAGGCCCACGGACACACATACCCAAGAAATGGTGGCTGATGCCTTTAACACGGACTTCAGCTCGGAGGGGCAGATGAGCGGAAGCCCGGGACCTATCTGGGACCTTTCCACCTCGTGTGGTCTTCCAGCTGTTCGGACCGGGCACCAGTGAGGGCGAGCTGGTTCCAACCACCGCGAGCCGCGATCCTTTCCGAGCTCCGGCAGATCCCCTCGTGCTCCGGAACACGTGCTGGTTAGACGAGGCGCCGATCCTTCCTGAAGATGCGTCGCTTCCCCAAAGAACCACCAACCAAGATGAGGCCAAGGAGTCGCACCAAGCCAGGAACCAAGCAGAGACCACGAAGAGCTCCACAAACCAAGAAGAGCCAGCCGAGCTAGACCACGAAGCAAAGCAAAAACCAAAACAGCACCAGAACAACCCCCGCCAATCACTCGAGCCAAGCAGAGGGTCCCCTTCTTTTCCCTCTCAGCCCCGCCTCGCTTCCGGCGTGACTCATTCGCCCTCGTGCACCGCCCCCCCCCCCCCGCAACCGTGGGTGGGGACTGTTTACCTTGCTGAATCTCGGGACGGGAGGGTTCTTCTTCTTTGCAGAGGTGGGGGTCGTTCTCCTTTGTTGTTGTTCTGATTGAACCCTAACTATTAAAATAAATCACAGCGCATTTACATAGATTTACCCATTAAACAATGGAAGGCGAGCTATCCATAGAACACATACTTACTGAGATAACTGAGCTAAAGGACCTGAATGTTGAGTGTGATCGATTTCCAAATTCGTAACAGTATTTCCTTATAGACCACCTAGGTCACATGGATCCTTCCAAAATCCCACACCTGGTTGCCCTTCCCAATAATGAATACTTACCTCTATTTATTAATTCTATCCTCAATTCTGCCACCTGTAGAACCAACTCCCTGTGTTTGTTGTCTCATGCCACTCCCCCCAGTCTTTACCAGGTGCTGCCCATCTGTGTCCTTACTTCCATACCCACCTATGTGCTCTTTCTTCCCCTCTCGCTGACCCCCACGTCCCTCCCCATTTCCTTTTGTCCCTTTTCCATTTCAGTATGATGTCTTTGTCTCCTTGATCCCCTTTCACCCTCTGTCAATCTGTGAATCCCCACTGTCCTGTCATTTAGCTCTCCGTCAAGCTAGATCTTTGTGCATAAGAAGGTCACGTTGCATGTCCCGTGGCATTAACAAGAGTCTCAATCCGAATAATGTATGAAAAAAGTAAAAGGGTCTCCGATACCCACAAGCACCTCACACGTCCAGTACTAACCGGTCAAATCACCATAAGCAGCAATCCAACACAAATTCGGAAGGAGTTGATGGGAGTTTCCTTTCAATGGAGAGCAGCCTGTAGTCGTCTTCATCTTCTTTATGCAGTGCAAGGCTGCAAGGCAGCATCATTGGCTGAGGACACAGCTGTGCCACTGATGTAGTGCCCCCCATAAGCTAAGTCAGGAATTTGGAATTTTGGCATGGTGCCTTGCAATAGCTTGCCTTCTCTTCACGAAGGACATCATGGGATCTGTAGCGTCCACCAACTAATGCCGGCAGATGGGACACCGACTGAACGTCCATCAGAGGGACAGCACACACATTGATGAATCACCCTGCCTGTGAAACACTGGGATGACAGTTTATAGCTGGGTCGGGATTCGAACCCAAGCTCGACAGCTTCGAGGCAACTGATGAGTGTGCATACCTCTTGGCTATCCTGCCAGCCCTAATCTACAGTGTACCTGGCCTTCCTACCTGCTCGATGCTTCTTATGGACGTTCAGGATCTGCTAATCCCTCCTTCAATTTTATGCCGACTGATGTGTTGCTACCTTTCCACACACCTTGGATTCACACTCACCTGTAATATTCCATCTCAAGGTTCAGGTTACTGTGTTTTGTGATGCCCACCATCGTACCTGACAGCATACCCATATACAAAGGTGTTAAAACTCAGTCAGCATCCGAATCGACGTCCTGCTCTTTCAGCACTCTCTCTGTCTCTCGTGACGTCACAATGGGTGAGATTAAATTCCACTTGTTGCACCGAGCCAGGAATATTTTTCACGTTTTCCAAGATGCATTTTTTTGCAGCCTGATTGTTACTTCGAGCAATAATCTTGGAAAGCCAAGGTCATTGAACCAGTTCTCGATTTCCTGAAATGACCTCCGTACAAGGTTTATTTTTCACTTGTTCGCTTGAAAATCTCGGAGACCTCTGCGTTGAAATCTTCTTTATTTACACTTGGCTCAATCCTTCTTCGCGATTACTGTGAACTTCCCATTTGAATACGAAATATGTAAATCGTCCTGGGCAACACCAGTAGACATCAATGCACTTTCACATTGATCACGAGGACGAAGGGATATTCTACCTGGGATTCTGGCGTCACGAGATGGGGATTCAGGTGGGAACACTATCAAGGTCAAGAGAATTCATGTTTAAAGCTGCAGCCAAAGAAATTATCAATCCGAGAGTGCAACACGGCAATGTTGGGCCAAATGGTGTCATTGAAAGTTTATTTTATTTTATTTTCCGGGACATTGGCCTGGAAGGGGGTATGGATGGAATCGATAGGACAAAGAGAGCCTTTTGTCTGTGTGTCGCCATTTTTTTAAAATCAGAGATGGCTGAACGGATGTTCGTCAAACTTTCAGAGGTTCATGATTGAGCCCTGAGGAGTGTTTTGGGCAAAATAAAAAAAAATTAAAAAATTGAAAATTTTGAAAAAAAATAAAAAAAAGAAGTTGGCTTTTTAAATATTTTTAAAATAAACCTTTGTTGTGCCGAAACCTTTGTTGCGACGTGGAAGGTAATATTAAATGATCCCCGACCACGTTCCTTTGTGGGTGGAGGGAAGTATTTTAGGCCCCCACAAAAAATATACTGGGGGACACCGAGCACTCCGGCTCGTAATATAGAAATCAAAGCAAAGGTTTCGCACACGCACACACACACACACACACACACACACACCACACACACACACACACACACACACACACACACACACACACACACACACACACACACACACACACACACACACACACACACACACACACACACGTTCTGGCTCAGACGCCATCCTTGAAGGTAATTTCTATCCAGTATAATATGTTTACATTCTCATCCCACGTCGTCCTAGTAATAGTTGCTTGTTTTACATAAGTGGTGTGTGAGCAGCCAAGAGGAGTCATGGTGTGGGAATGTAAATATCATACACCAGATTAATCATCCCCATCACGCCTGGTGTTGGCTTCGTGGTTTGGTTAGGGTGGCGGCTTGGGATCCTCCGGTCCTGAGTTCAAACCCCGTTGGTCGCTGAATTAAAATACACCAGGAGGTTGACTCAGCCTGTCATCCTTCTGAGGTCGGCAAAATGAGTACCGGTATACTGGTAAGGGGGACACTGCATCAACGGCACAGCCGCGTAACAACCAATGATGCAACCAGCAGCCATAGGCTGCACTCGATAGAGAGAGTTGCTGAACTTTCAAAGACCCCAAAGAGTGGGTGAGTTATTGCCGGCATCCTGAACAAATTACAGATTCCTCTCCGTAATCACCGTCGGTCGAACAACAGTCCTGGTCAGCCGGTTCGTGAAATACCTGTGCTAAAAATCAGTCGTTACCCCAGCTCAACCCATGGTAAGGAAGAAGAAGAAGAAGATTTTTAATACGATGACTCACAGTGGTCATTGTCGAACGGTAAGGAAGAAGAAGAAGATTTTTCATACGATGACTCACAGTGGTCATTGAAGAAGAAGAGTTGTATTACAGCGCAGTTCGGTACAGCAGGGTGTTCAGCACCGATTGGACGTTGTTTATTAAGTACGTACACACCCCGTGAGGAAAGCCCGGGTTAATAGACGATGAAGTGTAATTATTATTTGTTTATTAATTCATTTATCAGTCTGAGATCCAGAAGGCCCACGTGACGTGGTGAGAGCGCAGTGTGTGAGCGGTCGCGCTGACGAGCCGCCGTCATGGCGCCATATATCACCCAGGGCGATACGAGGCAGCTTTGTGTTCCCGGGGTAATCGCCAAGAGGCCGGATTTCGTACTTCGCAAGGGTTTGTTTGCGGGACACCCTGACCTGCTGTGGCAAATTCCAGGAGCACAAAATATACTCTCATGCTTTGAATGTGCGGTTCCTTTATCAGCTCTCGGAGCGATGTTTGAGCCAGAGGTTTACATCAAGCCCCTTGGGGAGGTGAATACTGTGATCCACCCTCTCCCTCTCCCTCCTCTCCCCTCCTCCACCTCCCTACCCCTCCCCACACATCCCTTTCCTTAGCACGAAGTGAATAAATTCCATCCGACTTGATGAAACGGAAGCTCTGTTACACACACACACACACACACACACACACACACACACACACACACACACACACACACACACACACACACACACACACACACACACACACACACACACACACACACACACACACACACACTCTTTGGGGAAATTCCCACGGTGTGGAACGAAGTGTGGGGGAGAGGGTGGCATCGCCTATCAGTGGGGAAGTCCTTTTGAAGGTAAAGACACTGAAATTGAAGCCATTCACATGCATCTTCTTTTTATTTTGCTCTGCAAAATCGAGGCTCATGGAAGAGTGACGTGACATGGGATATGAACTGACAGTGGGGCAACAGGGCAACCCCCGAACGTCGAGAGGACGAGGATGAGGAGGAAGGAGAAGAAAAAAGAAAAATGAGAAAAATGAGAAAAAGTGATGAAATGCGCAAACACACTCACTCACTTTGGGTTATGAAAACACCCTAATGTGACGTCATAAAGAGACGTCATAAAGGAGGAGAGAGAGAGAGAGAGAGAGAGAGAGAGAGAGAGAGAGAGAGAAAGAGAGAGAGAGAGAGACAGAGAGAGAGAGAGAGAGAGAGAGAGAGAGAGAGAGAGAGAGAGAGAGAGAGAGAGAGAGAGAGAGAGAGAGAGAGAGACACACAGACACAGAGACACAGAGACACAGAGACACAGAGAGAGAGAGAGAGAGAGAGAGAGAGAGAGAGAGAGAGAGAGAGAGAGAGAGAGAGAGAGAGAGAGAGAGAGAGAGAGAGAGAGAGAGAGAGAGAGAGAGAGAGAGAGAGAGAGAGAGAGAGAGAGAGAGAGAGAGAGAGAGAGAGAGAGAGAGAGAGAGAGCAATATCAAGGTGTTGTCCTCTGACATGAGCATGATGGATCAAGAAAAACCACTGTTCAAGGGCAGACGAAGTAGCACGTGCACAACTATCAAATTTATTTTCCAGTGGAGCAAACAAATGATGACAGTCAAACGCCGAGACGTACGGACGGGCTCAGGCAGATCGGTGAACGCACGTGGCCGACGGAGGCTGCGCTGGTGCTGACGCGGTGACGTCACACGAGGCCCCCTAGCTGCGGCCGGGGGGGGGGAATGGGGGTCGGGTAGCTCTGAACATGCAGAGACACACATCGTCTTTCTCTACAAACCTGGCATGCAGAAATTTGGACAAAATTGCTTTGGAGGAATCGAACGAGCATGTTCGAGGAGCGTTCGAATGAAAACACCTGAAACCGAGCAGACATTGATGAGAAAAGCGAAAATATACACAACATGCGCCACTTTGGGTTAACCCCTCAATCAGTGTGATAAGAAAGTCTCCGACTTCAAGATTAGAACATCCACAGAACATGCACATGGGTTCGAAGGGCTCCTCATACGGGGACGCTCTTCAAATACAGGACGTGACGCAACCCACACTGCTGACTTGACTTGGACCCTAAACCAGGAAAAGGTTCGCTACGTTCGGCTCTTTTGGCCGATTTGAACCTTCTGTTAGGCTGGTACGATTATGCGCAAGGATTTGGTCCGGAGAACACAGAAACAAACGTAATGACCCGAAGCGACCGCGTCCGTAACGACAGCTTCTAGAACAACATGGCGTCGATGACATCACAGACGATGCTTTGTTTTACAGGCAATAACCATGCTGTAGTTGCAGGATGTTTGGGCATTCGTTCCTTGTATGTCTTGAGAGGTGTATTGCAATGTGAAAAAACTCCATCTCATTCAGAAAGCTCTTCCTTGAGAGTTGTGATTATCACGTTACGGCCATTTTGTTTTTGCGGCCATTTTTTTCCCCATGACATCCCTCCATATGGCGTACTACCGTACTCCATAATATAGGGGCACAAAACTTCGCCAGCAGGTTCAGGTGATGATGTAACTCCACCTTTTGATGGACCTTACAATCCATGAAGGCTGCAGGCTTTGTTGAGGATGTGTCATGTGGTGGTTCCACATGGATCTCTATCGTCACATACTGTTTGAAAATCTTACGTTCGTGGGCGAATAAAATCAACAGTTCAACTAATTATTAAGTAAGCATTAGTGGAATCTCACTCTCTCATCACTTCATTGTGTAAGCATCAGGACAACCCAATGCACATGATGGCCTCGCATCCTTTTTCTATTACTGTTATGGGGACACTGGGGTGCATTTGGACACGGGGGGGGGGGGGGCGGGGGTCATTTTTGGGACATCGCCTCGAGCGGCTCTTCTTGGCCAATGGTAAAAAGTTCCAATATGTAGTTATCCGTGCCAACACATTGGAACTTACAACTTTACGACATTGCACTGACATTTTACAATGTTTTCGCACTTCGTTATCACTGGTCAAGAATAGCCAGGGGATGGAGACCGGGAGCGTATGTTCCAATGCACCCAACCGTTGTCCTGTCGGCTTTGAGACGACAATTCGACTCGAGTAATCCATATACAATCTCAACATGAGCCGACCGTCTTGCTAACAGGCGTGCAAATGTACCCGCAGTGCTGAAGCACCGGAATGTAAACGAGTTTATACGATCTGCTCACATCCTTCACGAAACAGGGTCAAAAAGGTAAAAATAAGCACAATGACCAATAAATAAAAATTGACGGATCTAAAAATCATGATTTATACACTCTTATGCCCCACCCACCTCTCCTCCGCATTATTATCCTCCATAAAAGAAAAGAACAGTTCGAACATCCCGCACCTTCTCCCTTGTGTTGTGTGAGGCTGTGTGCAGTGTTTGAGTGAAAACATTTAAGGTACTTGGCAAGTGCATATCCTAAACATTCCAAAATTGCCAATTCATTAACTCAAAAAAAAAACTTTAAAAAAAAACTGGGTGGATCATGAACTATGGTTTAAAACTAGAATAAGAGCTTGACCGGTGCAGCTGGACCACATGGTGGAGAAGAAAGAAAAGCTGAATGTTCTCAGTCAGAGAAGAGGCTGGCGAAAGACATCCGTAGACTGCGAATCGACTCTGCTTTGGTCTCCTCCGGTGTGCTCGCTTGACCGATACCGGCTCCGCTCTCCCGGGTGCTCAAGGTTGAGGTCAACGACTGGGATTTGCTGAAATTGGATAAGAAAGTATAAGATTGGGGAGGTGGTGAGAGGGTGGTGGAATGAGGGGTGTGAGGAGGTGTTGCTGTTTATAAAGTGTCCTGTCTTCTGTTAGATATAACTTTACAAACTGGATGAGAAATGCTAAACTTTTTAAAACTCAAATGTGAAAGCTAAATGTTTTTTTAAAGACCATGTTAATGCTAAAACTTTTGAAACTCCATGCTTAAACTTTGAAAAGTCATGTGAGCACTTTACTTTCAATTACAATACTGCACTTTTAAAACAGGAAGTGAATCATCATCATACTATATAATTCGAGAAGTGTTTGTGGGTTTGTGTGTTTGCTTGCGTGTGGGTTTGTTTGGCTTCAATGCACTCCGAACCGCTGTATGGAATAAGGGAAAACTGGTAGTTGTACTCGGGGTGCTTCGGGTAGTGTTTTATCGGGTTAAAAAAATAAGGGAAAATTTATCGTCATGGGGTTCAGTGTAGAGGGAGCACTCCATTTCTCTCTGCATAATTGTGTATGGAATCGTGCCGCTTCCTGTGGGAGTGGTATTACAAGTCACTAAAATACACCAATTGTGGGGGAATTTTCCCATCCATAATTCTGGGGGAATTTTCCCGTTCGTAATTGTGGGGGAATTTTTCCGTCCGTAATTGTGGGGGAATTTTTCCGTCTGTAATTCTGGAAGAATTTTCCCGTCCGTAATTCTGGGGGAAGTTTCCCGTCCGTAATTCTGGGGGAAGTTTCCCGTCCGTAATTCTGGGGGAAGTTTCCTGTCTGTAATTCTGGGGGAAGTTTCCCGTCCGTAATTGTGGGGGAAGTTTTCCGTCCGTAATTGTGGAAGAAGTTTCTTGTCCATAATTGTGGGGGAAGTTTTCTCTCCGTAATTGTGAGGGAAGTTTCCCATCCATAATTCTGAGGGAATTTTCCCATCTGTAATTGTGGGGGAATTTTCCCGTCCGTAATTCTGGGGGAAGTTTCCTGTCCGTAATTCTGGGGTAAGTTTCCCGTCCGTAATTGTGGGGGAAGTTTCCCGTCTGTAATTCTGGGGGAAGTTTCCTGTCCGTAATTGTGGGGAAAGTTTCCCGTCCGTAATTGTGGGGGAATTTTCCCGTCTGTAATTGTGGGGGAATTTTCCCGTCAGTAATTGTGGGGGAATTTTCCCGTCCGTAATTGTGGGGGAATTTTCCCGTCCGTAATTATGGGGGAATTTTCCTGTCCGCAATTCTGGGGGAATTAGGCCATCCATAACGACAGGTTCGTCAGTTGTGTTTTAAACCGAGTGAACTTTTTAAAGTGCACGCGAATGCTGAACTTGCTGGATTTTAAAAACTCCTT
>NC_140962.1:151354119-151411619 GCF_056783735.1 Eptatretus burgeri | reverse complement strand
AAAACATCATGCAAAGAATAATCATGTCAAAGCAAGTGCGAACGATGAATTTTTCGAACTCCCGTGAGATGAGTGAATTTTTCATTCTTCATGCAATCACAAAACATCAAAAATAAAAAAACAGGGTTGGTGCAATGGCTCTCAGGTAGGTTACCTATTAGTGTAAAAGTCTCTGGTAATGGCAAGGCATTAATGACAGGTAAATAAAGACACATCGCGGTGGTCGATCGAACACTCTGCCATGCTGTGCTTCTTGAATGTAACCTCTTATAGATCAACCACAAAGGTAAACAGTGGGGAGATGGTCCCAAGGGGTCGACAGCAAACTCCTCTTGTACTTTTTGGTTCGCAGACACCAGCAGTTGGTTCGTGGGCGTCAGCAGTGACCACTATTTTCGTTGTGTCTGTGTCTGTCTGTCTGTCTGTCTGTCTATCTGTCTGATTGTTTGTGACTCTCTCCAGAACATAGCTCCGTGATGTTTGATGTGATCTTGATGAAACTTGGACACAAGCTAGATATCATGGTCTAGTTGTGTCTTTTTGTATGTGGGGCGTCCAGCGTCACTTGTGTGGGCGGAGCCACACCCACTTGAACTTATTTATTTATTTTTTATTCTTTTTCTCGATTTTTTTTCTCGCAATTTCATTTCCTCGAAGCTGTGCGTAATGTCCATAAGTACAACATATAAAAAAAATCTGATTTGATTTGGTTAATTTTGATGGAAGAGATAGGTTTTTATGGTAGGGCTTCCTCAAAAGCTTCCACTAACTCAATTGTGCCTATCGTGGCATTGTTCAAGAATGCCCGCGAACCATCGTCGCCTCCCGGCTAGTTTACACCCTGATTCAACAATCACGAGCAGAAGCCCGTGGTAAAAAAATACCACAGTATAAAAATAGAAGGGCACTCGGTAGAGCGCATACTTCCACCACGCAATGCCTGATCCACGAGAACATATCGGGCCTATTACATTTTTGAAATATCATGCTATATATTCGTTTTTGGCCCGATCTCTCAAATGGTGAAGAATCACTTTAAAAGTTAAATAATTCTGTTATCCAGATTCAGATCCAGATCTTCACAAAAATTGAATCAATTCTTCCTTGCCACACACCCAACGTGTCCACTAAGTTTCGTCCGAATCCACTAAATTCGTCTAACAACTCTTTGAAATATCGTGCTATATATCATTTTTGGCCCGATCTCTCAACGATGAAGAATCACTTAAAGAATTCTACTAGTCGGATGCGGATCCAGATCTTCATCAAAATCTAAACAGTTCGTTCTCGTCACACACACAACCTGTCCACAAAATTTAATTTGGATCCGTCCACAACTTTTTGAGATATCCTGTACACAAACAGACAGATAACATAGACAAGCTGGTAGGCGGCGAAGGGTCGCCGAGCATGGAAACTATAAGATATAGAGCAAAATGTATGTCATATAGCGGATAGGGAATCACCTTAAGATTATGCATATCAAATCTCATCCAATTCCATCTACTGATAACTACTCGGTATCCATTTGAATGAAAGGTACCGAAAATGCGGTATGAAATAGGAAAACCCCAAAGTTCGAGGGGGTGCTGTGGGTGAACAAAGATCGAAATCGAAAATCCGGCTCGATCGTTTGTGCACAATGTATTCCAGACGATTAATGTGAATTTTCATGACCATCCGACCATAACCCGAGGAGGAGTAGCATTTGGCGCGAAGGCACCTCTAGCTCTCGCATATTATCGATTTTTGCACTAATTGACCTTTGACCCCCTGACCTAAGCGAAATCGGTCAATATGTCCTGAGGCAAAGTTGTACTACTCATTGAGTACCATGAACCTGCAAAGTTTCATTCGTATCGATGCACTCACCTGGTTGCTAGGGGGCCTTCATTTTTTGCCAATTTCCATGCATACCCTTATTGTACGGGGCGCTGTGGGTAAAGTATTCCTTATATCACAAATATATTTGATAGAGCATCACCTGTAGATCATTCGTGCCAAATTTCATAACCCGACGTGGGATAATGGCTTTCGGAATTGATTTCACGTGAACGGTACCGATTTTGAAGGTTTTTCGGTTGTTGCGAGGGAACCAAAGCGTCCCGAGCAACCATCACAATTTCCAAAGCACTAGCTCATCAGATGTACCTACCACCCGAGTTTGGTCAAAATCGGCCCACGTTTACTACCAATTATGCTGATGACAATCGAACAAATAGACAGAATTACTGACAATAAGGGTCACCTATTTCGGTGACCCAACAGAAAGGGGGTGAAAACAATCCTCTTTCTCCTTTGGTGGCGGCGGTAAAAAGGGAGCCTTTTATTCTAGTGCTGGTTCAAAGAGATCAAAAATGGGAGGTTATGTATTTCTTAACAGCACAGAAAAAAAAAAGATTTCGGGAGCGATCGAAGCAGCTGTCTGTTGCTTATACACTGCCCAGGTTCAAGTTTTTTTTGTGCTTGAAATAAATGTAATTTTCCCGTACCTTTGGATTATTTTGAAGCAACTTTTATTCAATAACTTTTCTCTCTGAGGAGTGTTTCCATATTTCAGGGTGGGACAGACAGACAGATGGACAGGCAGCATTAGCCTGTTATATTACCCCACTACTCTGCAGTTTCTCAGGCTCGTGGAAGAGCTGCTACACAGGTAGATCAGGCACTCACACGCAGACAGACAACAGACAACACAGAACTTGACATTAGACAAAAACGGCCGTTGACCTCTTTTTTTGGTGTCAGTGGTGCCATCAAGTTGTGCTTTTCTCTGTGCAGTCAGTGGAGTCCCTTCATGGAGAAATCTTCCTCTCCAAGGAATGGCAACCCACGGGGTTTGTCTGTGTTCTATCCTCTAAATGCTGAGGATCCACCACGTACCGTTTTTAAAGTCTTTGGTATGATCCGGCCTGTGCTGAAATCGAACCGCCAACCTCCCAGAATTTTGCCTAACAATATTGCAAGAAGAGGCTTTGAGGACGTGAAAGCGCATTGGTTCACACTGTTAAAACGTGATCAATTTCGCGTCCATCCCGCATGATGGCGCCATTGCAAAGCGAATGAAGTTCATTCAAATGAGCAGCTTTCTCCGAAAGCCACAAAGGACATGGTCGATGAACAAAATAAAAATAAATAATGATGATAATAATTTCTGTAAATCGTCAATGATGAAAGCGTGCAAAATGCTGGTGATGGTAAGTAATTAGAAAGGGCAATTAAATGTAATTGCGGCCTTGAGTGGGATTAAAATTGCTCAGTTTATAAAGAGACAGAGACTAAAATCTCAGAAGATTACTCGGAAAGTCCCGGATGTAATTAAATTCTACAGCCTGTGTTGCTTTTCACTCTAAATGTTACACTTTTATCGTGGAACGCAGACACACACACAACGTTATTCATTAGTGTGGGGTGGACGACACGGACCGATCATTATTCTCTGAAGTTTTGCCATAATTACTTGATATTACTTCGACTCATTGGTTTTCCCCTATTTTATATACATGTCATGTGTCCATGGGGCCAGTTGTGTTTAATCCTTTATCTACTACTAGCAGAAGTTCCCACACCTTGTGCGGTTGGGGCAAGAGGATTCCAATGGTACGCAATATGATGGGGTTACTTCCGGTGGGCTGATTCTATCGATGGACAGACAGACAGACAGACAGAAAATACAACTATATATGTGTACAATGTACATATATACAAATATAATCTATCATAATAAATGCCATTGTGTGTCCGTCCGTCCATCTCCTCCATAACTCCAAAAACCATGAAACCGAGTGGCCCCAAACTTTGCATGCATACGAAGGGAACTCCAAGGTGGTGCATGAATGAAAATTGTGTGTTTGGGTCAATTTAAACACCCGTTTTGAAGATAATTTAGGGGGTGCTCATCACGAAAAATCAAAATAAGCCTTACCAAGATGGCGGCACGCCATTTTGGTCAGCCCTCTGTCAGTTCCTGAGAGTCTTAAACTGCCATTTTTTTTAGCCTGCTCAACCATGCCTTTGCTTGGAACAGGTCACAACGATTTTTTAACGATAGAGTTTTTTTTTCACTTTCCTCACTCATGTTATCGAATGCCTGTTCATCATCCCAACGAATCACTGGGTACACTGCAATACTTATAAACACCCAGAGATGCCAGCGTTTGTGGCTTTATTTCATTTCCACACATGTGATCACCTCCAGGATCTCTTAAACTAAGCCAAATTACAAAATTGAAGCTCCAGAATTGAACTTCACAGCAGTTCCGACTCCAAAAAGCGTTCATTTGGTCAATTCGGACATAGTTACAGATTTTGAGCATTTCCGGGAGGTGCTTAATATCATGGATTGACAATCGCTAATCGCTTGCCAAGCCAGCCGTTCCTTCTCAACCGTTTCATTGGAGTGCTTCCTTGAGTGCTTTTAAGCCACTTGGTGAGTGCTCTGAAATATTCACACAGTCACTAAATATTGTAAATCGATTGACTTGAACAAAGTTCAGGGACTACTCGCCCGTGTTGGCCCCGCGTTGTTCTGCGGTGCGTCCGGTGGTGGCTGGCTCGCTAAAAATGTGCAGTTTATTTTGCACCAAGTTTCCCCTTTTTGTACGATCTCCTTTCATTATACGACCCGTCATATAATGTCGAGAGGTGTGCACGTTCGCTCTGAGCTGTCTAGCCTGGGTTCGAATCCTGACTCAGCTCGAAACTGTTACCCTGGTGTTTTACAGGGAGGGTGATTCATTAATGTGTGTGCCGTCTCTTGGATGGACATTAAACTGGTCGTCATATCTGCTGTTGGAATCTCTCCCTCTCTCCTCTCCCCTCTGCACTCTCTCTCTTCCCTCTGCACACTGTCTCTCCCCCTCCTTCTCACACCCCTCTCTCTTTCTCTCTCTCACCCCTCTCTCTTTCTCTCTCTCACCCCTCACCCTCTCTCACCCCTCTCCCTCTCTCTATCCTCTGCCTCTCTCACCCATCCTCTCTCTCCCCCCTCTCTTTTTTCTAAAAGGATCTAAGCTCATGGTGGAGCTGCCACACACACATCTCACACACATGGACATGCAGACAGATAACAACGCAGGACTGTTAGATGAGACTAACACAGCCACCGAGTTTGGGGGAAGTGCCATCACTTCCCAGGGTACTCTGGGTACCAGTGACATCACAACGATGATGCCACTTTTCTCACCGCACTTCCAAAGCAGGAATTCCTACCTCCCCATGGAAGCCAACCTATGGGGATTGTCGGTGCTCTTATCCTTTTAAATGCTGAATGTCACACAAGGAAGCAGCAGGGACCATTTCTAATGTCTTTGGTATATCCTGGCCCAGGTTTGAACCATTGACCCCTCAGATTCGGAGCGGACGCTCTAACTTTTACACCACTGAATCTGGTACCACCAAGTACCAGACTTGGCTGGTATGATCAATGAGCACAGCTTTGGGATCTTTAACATCCACCAACGACCAGTGCTGGGAGACGGATCCTTGAGCTGAACGTCCTTCCGATGGATGGAGCACACATTGATGCCTCGTGCTGCATTTGAAACACCAGGGTAACAGTTTATTATCTGCGTTGGGATTCAAACCCAGGCTAGGCAATTAAGGGTTGTGTAAAGGTCGTGTATGCATACCTCAAATCCACCATGTGTTTCACCCTTTATCCTCCAAGAGAAATCCCTTTTATAAACTCCGGCGAAGTTTGTTCCATGTATTTCATGGGGAAAATGAAGCTCTAAGTTTGATTCCTCGAAGAGTTTACGTGAATTCCTTTCAAAAGTGGCACCTCGGAAATTAGCTTTGAAAAACCTCACAAAAATGGTGACGTCATCATTGTAGGTCGGGCCTTCCAAAAGGTCTTCATGGGAAAGCCAATGAGAGGCAAAGGCCAGAACTTTTGCCGAAGATTTCAAAAGTTTAAAGGGCTAGTTTTAATGATTGTGGCTGGTTGACCACACTGGCTTGTGAGATGTCTTGCCTGGTTTTGATTAACTCTCATCCTGGTGCTTCGCTGCACTGATAAGCTGGCTCTCCCATCTGTTGGCATTTGCTTGAGCACTTCAGAGATCTCAAAGTGCTGCTACCCTGGCCCCACATATAATGCAACCATCAGATGGACTTTGCAATTTAATCCAGATCGTGTGTGTGTGTGTGTGTGTGTGTGTGTGTGTGTGTGTGTGTGTGTGTGTATTTTGAAGTTTGAAGTACCGCATTGTTGCATGCTGTTCAACCTCCACCACATGCTTCAAAGGTGCACATGCACATTCACGAGAGGCCTCCACTGTCTCTGCTTACCACGAAGACCTAGCCCGCGTCCCGGCGGCTCACGAGCCTCACTTGAGCTGTGGTTGAGACTTCTGCTCCGAGGACGAGGCCGAAGACCCAGAACGTCGTTTGCTCGGACGAGGCTGTTGCGTTTTGGGGCTGGAGCCTTTCTGGGGTGCTCCAGATGACCCTGGAGGGTTCTGTGCAGTCTGCGCAGATCCTGAAGGTGAGAAATGGAGAATGCATTATGAAGTGACGTCACTCTTGAAGGAGACATTCCAATAGACGTGTCATTCTGTGGGAGGTTCCCAGGCTGTCTGGTTGGTGGAGGTTTATGAGGTATGCGTATGGCCTTTAATACGTCATCATTTAAAGATTTACCGAAATGTGAACTTTGAAATGAAGGTGCAGAAGCAATAAACAATGAACTCCGTTTGTGTTTTTGTTTTTCCAATTGTTTGAGACGGAGTGAAAAAGTCAAGATCGTCAGAGCGTTTCCCTGGAGAAATAAAACACACGAACTGGTGGTCGCTCCACTTTCACTGTGACGTCATAGAAGGAACAAACAAGGCAGCAAACGACATGTGTGCTTGTTATGTATTACAGTGAAGTGGCAACAACTGGCCGACCGGTTTAGGGGTAACGGAGTTCAATGTTCACCTTTTAGATCATTCCATTTTAAACTCGAGCCAGGTTCAACGCACCTGCCAGGTGATTCACTGACACGGTGCCGTCCCTCGAATGGACGTTAAACAGGGCATCCCATGTCGTCTAGCAGCATTTGTTGATGGACCTTAAAAGATCCCACGGTGTCCTTTGTGAAAAGTCGGTGAGCTATCGCCGGCACCCTCAACAAATGACAAATTCCTGCTCGAACCTACAAGGGGGCCTACATCACACACTATCGGCCAATGATGCCACTTCACAGTCTTGTGCTGCATACCAAAGAAGAAGGAGTGGAAGAAGACTTGTTGCACTCTGTTGCCTCGTGTGTGATTCTCACCCTTTGCAGGTGATTGCTGATCCTTTGTCATCACACTGTCCGTGGCGTGGATGGGGCTGCTCTTTGTCTGCGCAGCCGCACCCTTTTGGATCCCTCCTGAATAAAGGGTGACACAGAAGAACGTTTGTTTTTTTAATTGAATGCGTTTCAATGTCTGTGCCGTCTACTTATTACGTACGCAATACTGCGGAATTGTGACCCCCCTCCACTCCCCTTACTCATATTACCTTCCAATATTCTTCCTTCCCCTACATCCTTATTTACACCATCTCTTCTCCCAATTCTCTCAATTTACCCCCACCCCTTAACAGACCATGCTCTTTTTAAGAGTGCAATGTCTTTCTTATAATTACAATACAATTACAATTACACCCCACTGTAAACATCTCGGCGCTTCATCCACCTTTACCCGGATTTGGTTGTTCATTGAATGCGTCCGAGACTGATACGACAACCTCAATCAGCAAAGCAAAATCCAAACAACTTGTGCCTCGATAATACACCTGCAGCCTCCATGCCACACAGGTAAAGTGCTGCTGAAACCTGATTGGCGCATTGAGAAAGCCCCGCCATGATTGGCCAACGAATCGAAGGCCGAAAGCTCAGGTTTTGGAGGTTGTTGGCGTTCCTAACCCACCGAGACGCAGCTCTACCAAAGAGCATGGTTTCTGCCGTTTTCAGTGATAGAAGCCAGAAACCTTCACTGGAGCCGTTGCAGTCTAGAATGTATTGTAAGCAACCTTGAGGCTGCTGCATGGGAGCCTGGACTGGGGACGCTTGAGCTCCGGCCTTGGCTCCTGCTTGGGCCTGCAGGAAACAAGAATAGGTCCTGCGAATGAGTCTACGTAACACTGCACGTCCATATTCTTACCGTCTTCATACAAAGGGTGTTCAAAGCAACAGGGAAGTTTCTCAATGATTGGAGCTGCTGTTTTGTATTTACAGGTCGAGGCTCATGGAAGAGTCAAATGATAAAAGTGTTACGACGTTCACCGACATCCCGTCTTCATCATTTATCTTCTACCAGCTAATGATAGCACAAGGGACACCCGCTTTGTGATGCAACCCCCTGCCAAACCGACCGCTTATAATTGGGTCGGCAATCGAACCCCGTACGAGACAGCACGAAGGTAGGTGTGCTACCTGTGCACCTTCCTGTCAGACTACAAACAAATAAGAGCGGAATAAACAAACTTGAATTTCTGATTGAAAACTTTTTGCAACAAGCTCAAATGAGCGAAGATCCTCGTCCTCTTAATGATGACGTCATAAAAACGAATATGACGTCATTGTGATGTGTCAGGTTTGCGATAAAATATCTGTGCTAATGCCCGGCTTGATTCCCACAAACAAAATTCAAACAGCTTGCCGAGTTTTGGAGATAATGGTATAGGCGATTTCCATTAGCGGCGATATTATGACGTCAACTTTTTTTCTTGGGAGAATTTCCAAAATTGGAGATGGTTACTGCCTGCGCGTGGGCTTTCTGCATATACATGGCAAGTTTCACGAAGATCCGACGAAAACTCTGGGTTGTGAAACAAAAAAGGTCCAAAAATAGGAATGACGTCATAAAAATTGATATGACGTCATAGTGATGTATCATATGTGCGGTAATTCATATCTGCTAATGCCCTGTTCGATTCCCATAAACAGAATTCAAAAAGCTTGCCTAGTTTCGGAGATAATTTTTTAGGTGATTTCCATTAGCGGAGATGTTTTGACGTCATAACTTTTTTTCTCGGAGGAATTTTCAAAATCGGAGATGGTTACGGTCTGTGCAGGGTATTTTTACATATATACGCCAAGTTTCAGGAAGTTTCGATGAAAACTGTCGGCTGTGAAACAAAAAAGTCCACAAGAAGAAGACGAAGAACAACAACGTGAGTAAGACTTGGAGATCCTCCACGAGGATCTAAAAATCTTTGGAAAATATGACCCATGACGTCATAACCAACTCTGGAGGGATGTCTCTCATGAACGAGGTCACAATATTATTTATAGGGAAGAAAGCCACAAATTGCCCATATCACTGATTGCGGTGTTCCAGTTGTTCACACGATGGTGTCGTGAGTGCGCAAGAGATAGTTTTAAGCTGGCTGTCTTGTGTACACTTTCATACGGATGGTGCAAACGATTTTTTGAATAGATTAATTCTTTACATTCGGTCGCGACATTGGTCACAGTTCCAAATGCACAGGTGTCATGTCGGGTTGAGCACATGGCCTGATCTTCTCTATGCAATGTCAAGGCTCATGGAAGAGCAAGATGAGAAAGGATGGCAGAATATTGTCTTTTCTGATAGTATCTCGGATCATGGAAGCGAGAGGTGACAGAAGGCTCATGGGAGAAAGGCAATGTGCTGACAATGAGACAGTGGGGTCAATGTTGAACAAAACAAACAGGAAATGAGGAAAGAGAGGAGGGGAGGAAGCACAGGAAGTTGGCAGCAAGACGATTGCGTTAGTTTGGGTTAATGGAGTTAGAAAGGATTGCGGGTAGAGATGGGGAATGGCAGGACATGGTGGCTGGTAAACCACCTGTTCGAAACTTTAGAGGGGAGGGTGCGGCTGGACTGCTTCCAGCAGGCTATTCCGCAAAAAAGACGGAAAGAGGAATAAAATTGACAATGCTGGATTTGAGGACGGTAACCAGGAGGAGGTTACTGCAAGAACTTGCACATCCTGGAGTTGCTGGGGAGGGTCGGAGGACTGCGAGAGCAGAGGGAGCGACATCGGAGAATAGACCTGAGAAAACCGCAGAGATCACCGACCTTCATGACACGTGAGAGCAACAGACCTTGTGCTTCGGCCTCAACATTGGAGATTCAACAATGTTGCGAGCTTTATATTCCACAGAATCCAACAGAGAAAGTTGTGATGCTGGAGCAACGGCCCATAAGGGAGAGCGGTACGCCAAAGGCCTTGTCGGCTGAGTCGTTTAGATTTGAGAAGGAATGAGTCGGAATGACAGAGGATGCCCAGTCTGCAGCTGGCTTTGGAGACCAGCTTTGCTGTATGGTCAGCACAGGAGAGGTCATGGCTGATTGTGAGGTCCAGCAGTTCAAGAGTCTGAACCTCTTTCCAAGTGACTGACCATAGAAATAGACAGGTGGAATCATCTGATGATTAATCCTGAATGACAAGGTGAGACAATGGGATTTCCATCCATTGGAACCACACTCTGTGCGGAGCGTTGGTGCTGCCGAAGCAGTCTCCTTGGCTCGTGGGCACAATCCTGGACGGGTCACCACTCCGACACAGGATACCAGCAAGCTGGCACTCATTTTGCCAACCTCCGAAGGATGACAGGCAGAGTCAATCCCACCTGGTATTAATTCAACGCGCGAGTGGGAATTCAACTCAGGATCCTAGAATCCCAAGCCCATCACCTAACCATTAAGCCAACACCAGGAATAGTAGGATTTGCCAGGTTTGAAAGACATATTCCATTTATCAGATCAGCACATCGTCAATTCCACATTATCAGAGAGTGACAAAGCTGCTGTCTCCTTCTCCGTATGCAGCACAAGGCTGTGGGTAGCATCATTGGCTGAGGGCGCTGCTGTGCCACTGATGCAGTGCTCCTTTCACCAGTACACTGGTACTCATTTTGTCGACCGCGGAAGGATGATAGGCTAAGTCAACCCCACCTGGTGTTAAATCAACGACCGACAGGGGCTCAAACTCAGGACCCGAAGATCCCAATC
Source organism: Eptatretus burgeri (assembly GCF_056783735.1). Classification (NCBI taxonomy): domain Eukaryota; kingdom Metazoa; phylum Chordata; class Myxini; order Myxiniformes; family Myxinidae; genus Eptatretus; species Eptatretus burgeri. The sequence continues at coordinate 151,400,646 of NC_140962.1, read as the reverse complement.
CAGTCATCCTAACCGCTAAACCAACACCAGGCTTATGTGCTATCTTCCTGTGAGTGGAATGTGGGAGTCATGAATGCGGAGTCATTGACAAAAAGAAAGAGTGGCTTTTCCAGACCAAATCCTATTGCGAGCAGCACAGGAGGAGACAGGTGAACAAGGGATGAACAAACGAACATGATCTGACAAAATGAAAAACTTGAAGGTAGTTGTGGATGGTTATTGGGGGTAGCAAAGAGAATCAGTGCGTGATGGAAAACAATGACAGTCGGCTGCCAATGTGAAGCAACTGGACTGACGCAGGAAGTCGGGAGGAAAGTGTGACAAACGAATGCAGTTGAGGAGTGAACTGAGATTGTGGAAGTTGATATTCCAGAGACGAGTAGATGAGCATGTGTCGGCTGGTATGGTTGGCGAGGAGTGGGGGCAAAGCTGGTAGTTAGCGTAGGACCGGATGGCCACCAGCTTACCTGTGATGAAACAGTCACAGGTATTGTGCCTCAGCTTATGTTGTGAGATGCCAATGACCTACAGAGCTTTTGGACCGCACAGTGTTCAAGAGCGAGAGGTGGGATGACGGTGTGCCGGTAAGAGGAGGGAAAGGGAGATACTTTATTGTATGACATACAAGTGCCTTATAGGCCAGGTGAAGTTTGAAGGTACCGATGAAGGACTTGGTCAAGCAGAAAACCAAGCCTTCTGGCTTTGGAGATTACCTTGTTAAGATTATGTACACAGGGGGTCTTACTTTTGAGCAAGTTCCAGCAGTCGAAGAGACCAATACCTCCCAGGGATTCTCATGGAGACACATTGGTGGGTTGGATTTCAATGTTTTTTTTGTTTTTTTGTATACCTTGTCGAGGCTCATATGAGAGCGAACACACACCGCACAGCAAGGGGAGACAGGAGGGGAGGGAGTGAGAAGGACAAAATAGTGGGTAACAAAGACATTAGATCTGTGGAAGGGAGAGGGATGGGGGCAGGGAACACGGGGAATACAAGATGGACATTACAGGGACTTTCAGGAAGGAAAGCAGAAAAAGGAAACCTTCAAATTCCCTGCTTTCCTTCCTGAAAGTCCCTGTAATGCCCATCTTTTATTCCCCATGTTCCCCGACCCATCCCTCTTCCTTCCACAGATCTCCTGTCTCTGCTCCCCACTGTTTTGTCCTTCTCACTCCCTCCCCTCCTGTCTCATGCCCCCCTTGATGTGCGTTGTGTGTTAGCTCTCATATGAGCCTCGACAAGGTATACAACAACAACAACAACAAAAAAATTGAAGGAGGTGGGCTTGGGTGGATTATCGGGGGTAGAAAAGATCGAGGATTTGGATGGGGGATGATAAGAGGTGGTGGTGAACAGCTGTTTTGAAGGCCTGGAGGGAAGAATGGGATTGAATAGAGTGAGGGAGTTTATTCCAAAGGCGGGGAAAAAAGAGGAATGAAAGAGTGAAGGTGAGCAGTGATTCGTGATTTTGGTAGTTTTACCAGAAGGGGTTGTTGGCAGACCTTGAGCACCCTGTGGAAATGTGGCGGGGACAAATCGCAGAGAGAGCGGGGGGGGGGGGGAGGGCTGGAGAGGAGACGGTAGAAGACAGAAAGACCACCGACCAGCCTGCGGTGAGAGAGTGAGAGGCCCAAAGACTTAGCCTCATCACGGGAGATGCCAATGATCCGAAATGCCCTGGTTTCTACAGCGTGAAGCTGAGAAAGGTGGGAGGCAGGAGCACCAGCCCAGAGGGGGGAGCAGTACTCCATCAATCTGCGGACAAAAGCTTTGTAAGTGGTCAGGAGCTCAGGTGGGCCGAGGAAGGACTTTGCACGATGAAGGATTCCCAGTCGGCGACTGGCTTTGGAGGCGAGGTTTGAAATGTGGCTTTCCCAGGAAAGGTCATGGCAGATAGTGAGACCCAGAAGCTTGAAAGAAAGGACTTCTTCCAGAGGATTGTTGAGAAAGTGGATGGGGGGGGGGGGTTTCTAAACGCTCCTTTCAGAGAGACATAGTGGGAGTGTGAGATTTGTCCGGATTGAAAGACAGGTTCCACGTGTTGGACCAGTTTGTGATTTTACCCAGATCTGCAATGAGCGATGAAGCTGCTGCTTGCCGGTCTGAGGGATGACAGATGGCACGGCAGAGGGTAGAGTCATCAACAAAGAGATAAAGAGGATTTTCCAGAGAGTCGGAGAGAGTTTCATCATTGATGAAAACCAGAAAAAGAACAGGGCCCAGAACGCTACCTTGAGGAACTCCAGCCAGCACAGGAAGAGGGAATGAAAGAACTCCATTTAGGTCCACACGTTGACTGCGACAGAAGAGGAAGTCTGTGAGCCACGAGTGGAGATGGCCTTGAATACCATGGGAAGAGAGTTTGGTGAGCAGGGCAGGGTGCCAGACTGTGTCAAAAGCACGTGATATGTCGAGAGATATGGCTCTGATTTCATGTCCGGCATTGAGGACCTCCATCCATTGTTGGGAGAGCAGAAGCAGCTGGTCAGAAGCAAAGAGAGCAGAAGCAAAGATGCATCTATCCAGGGTAGAGTGACCTGGTCTGAAACCAAATTGAAGATCAGAAATCAAGCCAATGGAGAAGAGTTCTGGTGACACACCCTCAATGATGTAAGACATGTGGATTATTTGTCATGTTCCAAGTAATGGATCAGATTCTATTCTTATTGAGCGATAGAGCTTCCCACCGATTTGTAATCATTCGGAAGCATCTTGGCATATAACTGGCGTACAACCACAAGGTCCTCCAGGAATAAGTCTGCAATGGGAGATCAGATTATTACCCTCGCTGAAGGATTCGGAGAGGGTATTACATTGGGGTTCATTTGTTGGCTGCTCGCTCCGCTCTAGAGCACCCTTATTCTGGACATTTCCATCTGTCGTTGTCCATCTGTCCGCGAAATTTTGGTCAAGCCGAGGGGCTAAACCACTCAACCGATTCCAATTAAATTTGGTAGGTAGGACCAATATTTCTGGGAATCGTGTGCTTTCGAATATGGGACCCCGGGCCCGAGCTACGGCATAGCAACGGTCAAAGTGGTCAAAAAATCGAAAAAAATCAAAAAATAAAAATCGAAAAATCGAAGATTAGAGTTCTGTGCGCAATCTATCTCGCTCCCTTCATGCCAATTTGCAGCCATAACAAGAAATATTTATAGGAGGAGATAGGTTTTGGGCGAGTACATGTCGAACATTTCAGAAACGGTTAATTGTGAATATGTCAAAGAGAAAGAGTCTGATTTTGATGAAACTTGGGTGAAATGTGTACAATGTTGCAAGCTTGCATGTACACAAAAATGAATGGTTGCTATGCACACCTCCGTTGCTTAGCAACAGCTAAAATACTGTATCGTACATCGTACACTTATTGTGGACTGTACATACAAATTACGAAAATCTCCGATACATGCATACTCTAACTTTTGCTAATTTGTACTCTGATCATCGCGCCGTGGCCATTCGATTGTCAAAGAATGAAATTGATTGATAGCATGTACATAAATATCGGCTCGTCGCGTCGGCCAGCTTTCCATCGAGAGCGAGCAGCCACGTCGCCTACCGGCTTGTTTGTCTGTTTGTCCGCACAGAACTTTCGTGTTTTTCTCCGCAACTGCCTGTTGGATTGAGACAAAAATTTCACCATTGGTGCGACTACTCAAATAGCATGCATTCCTGATAATTGTGACGTCATAGGTGACGTGGTGTGGCAGCCATATTGGAAAAACAGAAAAATTTTGGACCTCTGTATCTGAAACTGCACCAAGGAAAAAACTGAAACTTGGCACATGGCAAGTTCTCCTCATGGGGAATTGAAGTGAGTTTTTTAATGACATCATAGGTGCCCTCGTTATGACGTCATAATTGCATTTGTAGAATGCCACATCTGATCAGTATGAAAATATTTAAAGGTCATCTGGGGATAAAATGGTCCACAGAAAAAAAATTCATGACGTTAACGGTGACGTGATTCGGCAGCCATCTTGTTAAAAAAAAAAAACCTTCAAAAATCTTCTTCTCTGAAGTGGCTGAACAGATCGAGGCAAAAATTTATACGTATGACCACCTGTCCCTGAGGAACAAAAGTTCACACATGTGATGTCATTTGTCACATGGTTTGGCAGCCATATTGCATTTACCCGAAAACCAATAAAAATCTTCTTCTCCAGAACGGCTGGACAAATCGAGGTGAAACCTCACACAAGTGTTCCCAAGCCATGGGTGTACAAATGGCACATAGTATGTGCTCCTCATGGGGAATGTGCGGTATCTTTATGACGTCATAATTGCATCTGTCGCACGCAACATCCAATCATTATAAAAATGTTTGAGGGTCCTCTAGGGATAAAATGGTCCACAATCTTTTTTGATGATGTCATCGGTCGCGTGATTCGGCAGGCATATTGTTTTTTTTTTTCAAAAAAAAACAACCTTCAAAAAAATCTTCTCTGAAATGACTGAAACGATCGAGGTGAAACTTTACACATATGACCGCCTATTGATGAGGAACAAAAGGGTCACACATATGACGTCATAGGTCACATGGTTTGGCAGCCATATTTGATTTACCCTAAAACCTATAAAAATACACCACTCAAAAGAAGTCCTGGAAAGGGTTTGCAATCTCTGATTGCTTTTTTTCTTGTTCTTATTATCATTGTCACTAATTAATTATTATTGTCACTAATCGCCTCGTGCTCAGACCGTAATACATGCGACCAAAAGGTCTCTTTGGGTGAACCTGGATCGAAGTTGTCCTTGTGTGGACGGCCGGCCAAGCGTGCACACCTGGTCCTCCCTGACCTCCTCATGCGCTGACAGCAGTTCATTCATGCGGCCGATGACGAGTTCAGCAATTTGTTGCTTGTCATCATCACGATGTTCACCCATCAACGGCATTGCAGAGTCCATCAGCTGTGGGGGCAAGGCAAAAGAGAATCAAAAGTTTTTCTACCGGATAATATCACATCAGCTCTGATTGCACAGTAGTGCTGCTACTGTGGGACAAAACTCTACGCGAGTCCTAGTTGATTGGGGCAGGAAAATTGACTTGGGAAAACAGGGATGCAATGGCCTGTTCTTTTTGAAAAGCACCATGCGGTCTTCATGAACGTTAGCGGATAGCAAAAATGGCTTAAATGCATCCTCCGAAGGACGGCTCACCACTGCCATTCTTTTTCTTCTGTATGAAGCACAAGGTGTAGGGTGTGGCTGTGCCACTGATGCAATGCCTTCTGCAGGTTAGGTGCGGCTATGTGCGATCTTTAACATCCATCAACTAATGCCAGCAGATGGGAAGCCCAGTTTAACGTCCATCCAAGGGACCACAGACACATTGATTACCCTGCCTGTGAAACACCGGGATGACAATTTATACTTGGGTCCGGATTCAAACCCAGGCTAGACAGCTTGGAGGCGATTGTGTATTCCTCGAAGCCATCCTGCCAGCCCACCTCTGCCATTGATGCAATGCCATGCCTGTGGGTATGTGACAGTTTAATAGTCAGGTCGGGAATACAGACTAGACACGAGGTAGGCAGACTAGGTAAACATACTTGGTATCAACTGGGTAGACTAGGTAGACAGATGAGACACGAGATAGATTGACACACTAGATTAGACACTAGGTTGTGAGCTTAGACAGTTCAATAAGTGAATCTGCCACGTATGAGCTAATCCTGCCAACCCAACTTACAATTAAACCAAACTACCTTTGTGATTAAAACGAGTATATATAGGTGTTGGAATTGGAGTCAAACTTTATTCGGGTCAGAACAGAGTCATAAATATTAAATGGAGGATGATTCAGCACACACTCCCCAAACCACGAGGTATTGGTGTGCCCGTGAAGTGCGATTTAATATGCATACATGGTCGAGGCTCACGGAAGAGCTCAGATCATCCTGATCTTGTCACCCCATTCTTACATCCTTCTTCATTCAATATTTGAGTGGTGCCATTTGATCTTTCAACACTGTCCCTTTTGGGTGGACCTCTATGGGAAAACCGTGAACATAACAATCACCCTCAAATATCTTCCTCTCGACATTGTGCGCATGAGTTGCGCTTGTGGATCCCCCTGGTGAACAGTCCTTTGTGAATTTGACGGAAAAAGATGCATTTATTCGAGGCCTGGAGCGTGTTCTTCCATCCCTAATGCTGAGACCGCTGTTGATCAACCGCTGCAATGACATGTCGTGTTTGAGGAAGGCGTGGTAGAGAATCCTTTACTTTGGCACTTGGGAGTACTTTCAGAGTTTAGTTTGCATCCAAATGTGAACCAACACAACACCGAGAGGTTGTATTCAAACCTCTTTCACCGAGCTGCTGCATTCTCTGTACGTGATTTGGTGCGAGAGTGGGTTTTTGTCTACATGGTCGAGGTCCGTGGACGTGGCAGAGCAGAATGGAAGAGAACAAAATAGAAAGGGGGAACACCTACAGCAGAGTAGATGAGAAAGTGAGATCATGGAGAGATGGATAAGGTCACATGGGAGTGAAGTAGCTGCACACAAGCTGAATGAAACAGCTAGAAGAGGTAAGGTAAAGTGGGGATGAAATATCAAGGAAGCAAACCAATCGACAACTAACATATGAAACGCAGTGAGGGAAGGGAGTGCTTGGGAATGGGGTCGTTTGGGATAGAATATATCATGAGTATGGATGGGGGATGGCCTGAGCTCGTGGTGAACAGCTGTCTTGAAGGCCGAGATGAAGAATGGGACTGAACAGACTGGGCAAGTTGGCTCCACTGGTGAGAGAAAAGAACAGATGAGTGGAGGTGAACAGTGAACCCCAATTTGGGGAGTTTAACAAGAAGAAGGGCACTGTCAGACTGCATGTGCCCCATACAGAAACCTGGAAGGGACAGTGTTGTCCACAAAACTTTGGAGATGTCCTCATTTTGTGGTGCTATGTGCACATTATGGAAAGCAGAGAACACTTTACACCAAGGAATCATTCAATAAATATGTGTAAACTACATATTCAACTAAATGGAACAATTATTGTGGATGCTCCTTCACAGTGGTTGTACCCAGGGACCAAATCTTCCCCATTCTTCCCTACTGCCTGGATTCGTCAGGACAGTGCAGTCATGGTCAGAGTGCCGATTGGTCTCCATGGACCAACCCTTTCCCTCTTGTCTCCCACTCTCCCTTTCCCTCTTGTCTCCCACTCTCCCTTTCCCTCTTGTCTCCCACTCTCTCTCTCTCTCTCTCTCTCTCTCTCTCTCTCTCTCTCTCTCTCTCTCCATGAAAGCAGGGGAACACCATATCTGAGATGTGGGGATCTCTGAGTCACTCCTGGGAGATCAATCGACTCTGCGGATACGGGGTAATAAAGGTCATAATCGTAATGATTAGGGTTCAGCGTAAAACAACTCAAAAGTTCCAAGGCTTGTTGGTCTTAGTTAGGAAAGATTCGAGGAGACATTAGAGAATGGACAATTTACCTGAGGATATGATAGAAGTATGTGGTCCTCACATAACTCAGTTTAATGTAACTAGCCCACTCTTCCGTCAACTTTCTCTATAACCAGGAAGCCTAGTTGTTGTTTACATTTAAGGCGTTTCAAAGAAGATTGCCAGAATATGTGCAGGTGGTGTATTTTTCATTGAGGTGGAGATAGAGGATAGAACACGGGGATACGGCTTGATGGTTTAAGGAAAAAGAAAGCGGAGATGGAGGAAGACTCCTGAGAGAAAGAGAGCGAGAGAGAGCGAGAGAGAGCGCGAGAGATAGAGAAAGAGAGACAGAGACAGAGACAGAGACAGAGACAGAGAGAGACAGAGAGAGACAGAGAGAGAGACAGAGAGACAGAGAGACAGAGAGACAGAGAGAGACAGAGAGAGAGAGAGAGACAGAGAGACAGAGAGACAGAGAGACAGAGAGACAGAGAGACAGAGAGACAGAGACAGAGAGACAGGGAGAGAGACAGAGAGAGAGAGAGAGAGAGAGAGAGAGAGAGAGAGAGAGAGAGAGAGAGAGAGAGAGAGAGAGAGAGAGAGAGAGAGCGAGAGAGAGCAAGAGCGAGAGCGAGAGAGAGAGAGAGACAGGGAGAGAGACAGAGAGAGAGAGAGAGAGAGAGAGAGAGAGAGAGAGAGAGAGAGAGAGAGAGAGAGAGAGAGAGAGAGAGAGAGAGAGAGAGAGAGAGAGAGAGAGAGAGAGAGAGAGAGACAGAGACAGAGACAGAGACAGAGACAGAGACAGAGACAGAGACAGAGACAGAGACAGAGACAGACAGAGACAGAGACAGAGACAGAGACAGAGAGAGAGAGAGAGAGAGAGAGAGAGAGACAGAGACAGAGACAGAGAGAGAGAGAGACAGAGACATCGCAGATACGAGAGAGAGCGAGAGAGAGAGTAAGATAGAGAGTAAGAGAGAGACACCATCAGACAGACATTATTATTATTAGAGAGCAAGAGAGCAACATTCGAGTAGAGAGACACACAGACACACACACAGAGAGAGAGACATTAGCAAAGAGAGACTCACATTTCAAGAGAGAGAGAGAGAGAGATTATCTCACTGTCTACGAGAGAGAGACATTGCCCATTGCCTGCTCCATTGAGAGCAAGAGAGAGAGAGAGAGAGAGAGAGGAGAGAGAGACAGACAGAGAGCATTGTCTAGAGAGCGAGAGAGAGAAAGCCTAGAGAGAGAAAGCGAGAGAGAGAGAGCCCAGACATTATTGCCTGCTATTATTGCCTTATTGCTTCCAGAGAGACATACGCTTTTTCTACATTGCTCAGAGAGCATTATTGCCCAGAGAGCGTTATTATTACGCTCCATTCATTGGTCACGTTTTTCCTCCTATTATTATTGCTCTCCATTAATAAGCATACTACATATTAAGCCCACATACCCATATTAAGTCTACATACTGTCTACACATATTATTGCTCTCCGATTAATATTCCAAGACAGCCCGTTATTAGCCCCATATTCATATTATTGTCTACATTATTGTCTATTATTGAGACATTATATTGCTCCATTATTTGTCTGGTTATTGGACATATTACTGTCTACATGTCTACATTACCTATATTAAGCCTCCACATTAATTGCTCATAGACATTATAAGCCCACATATGTAGCTAAGCCCATGATATTGCTCCATATATTAAGACATTAGCCCAGAGAGAGCATATTATGCTCCAAGAGTCATTAGAGAGATTACATACATATTACATACTACATATTGTCTATATATTGTCATTATTGCTGATTCACTATCTACATTCATTCATTATTAATTCATTATTAATTCATTATTCATATGGCCCAGAGAGAGCCCAGCTTAGAGAGATAAGCTAGAGAGAGAAAGCGAGAGAGAAAGCGTAGAGAGAGAAAGCGAGAGAGAGAAAGCGAGAGAGAGAAAGCGAGAGAGAGAGAGCCCACAGAGAAAGCCCATATTTTATATATATTTCATATTAAGCGAGAGAGAGAAAGCGAGAGATGAGAAAGGGAGAGAGAGAAAGCGAGAGAGAGGAGAAACTAGAGAGAAAGCTATATATGTCTACATATTTATAAGCCCTAAGTATATACGTCTGTCTGTTTTACATATGTTTGTCTGTACATATGTCTATGATTATGTTTGCCAGTTATTCATTATTGCCTGCTATCTATATACATCTATATCTATTATCTGTCTGCATTAATCTAGCTATCTATATATATTATACATATATATATATATATATATTATATACAGTTTCATATTACATATATAAGCTCATATAGAGAGAGACAGACAGAGAGACATACATATTCATATATACTAGTGCCTGCCTGCTCTCCATTTTACTAAGCCCATATTGCCTCCACATACGTTTCTCCTACATATTATACCTACATATTGTCTCCACATATTAAGCCTACATATTATTAGCCTACATATATACATTTCATATATATATATATATACGTTTTCCTATATATTATTGTATATAGAGCCCATATATATATAGCCTGCGATATATATAATATATATAATATATATATCTAGCCTACATATTCTATAGACAGTTATCGCACATATATATCTATATATTGCCCACTAATATATATATATGTATATACATATATTCATGCCCACATATCTGAGAGCGAGAGCTATTATATTCGCTATTCTCTATTATTATTAGCCATATATATATATCTATATATACATATATATCTTACATATTCATATATATATTATTAGAGATTTATCTATACATATCTACCTGCTATTGAGCCATTATATTATTATTATTATTATATATATTACGTTTTTATTATTATTATTATACAATTATTATATTACATATATATATTATATATATATATATATATTATATATATTGCATATATATATATATATATATATTATATATATATCATATCAGAGAGATCATATGAGAGGTTGTCGTTATATATATATATATATATTATTTGCCTGCTGTATCATATATATAGAGAGAGAGAGAGCAAGAGATATTGTAGAGAGAGAGAGACAGACAGACATGTACAGAGAGAGATCATAGAGAGAGAGAGCCATGAGAGAGAGAGAGAGAGAGACAGATCTAGAGATGAGAGAGAGATGCTCCAGAGACATATTATATTATTATTATATATTATTATATATATTATATATATATATATATATATGCCTCCATATATATATATATATACAGTTTAGACATATATACATATATATATATATATACACATATATATATTATATATATATTATATATATATATAAGCTATTATTATATATATATATATATATAAGTATTATTATATATTATTATATATATATCTATATATAAGTTTATATTATATGTTTCATATATCAGATACATTGCATGAGAGACCAGCAGACAGAGACAGAGTTTATGAGAGAGACAGACAGACATGAGAGAGACAGCGGTATTAGAGAGAGGGACATATAGAGATTACAGAGCGCCCAGAGAGAGCGAGAGAGCGAGAGAGAGAGAGAGAGCCTACTTCTACCATATACATTAAGCCTATTATTATTAAGCGAGATACTGAGCCTATATATAAGCGACATATTAGAGCCTACAGAGACAGCCTAAGACATTGTCTATATATTACTGTACCATATTATTATTGCTTCCAGAGATATATCTAAGCTCCAGCATATGGTCTGATTATTACATAGTCTACATGTCTACATATATATTGCCCATATTTGTCTATATATATCTACATATTATTATCTATACATATATATCTATATATATATTATTATTATATATTATTATTATTATTTTATATACAGCTCAGAGACCATAGTCTGTCATTAGAGAGAGAGATTATTATCTATTCTGCCAATTAGAGAGATTATATATACAGAGAGAGACAGAGCAAGAGAGAGAGAGAAAGAGAGACAGACAGACATATTATTATTACACATTAGACAGAGAGAGAGCAAGAGAGAGAGAGACAGACAGACAGACATATATATTATATATATATATATTAGAGAGAGAGAGAGAGACAGAGAGACAGAGAGAGAGAGACAGAGAGAGAGAGAGAGAGCATATATATATATCATATTATTATATATTATTATTATTATTATATATATATATATTATATATTTTATATATATATATATATATATATATATTATTATTATATATTATTATTATTATATGCTCATATATATTACAGCCTATTATTATTATTATTATTAAGCCCATTATTCATATATATTAAGAGAGAGACATTAAGCCTCCATATTATTAAGCGCCTATTATTATTGGAGTAGTGATATTAATAAGCCTACATATATATTGCCTACATATATATATATATCTATATATATTAAGCTCCATATATTAAGCCTACATATTATGGCTCTTGTATTATTATATAAGCCTTCCATATTGCCTACATATTGCTCTCCTACATATATCTACATATATTGCTCCAGAGACATATTGCATATTAAGCCTACATATTATTGCTCCATACATTGTCTATATTATTGTTGCTTCCACATATTAATAAAGCTCACATATATTGCTCCTATATATATTGCCTCCATATATTAAGTGTTTTCTTCCTACATATTATTGTCACAGAGTGATTTTTTTTATACATTATATTGCCTATTATTATTACGCTTTTCCATATATTATGTTTAAGCCCATATTAAGCTTCATATATTATTAAGCTCCATATTATTTGTCATTATTGCTTCCATATTATTGCCTATTATTGCCTGTCATTATTATATATTGCTTCCATATTAAGCCCATATTTATATTAAGCCCATTAGACATCTATGCATATTATTATCTTAAGTATATTATTATTATTTATCTATTATTATTGCTCTATTCCGTTATTATTGCCTATATATTAACATTATATCTGCTATTACTAAGTCTACATATTATCTGCTATCTTGTTTTACATACATAGTTTTTCCAGAGGCATTAAGTCTATATTATTATTGTCTATTATTAAGTTTTCACACATTGTCTACATATAAGTTTAACATATTATATGCCATGGCCATATATATCTACATATATCTTATTATATATATATGTTTTCTGGTTTGTCTTGTTTTTATTGCCTATTGGTCTGCCATCTGCTATTCGTTTATTCACATTTGTTTGGCACATAGCCATATATATATATCTATTTATATATATACGCCATACACACACACACACACACACACACACACACACATATTTTTCACATATATACACATATTATATCACACCATTACGCTCACATTATATGTCATTACATATTATTATTATTATTATACACATATATTATTATATATAGTATTACATATATTACATATATTATTATTATTATTAATTAATTATTATATATACGCACATACATATTATTATTATTATTATTATATTCTATTATTATTGATTATATACATATTATTCCATATATTGCCCACATATGTATTAAGCCCGTTTATTATAAGCCTAAGATTATTATACACATATTGTCATTATATATATTACGTTTTCCACATATTACGTTTGGTATATATATTGCCTGTATATATTATTATATCTATATATAAGTTTATATCTACACATATATCCTATATATTAAGCCCATATATCTACATATATTGCTTCTCCATATGTCTTATTATATTATGTTTACATATATATATGTCTACATATATATAAGCCTATATATATTAAGCTCCATATTATTGCCTGCATATTATTGCTCTATATATTATGTCTACATATACGTTTTCTCACATTGGTTTTACTATTAAGCCTACATATTATATATCTACAGATACATTTGTCCCATATTTACATATATATATGTTTTCTATATATATTATATATATGTCTATATATAGTATACATATCAATATCTACATTATCTGCTCAAATATATATTAACGCTATACAGTCATTTATTGTCACATATATTATATATATCTACATATATATTATTATATGTCTATCTTGTACATATTATTATATACATACAGAGACATATTTCACACATATCACATATATACATATTATATATATATATATATATATTATTGTATACATATATATATTAAGCCTATATATTAATATATACATATTATTATATATACAAGCCCACATATTATAGCCTACATATTATTTACAACATATTACATATACATATTACAGCCATAGTATATTATAGCCTACATATTAAGCCTGCAGAGAGAAGCTCATAGCCTATATAAGCTCACAGCCTACATATTAAGCCTGCTTCAAGACACAAGCCCAGCACATAGCTAAAGATATATGTCAGAGCATATTAAGCTATACTTATATATATTGTCTACATATATTAAGTCTATTATTATTAAGCTCCATATTATTAAGCCCACATATATTAAGTCTTGGTCCATATTGCTTATGTATATATTTTATATGGCATATATATATGTCACATATTATTATATATAAGCCTACATATTACAAGCCTACATATTAATTGCCTGTTACATATTCCACATATATTGCTTCAAGTATTATTATTGCTCCTTACATACATGAGCCTACATATTAAGCCTACATATTATTAAGCCTATATTACATATATTGCTCTTCCATATTATTATTATTGCCTTCCATATTATTACGTTTCCACATATATCCATATTCCATATATATTGCTTGCTATTATTACATAGTATATATATTGCTATTCTACATATTCGCATATCTACATATATATATATATATATATATATATATATATATATATATATATATATATATATATATATATATTATATATACATATATTATATACATCACACATGCATTGCCACATATGTCCAGACATACCTGCTCACATTATTACACATCTCATATTACACAAGCTCTTAACATATTATTATTCACATATTCTACATATTGTCTACATAGTGATGCATAAGCCTCACAGCCCATATTCCAGCCTACATATCTACAAGCCTATATACAAGCCCACATATATACACATACACATTATTGCCTACATACAAGCCTACATATTAAGCCTACAGCATGAAGCCTCCACAGCCCTCAGTTTTACATATTGCTTATATATACATATTCCACATTATTATTATTATTATTCACATATTATTATTACATGATCATTACATATCTATTATATTCTTATATATATGGAGAGACATGCCTTCCCAGAGAGAGGACAGATCGAGATCAGTGATATATCACATATATATATATATTATATATATATATATATTATTCATATATATATATCTATTATACATATTATGCACTGTATATATATATATCGCAGCACATACAGACATCAAGACAGAGCCAGCATTATTATTACTCAAGAGACAGAGAGAGAGAGACACAGCATATTCTGGAGAGAGCAAGAGAGAGCATATTATTATTATATTACATTCGTTCACAGAGAGACAGACAGAGAGCAAGAGAGAGAGAGAGACACGACACACACAGAGAGAGAGACACACAGAGACAGAGGCACACACACATACTATCATATCACATATATATATATATATATCTATATTTATATATATATCTATTTATTGCTTCAATATATATTATATATATATATCAGAGGGAGATATACCAGAGATATATTACGAGAGAGAGATAGAGAGAGAGAGAGCTATATAGAGAGAGAGAGCTTCCTAGAGAGAGAGAGAGAGAGAGACATATTATTGCCTCCATATTGCCTACATACGCTTTCCAGAGAGAGAGAGAGAGAGAGAGACAGACATATTGCTATATTGCTCATAGAGACAAGAGAGAGCCTACATATTATTCGTCTGCTATTGTCTACATATATCGTTAGACATCTGCTATAGAGAGAGACAGTGACAGAGAGCAAGAGAGAGACAGCTAGAGAGACAGAAAGTTTAGAGAGAGAGAAAAGTTTATATATCAGTTTATATGCTATATTAGAGAGAGAGAGAGAGAGAGAGAGAGTTTATGGCTAGAGAGAGAGAGAGAGAGTTTTATAGACATATATAGTTTTATATATATGTTTTTCTATATATAGAGAGAGAGAGAGCGAGAGCGAGCTATATAGAGCAGTTTAGAGAGAGCGAGACAGAGCAAGAGAGAGCAAGAGAGAGAGAGAGACAGAGCAAGAGAGAGAGAGAGAGCAAGAGAGAGCAAGAGAGAGAGAGAGAGCAAGAGAGAGAGAGAGACAGACAGAGAGCAAGAGAGACGTACATACAGTTTTAGAGAGAGACAGAGATATATATATTTGCTATAGTTTGCATAGCATATATATAGGTATATATATGTTTAAGAGGTATGTTTTAGAGATAGAGACATAGAGAGAGAGAGAGAGTTTATATATATATAAAAGTTGGTGACATATATGTTTTTCTTCTATATATATTGTCTATAGTTTATATATATAAGGTTCATATATATATGCCTACATATATATATATATACTATAGAGAGAGAAAGAGAGAGAGAAACAAGAGAGAGAGAAAGCTATATGTTTCATATATATATATATATATATGCCTACATATGCTTGTTGCATATATGTTTATATATTCATATATACCTATATATATATGCTTACATATATATATATTTGCATGTTTTATATATATTAAGTTTTATATATATATATATATATGTATATATATATATATATATATATATATATATATATATATATATATATATATATATATATATATACATATCATATATAGCCTCCCATCAGAGACAGACATATTAGACAGAGAGAGAGAGAGAGAGACGAGAGAGAGAGAGAGAGATATTTATTTGTTAGACAGAGACAGACAGACAGATATAGAGAGAGACACATAGAGAGAGAGAGACAGAGCGATTATATATATATAAGTTTTACATATACAAATATAACATATATATATTAGACATATATACAGCAGAGAGAGCAGACATTATATATATATAAAAGAGAGAGAGAGACATATAGAGGAGAGAGAGGCCAGAGGCATATTATCGCCATATATATATATATATTATATATATATGCACATATATGCCATTATTATACATATAGATATAGCGAGAGAGAGAAAGCGAGAGACATATTAGATATTAGATTGAGAGAGAGAGAGAGAGAGAGAGAGAGAGAGAGAGAGAGAGAGAGAGAGACAGACAATTATTATTAGACACATTATTATTATTATTATTATTATTGCCGCCCCGTTATTATTATTGTCTATATATTCACATTATTACTTTTTACTGTTTTATTATTATTAAGCTTTCATATTTATTAAGCCCATATTATTAAGCCGCCCATATACATACAGCCTATATATTATTACATTATACATATTATATAGCCCATATATACGTGTATTATTATTCATATATCAGCCTACATCAAGCATCAATCACATACATATTTATTATTAGAGAGCAGAGAGAGATTCCGAGAGAGAGAGAGAGAGAGAGAGAGAGAGAGAGAGAGAGAGAGAGAGCAAGAGAGAGAGAGAGACATCATACAAGCCATTACAGAGAGCACAGAGAGAGAGAGAGAGAGAGAGTGTAGAGCGAGCATAGAGAGAGCATCAGAGAGAGCGAGACATGAGCATATTATTATTATTAGAGAGAGAGCTTCCAGAGCAGAGAGAGAGAGAGACAAGAGAGAGCATAGAGAGACAGACATAGACAGGTTATTATTATTATATTACAATATTATTCTATACAATTATGCATTGGTCTTACATATGCCTGATATATATTGCTTTACATATATTATTTCATATATATATATATATATTATTACATATATATATATATATAAGTTGTACATATATGATATATATTGCTCCGTTTATACACGCTTTCCAGAGATGACGCCATATATATTAAGTTTGCATATTATTATTCTTATATTCTATGCACATATTGCTCTCCATTATTATATTGCCTACATTACGTTTTCCATATTATTATTATTAAGTTTACATATACATAGCCCACATATATATATACACGTCTGGCATATATATTAATGCCTGCTATTAGTCTACATACAGCCACATATATACGTAGCCTATATATATATACATACATTGTTTCACATATACTGTCTATATTATAATATATATTATATATATATACATATTGTCTACATGTCTATATGTCTACATATTGTCTATATATATATATATATATGCCATATATACATATCACACGCATTATTATATCATATATATATTTCAGATTATTATATATATATATATATATATATACATATATATACATATATATCATATATCATATATCACATATTCATTATATATTCGTCATATTCTAAGACATATTTCACATATCTACATATACTACAAATATATATTATTGCACATATATTATCTACACTACATGCACATATCAATATATTATCAGATATTATATATTATTGCACATATTATTATTATCGTGCCATTATTATTATTCAGAATACATTAAGATCACATTATTTCACATTAGAATATTATTATTATTACACACACACAGCGACAGCGAGCCCACACACATTACACACACATTATTATTATTATTAAGCACATAGCATTACAGAGACATATTGCTCATGATAGTTACACATATTATACACACATATTATTATTATTATTATTAGCATTATCTACATATTGCCTACATATTATTGCCCAAGACATTAATATTGGTCTACATTAAGCTTCCTATTACAGCCTATTCATTACGGCTTCCATGACATTGCTCCATATTATTGTCTATAGCCCATTATTGCCTATTAATACATGTCACACATGCCCACATATTGCCTACATACGTAATATCTACATATTAAGCCTACATACATTGTCTAAGAGAGTTATCTACATAGACATCTGCCTAACATATTATTGCCCCAGCTCACATTGCTTCCAGACTATATTGCCTACATACATTGCCTCCAAGACATTGCTTCCACATATTGCTCTACATATTAAGCCTACATATTATTGCCCACATATTGCTTCCAAGACATATTGCTTCCCTCCAGCATATTACTGCTTCCATATATAAGCTTCAAGACATATTACTGTCTACATATTACGTTATTCCACATATTACGTTATTCCATATTATTATTCATATTGCCCAAGTCACATTATTATTCGCGTCTTATTAGATTATTCATTCATAAGCCCATGCATTTTACTGTCTCATATATTAAGCCTCCGCTCACATATTCATATTCAATATTCATTCGCTATTAAGCCTGGCATATTCATTCTGCCCGGTTATTCAGAGAGTCTGCCATATTCACATTCACATTGCACACATATTATTACCTACATACACCATTCACATATTAAGTCACACACACACACACACACACACACACACACAATTATTATTATTGTCTATCATTCATATATCCGCACACACACACACATTTAGACACACACCACACACAGAGTCCTTACATATTCATAGCACACACACACACACACACACACACACATACATTAGCCTGCTATTATTACTGGCTATTCACATATTAATATATATTACATATTAAGCTCATATATTATATTAGAGATTATTATATATGCTACATCACATTATTAATGTTTCCACAGACATATTACAGAGACATATTATTAAGCCTACATATTATTGTTATTAGCCTACATATTGCTTCCATATTATTATTAATCAGCGACATTATCGCACATATTGTTTATTATATTATTACACATATATTGCTCTTACATATTGCTTTCCATAGACATATTACACATATTATTAGCTTCACACATCACACACACATAGAGGGAGAAAGGCCCAAGACATATGGTTTCCCATATTATTATTATTATTAAGCGCCAGAGCATTATTAACTATGAGACATACCATATTAATAAGCCCACAGCTGCTGCTTTTCCTTACATACATATTGCTCCAAGACATACGCACCCCCCCCATTTATTATTAGCCTACATTATTATTATATTAAGCCTACATATTGATGACATTATTCATTCATATTATTATTATTATTACGCCATCCGCTATTATTAATGCACATTATTACGCCATTATTATTATACGCGTACACATTATTATTATTATATTATTTCATTATTATATATTATAATATTATCGATTATTACTCGATGGCTATTAATATCCATCTATTATATTATATACATATACACAGACATATTATATAAGTTTACATATTAAGCCCATACATGTCTACATATTGTTGCTTCTATACATACACATTCATTACGCCCATATTACGCTTCATATTACTGTCTACATTTTTCCAGCCTACATATATTATTAGACATATTATTTCCGTTATTAGTCTAATAAGTTTTACATTATTAAGAGAGCTATTACTGTCTAGCCCATAGTCTACATTATTATGGACATTACGTCTTACATTACGGCCTGGTCTATTATTGATAAGCCCGCCACATGACAGATACATATTATATTATTACCATTAGCCTGAGAGACATTGCCCACACAGTTCACATATTATTTCAGAGTCTACATTACTGTCTACATGCCTGCATAGAGAGACACGGGGTTCTATATATTATTGCTTATTATTATTATTATTGCTCACCATACATACAAGACATAACACATGTTTTATTCGACAGACATACGACATTATTACAGCCTCACATTACGCTCCACATATTGCCCACATTACTTCCATTAATTACGTCTATTGCCTACATTAACGGCCTTTACAGCATATTCCATTCGCTATCATATATGTCTTACATACATATGCTCCTACATTATTATTATCATATTACAGTATTTATTATTATTAAGCCATACATTATTACATACATTATTATTATTATTATTATTATTCCATTATTGCATATTACTGTCTATCTATTCCACATATACATATTATTATTATTATTAATTATTATTATTATTATTTTACACTATTATTCATTCACATAGCCCATATTATTATTATTATGTCTACATATTGCCTCCGCATATTGCTCCGCATTATTACTTATTATTATTATTACTGCTTCCGTTATTAATATTGCTCTCCTTGGCATATTTAAGCCTGTTATTATTGCTTGCTCTGACTATTGCCTATTATTAAGGTTTCCTACATTATTGCCTTACATATTATTGGGTCTATGCATGGGTTCCGCCCATATATTGCCTACATATTGCCCATGGTTACGCTTTCTATGACATATTGCCTACATGCCTCCATTATTGCTCTATTATCATTCCACATTAAGCCTATTACATTAAGCCCACATACGTTACTCCATATCTGCCTATTATTATAGCCTACACAAGCCCATATTATTATTGCCAGCATATTATTGCCTGGCATATCCGTTCTATTATTGCCTACATATTATTGGGCTCATACATATTCCCATATTATTTTTATTGCCTCCTATAGACATGCTTCCTACATTCACAGCCCATATTCCGCTATTCAAGCCTATACATATTACACATTATATATTATTATTATATATTATATCATCATTATTATTACATATATACATCAAGACATCTATATAGAATACTATTATATATTATTATTATCTATATATCGCATATTCATATTATTATTATTATTATTATTATTGGCCATATTACTCCTTATTATTTACACATATATATATACGCACATATAGCTACATTTATTGTCACTATATTAAGCTACATATTATTATCATACGTATATATCATATTATTATTGCCTACATATTATTATCATCGCTATTTCACATTGCCTATACATATACATATATTATTATTGTTTATATATATATATATATTATTATTGTCACATATATATATATATCATATACTATTGCCTACATATTATTATATTATTATGTCTGCCCATCTATTATTATTATTATTACATACATATACACATTCACAGCCCAGAGCATATGCTATTCACAGTATTAAGCCCATTATTCACTATTCGCTATCCTGTCTTGCGAGAGAGAGAGCGAGAGAGAGAGACATATTCGCTATCTATTATTCCGCCATTTCGCTATTCCGGTTATATATATAGAAAGAGCTAGAGAGGAGCGAGAGAAGAGAGAGAGAGAGAGTTATTTATATATATATATAAAGAGAGAGAGAGAGAGAGAGAGAGAGAGAGAGACAGAGCGAGAGACAGACAGAGAGCAAGAGAGAGAAAGAGAGAGAGAGCCAGAGCTGAGAGCGAGAGCAGAGAGAGAGCAAGAGAGAGCAAGAGAGTAAGAGAGAGAGAGAGAGCACAGAGAGCAAGAGAGCAAGAGAGAGAGAGACAGAGCTGACAGCAAGACCACACACACACACACACACACACCCCCCCCCCCCCCCCCCCCCCCCCCCCCCCCCCCCCCCCCCCCCCCCCCCCCCCCCCCCCCCCCCCCCCCCCCCCCCCCCCCCCCCCCCCGCCGACACAGACAGAGAGAGAGAGAGAGCGAGAGAGCGAGAGAGCGAGAGCGAGAAAGCGAGAGGGAGAAAGCGAGAGGGAGAAAGCGAGAGAGAGAGCGAGAGCGAGAGCGAGAGCGAGAGCGAGAGCGAGAGCGAGAGCGAGAGAGAGAGAGAGAGAGAGAGAGAGAGAGAGAGAGAGAGAGAGAGAGAGACCAACAGGGTTGAAGGATAAAACAGAGAGAGACTTGGACAAGTAATGGGAGTGGTGAGGAATAAATGGCTACAGATTGATTGGATTTGGGTGAAATTGCATGGTAATGAGTGTTCGCCTGTGTTGGTGCTGATAAGTTCCTTTGTGTGTGGGCCTCATCTCATTTCGATTCCAATCTCATTGCCACATGTGCCTTATTCCATTCCGAGACTTTGCGCTCCACTGTCCGGGCCCCATCCCAAAACAGGTGTCTTATCCCCACCATACTCTCCCTCCTCTAACTCCCCCTCATGTGTGTATAAACCATTTCCACATCCTCCTTCACAAAACACCCAACTTATTGTGCGCATTCAAACCTTTCTCTTTTCAGATGATGTGTGTGAGCACAAGCCTGTTTTGTTCACTTCTCATGCTTGGGTTGGTGATATGACTCAGGAAGGATGTGTGTAGCTGCTTTCTCCTCCATGAACCTCTTCTTGTATGAAAACCACGTGATTGTGGTGGTGGCAGTTGATATTGTTTTGGTAGCCATGGTAGTCGTAGTAGTTGTAGCTTTGGCGTCAATCGTGGGAAAATAAATAAGTAAATAAATAAACATTAAATGTGACGTCATTCGTGACGTCATAGCACTGTGTCTTGTCATTGGTCGACAGATAAATGGCTGTAACTTGGGAACTGCTCGTCCGATTGATATCAAATCTCGAAAAAGCACATGCGCGGGTCCCTAGCAATATTCCTGGCAAGTTTCAATCAGATCAGACCGTCAATCGTGCAAAAAAATAAATAAATAAATAAACATTAATTGTGACGTCATTCGTGACGTCATATCACCGTGTCTTGTCATTGGTTAACAGATAAATGGCCGTAACTTGGGAATCGCTCATCTGATTAATATCAAACCTTGAAAAGGCACATCCGCGGGTCCCCAGCAATATTCCTGGCAAGTTTCAATCTGATCGGACCGTCAATCGTGCAAAAATAAATAAATAAGTAAGTAAATAAATAAACAAACATTAATTGTGACGTCATTCGTGACGTCATAGCGCCGTGTATTGTCATTGGTCGACAGATAAATGGCCGAAACTTGGCCGACTTGGCCGATAAATGGAGAAACTGCGGTCGGTCGCACGCACGCACGCACGCACGCACGCACGCACGCACGCACGCACGCACACACACACACACACACACACACACACACACACACACACACACACACACACACACACACACACACACACACACACACACACACACACACACATTGTTGGAATTATTGATAGATATCACATATTTCCCATAATTCCTACTCATCATGGATGTAATGTGTATTGACCTCTCCCTTAAAGGAAAACCTCATTGCCGTACTTAATACACATTTTATACCTGGTGTTGGCCTAATAGTTTGGGTGGTGGGCTTGGGATCTGAGGATCCTGAGTTCAAATCCCACTCGGATGTTAAATTAGTACCAGGTGGCGTTGACTGCCTGTCATACTTCCGAAGTCAGCAAAAATGAGTGCCAGCATGCTGGTTTACTGTGTCGGAGTGGCGACCCGTCCAGGATTGTATCAAATAGCCAAGGAGACTGCTTTAGCAGCACCAACGCTCTGCATAGAGTATGGTCCCGATGGATGGATGGATGGATGGATGGATACACATTTTGGGGCCATCTATTCATTCGAAATGCACCATGATGGTGGTGAAGGTGGCGATGGTGGTCGTGGTAGACCAAGTAGAAGGGAAAGTATTGAGAGGTTGGGAAGAAAGGGGAGAGAAGGGACAGAAATTCGGCATGAGGTCAGAGTAAGAGGAGGGAAGAATAGAGGCCTAGGTGAACCATCACAGGCTGTATTAAACTTTTCCGGTAATATTTCCTGGCGTAATGGATCAAGTGGTCCCGACAGTGTTTTAAACACATCAGCAATAAAATGTGATAATACAATCCAAACAACTTTAAATGAGTTTTTAATTTCCTTTCCCAGAAAAGTCAGCGGCATCGCGCGAGCTCGGCCAGAAATAATCACTCATTTGCTCAAATCTGGGGAAAAACCTCGATTGGATCATGCGCTCTTATGAGCACGCAGCTGTTAACAGGGCTGCCATTAAGAGTGCACCAAACGGATGTATTTTCGAAGTTAATCGGTGATGGAATGTGCAGTGAAAGCGAGCCTGGCTGAGCATCAAAGGATTTTCAAAATGGCTGCACCTTGCCCTGACATATTGAGTACAAAGTGAGGGCTCGAACCTTTCCACGTCATGTTTCCTGGAAAATAACTTCAGTCCATTTAGCTTGGGCAAGAGATTTGTGCCTTTCCAAATGCTGTGGTTCCCACTCCTCTGAAGAGGCGGTAAAATGTCCGAGCCCCCCTCAAATGTGCAATACAATTGAGTTATAAAAGGTTCGATCTTGTTTTCTCATTCCGTGAATAAAACTACTCATGGAGGCCAGATGTAGTTCGGCGGGTAAATGGTTAAGCTTTGAATTGTACCATCTCGGTTATAATTCCCATGGGATTGGATCCGACTTATGCGAGTATCTGGTCTTGTGCTACTAGGGGGTGCGACATTACAGAGTACTCCTGAGTAGTTCAAACACTGACTCTGGCGCACACATTTCCTCATTTACAAACCTCATAATTTCTTATGGTCTCTGTAAGAACTTCATCTTCAAATTTCTCATGAGGACCAATTGCTGCCAAACTAGTAGCATATCTCCATGACACAGTAAGCCTGTTGTACTCAGATCTCTTTTGTTCACCTGATGCTCTTCTCCCACCTCAAGTCCCTCCCTCCCTGCTCCTACCACCTCCAGCTCTAGAAATGAGTGTCACATCTCAAGTTCTCAATGGCATCAAGTTGGCAAGAGGAGTGCTCCTCTTTAGAAGAAACCACTTTCTTGTCGAGTTCCCCACCACCTGGCAACCGGGCTTTGGCTTACCACGAAAATAGGTGGGTCCACCTGAACCACTTCCTCATTGATCAGGGTTAGTATGCAGCCAATGGACAGAGACAGGGTCTCTATGATAGCCTTCACTGTGGATGTGGACAAGTGCATATTAGGAAGCATATTGTGGAGGTGTGCACCCTTAACAGGCTGGTGGAGGGACTGAGAACCTCAAACTTTACAAACGAGGACACTGTGACTTGGCTTGGCCCAATTAAGCTTCCAAAAATTAATTCATGAATAAGGATACACAAGGCAATGAATAAATGGTCTGTTTGGTGTTGCTATATGAGCATATGGATTATGATGCTGGAATCCCAGGTTCGAGTCTCACACCCTCCACCGATTTGTATATTGTCGATATACCGACATCCTCATAATTCGTGTTCAAGTACATCATCGTCTCACACGTCAATGACCTGTTTGTGGTTCAAGTACATGTACAAGCTCCATCCTGAGAAAAAAAATGAAGGCATGGATGGATTTCATGGAACAGACTTGGTGGCGTATTGATTCGAGCATCTGCTCTGAGTCAGAGAGGTCGGTGTTTCAAACCCGACCCCGGCCGAGCCATACTAAAGATTTTTGAAATGATTCATGCTGATTCGTTGCTTGGCGCTCAGCATTTAGATTATATAGAGCACGGACAAACTCTGTGCGTTGGCATCTCCAGGGAGGAGGAAATGCCTCCTTAATTGCCCTGCTGAATGACTACAGCAAAGTGACATCCACAAGATGGTGCCACTGGTACCTTGAAAAGTTATGTCATTTCATCCAAGTTCAGCGACTTTGTTGTCTGAGGTCAAGCAGATGACTTGAGGGACGAAGAAGCAGAGGAAACATGAGGAGGAAGAATAAACGTGTTACTTTCCAGAGGAGTCTTGTCGCGGACTGATCACAATGAGAAAGCCTGAATGCATATTTGATGGGGACACAATGACAACAATTTGGTCTGCTGCTGGCATCACAACTGAAGCACGACTCCAGGCCACTGACCCAATGTTGCTGTCGATTGAAGCAGGAATTTGGAACTTATGACCATTACATGCAGTGGATCTACTTGCAAGGGCCTTCGCGGCTTTACATTTCTTAACGCTGCCTGGGGGAACTGATGAAAGTTCCATTGGAAGTGTGCAATGCAGAAACATTGACAAAGAAAGAAAGAAATCCAGGCAAAAAGGTAGAGGGAAGAAGAGAGTGAGATTAAAAAAAAAAAAGATTACTTCATCACTTGCGTCCAAATAATCCACAAAATACCATGATTTTAAATTGCAAGGTGCAGCTTTGCAATGATCTCTTTTAAACAACCGAATATTCCCTCCAGGCCACCGGTGTGCAATTCTAACCGGCCTCGCGCACGGATGGCCTGTATATTTATTATGAACGCAAAATGTGACAGAAGTATCGACCTTCACCACCTTCCTCTTATGCTCCATACATGTCCCTTCAGTTGCATCACTGCAACGTCCTCACAAACTTTTCCTCTTCTCCACATATACTCCACTCTGCCTGTAAACTTTTCTTCTCAAACTTTCCTCAATATAAAATTTATTGACATAACAATTCCATGGAGGAACTACTCTCTTTGTTTGCCTTAATAAGCTACAAAGCTTCCTTTTCTTTATTCAAACGCTGTGGTACCTGTTCTCGTTGACCACCACCACTGGCCTGTCCATTCTTCTGTTCATCCTATAATATTGTGGAAATGGCTCCTACAGGTTATCAATGTGTAGAACAGAGCAGTTATTTCTTTAAAGTGAATGTCTAGCAGAAGAGTAAAGCAATTAATTGTGATATCAGATATTCATCGCTTTTTTGTCTAGTATTTTCCCAACGTCTGTGTCTAAAATTTCCAAACCTCTTGATCCCATTTTTATCAATCTGCCTTCTGTAATCTGTCCTTTCTGTTATTTTTAGTGTTCTGCTCGGACGGTGACACGAGTGTTGGCGGCAACAGCCGTTAAGCCGTCGCAACAAGCCCGGGTTACCTCCGAGAGATCAGGGTGAGAGTTCATGGATGGGTTGCTCCACCAAAGCGGCCTAAAGGTGAGGGCAGCCAAGGAAGTGTGAGGAGAACGTCCTGACTTGGAACGCTGAAGGTTGCATCTGCTCGAGAACTTCTGTGTGGAAGCCACGCTCCCATCCATTGGAAGCCACCCTTCTCTTTACTTCTCCTTGGCCCACGGCATGAGACATTAACCTCCACAGCCTACTTAGCCACATCCTGTAGGCTTCGTATTGGGTTTGTCACAACTCTCTTTTGTCTTGTCACCCCCTGCCTTGTCTCTCTTACGTAATGTGAATGATTGGACACAGATAAGGCACGGGCTTTCTTAGAAACTCCTGTTCATTTGTTTGGTTCGTAGGTGTGTATCTGAAGATGGTTAATGGGATTGTTTATTTTTATGTACCTGTTCTTGCTTTCTTGTGTTTCCTTCCTCATGCCAGTTGCAATTAAATATACCTGGTGTCAGGGTGAATTCTGGCTGTCTTTGTTCTCCGGGGTGATTAGGGGAATATCCGTTAAGGGCCACAGTGATTCAACACCGCATAGTCACATCAGGCTCGCTCAGCCTAATTTCCATACTATGTGCGACACCTAATTGGCATAATGCTGGCTCGATTCAGACTTCCGATCTGTACGGTATCATAGCATTTAGACGTGAGATCCGGCGGGGAAGACCCCAAAATGGTCAATCGTTATGGATGTGTCGAGACGATTCGCCAGATTAGAATTGGGCAACCGGGCCAAAACGGAGTCGGGCAACCACAACATGTTCGACTATTCATCTCACTTTGATATGGTATTTTCATTTCTCTTTCCTCCTCAATTTTTTTCAAGATGTCCAAACCATTTGAGTCCATATATCCGTATTCTCACACTCATGGGAATTCACTCTCGTCATTTTCTAATATCTTCATTACCTCCGCCACCAAACATGGACGGGGGTTATGTTTTCACCCCTGTCTGCCTGAGGTCTGGCTGCTTGTCTGTGAGCAGGATATCTCAAAATATTATGGACGGATGCAGACGAAACGTGGTGGAGAGTTTGGTTGTGTAACTTGGACGAATTGATTCAATTTTGGTGAAGATCCAGATCCGGATCGAGATACGAGCTTTATTTATTTTATGAAGTTATTTTCATAATCGAGAGATAGGGCCAAAAACGATATACGGTTCAGGTCCGGATGCAGATTCGGCCTACCAGTGGGATACAAAGTGTAAATGGTTCAGCCTCGAGGAGGTATGTGCTCTACAGAGTTCCATTGTAAATATATATTTTTTAATCATTCAATTTTACACTGAGGTTTCTCAACTAAGTGCATTGCAAAGGCATTTAGGTTTTTCTCCAGTTTTTGCAAAGGCCAATGTGGATGATCTTGTGTAACAAAGTTGGTGTAACTATTACATTGAAGATCTTCATTTTGACCTTCTCTGATATGTGCGTTCTTTTCCACAAAAGTGACTTTTTAGATTGTTATTGGATGCCACAGTTGCGGCTGTTAGATGCTGTTGCATCACCAACACTGTCCATGTGGAACATTTATCACATCGTTTGTAATCTCTTACTATTCTCCTTGTTCCACAATTGACTCTCTTTTCACTACCATTCTTTATTTACACTGCCAACAAACAAATCCATTCCCAGGATAAAATAACACACCACTCGACTTGCTGCTGAAACGAGTAGGCCTTAGAATACACACTTCCAAATAAAATCAATACAATTTCCCACTAATCTACTACTAATGGTATTGCAAGTTAAAGCAATATCGAATGCAGCATGCTTTACACGAAATCACGAAAGCAAAAACAACAAGAGCGAGAATTGCTTTGCAATGCATGTTCCCTACCAATGTGATGTTTGCCAAGTCCAAATAGGGCATAACTAAAAAAAACATTGACAAAACGCCCTAAAACTCGAACGTGCTCTGTAACTTATAAAGCCATGTACCAAGTTTCAGTTGAATATGTTTAAGGGTATGAGAAAAAGTCAGAAAAACCACATGTGGGACAGATGGACGGACGGAACAGACAGACAGAGAGCAAACCTCTAGCCCTCTCCGTTGAAAGTAGTAGGGGACTAAAAAAGAACTAGAGGGCTCCGGGAACATGATGCCCCATGCAATGTTGCAGTATATACTGTCAAACCCTGCTATTTGTGGATTTGCTATTTGCGGACACCACTTATTCGCAGGTCATAAAGTGAGTTTTTAAAAAAAAAATTTAAATTATTTATTTATTTATTTCCTCTTCAGAACTGGTCTCTCCGACCCACCTGGGAAAATGGAAATCAGCCAACATCACAGCATTGCATTTAAAAAGGTGCAAAAATGGATCCCCTTAACTACAGCCCAATTAGCTTACTGTACTTCCAATCATCAACAAGGTCATGGAATCCATCATCGCAGTCAACAAAAAAGAATTCCTTTTCTCCAACAGCCACATCTCAGATCATCAATTCGGATTCATAACTGGTCACTCTACCTTGGACATGCTGCTTCTACTCTCCCAACAATGGATAGAGGCCCTCAATATCAGACGTGAGATCAGGGCCGTCTCTCTGGACATATCTCAAATTTTTGTTACAGTCTGGCATCCTGCCTTGCTCTCCAAACGGTCTGCCTATGGAATGCAAGGCCAACTCCACTCTTGGATTCCTGACTTCCTCCACTCTCGTAGCCAATGTGTGACTTTCAACGGAATCCATTTATCTCCTCTCCCTGTCAAGGCTGGAGTACCACAATGCAGTGTTCTCGGCCCCATATTATTATTATTCCTAATATTCATTAATTATCTCACTGACTCTCTGGGAAATCCTCTTTATCTCTTTGCTGATGACTCCAGTCTCTGCCGTGACATCCCTCATCCTTCTGACAGACAGGCAGCAGCCTCTTCCCTCTCCTCAGACCTTGACAAAATCACTAACTGGTGAAACACAGTTTTGCTTACATATCCATATTGCCCACCTTTTGCATTCCCCCTTACCTCTCCCTCATCGTTGCATGCATCCCTTGTTTGTCCGTCTCTGTCTGCTTTCTCACTCCGTACTGCTGTTTCCCCTTTCTCCTGCTCTACCCTTTGTTTGGTTTTGTCCTGATTTGTTCTGTGTAATCACTCTTCCACGAGTCTAGATTATGTTAAAGGAAAGAAAAATCCCCAAAATCTCGACATTCATGGACCCCGACATTCACAGCATTTTTCAGGAACGTATCCCCCATGAACAGTGGGGTCCAACAGTACTTCACGAATAATAAAGTAATGTTTCAAAGATCGTTTTTTTAAAAAAATCTGGAAGTTTAGCATGACTGAAGCAGTCTTATACCTCACCCTTATACACTGTAATAAGATATTGAGTAACAGATTAGTACATGGAGGCTTTATTGATCACCATTGAACAGTGCCAATCAGCATCATAGATAGCCATATCACCAGCCTCTTCTTCACCATGATACTGGGGTGTGTTCAGTTACCAAGTTTCTTGTAGAGCACTCTCCAAGTGGCTTAAGCACTCAAGCAAGCACTCCATTCGAAACCGTTGATAAGTAATGGTTGGATTGGCAAGCTCTCGCTTCTTGATAACTGAACACACCCCTGCATGTCCTCTCATGCTATATAACCATATATAGCTTGGTTCTTGAAAGTATTATGAAGGTGATTCGTGTTCTACAGTGTTCAAGTATATAATACAATTTAAACAAGTAAAAAAGACAATAAATGTCATAGCCCCCATTGTTTTAGTAATTTTGCTCTATGGAGTTAAAGGGCTCGCCTGTACTGATGTACAACTAAAATGGCCGCCAGTCTATCAGTCGGCCATCTTTGATCAGATCGAAAAAATGTATGCTATCATGTACTGTGTTGTGCCAAGTTTGAACAAAATCGGACCAAGCATGTCTGAGAAATGGTTGAGGACGTGTTCAACATCAGTTTTTTTTACAACTAAAATTGTCGCCAGTCGTCCATCTTGGATCTGATCTCGAAAAAAAGTGACGTATGTATGTAAGCCATCATTCGTTATCTCTGTGCAAAGTTTGAACAACATTAGTAAATGCATGTCGGAGAGATGGTTGAGGACATGCTCAACATTGGGGATTTTTTTCAACTAAAATGGCCACCAGTCTACCAGTCGGCCATCTTTATTCAGATCGCAAAATGAAGTTTGCTGCAAGTGCACGCCATTGTGTACTGTGCTTGCGCCAAGTTTGAACAAAATCGGACGGAGCATGTCTGAGAAATGGTTGGGGACACCTTTAAGTAACAAATGGCCGACAGTCGCCATCTTGGATCTGATCTCGAAAAACAGTGACGTGCTTATGTGACCCTTCATTCTTTATCTGTGTGCAAAGTTTGAACAACATCGGTAAATGTATGTTCGAGAAATGGTTGAGGATATGCTCAAGATCGGGTGCTTTTACAACTAAAATGGCCACCAGTCGGCCATCTTGGATCTGATGTCGAAAGAAAATGGTCTGTATTTTCCATAATGTATTGTCTTTTTTGGCAAGTACGAATAAAATTAGTTGATACGTGTCAGAGATATGGTTGTGGACGCACACATGCACGCACGCATCACCCTATCGAACACGTTCGATTAGTTCTTCATGCCCGTTGTTTGTGTTTAGCATGTCCTTAAAAACATCAAGTTTCTTGTTTGGAATGATTTTAAATTTTGTTTGACTGCCAGACAGGCAAACAGAGGAAAAAGATTATCTTACTCCTTTCTGTGCATGTGCGGTCAGGGTGGATGCAAAGCCAAGGTATGTTAAAACGGTAAAATTATCTTCCGATTCATGTTTAAAATATAACATTCGATTTAATCAAGGTATTCTTTGATCATTGCTTAGCTATCATGTGCAGCCTGTGGCTACTGCATGCATCATTTTCTGGGAGTTTGGTTATGCTGCTGATGCAGTGCCCTCAATTACCAGTGCACTGGTACTCATTTCACTGACCTTGAAGGATGACCAGATGACAGGATGAGTTATCCCCACCTGTTGTTCATTCAATTCCCAACAAGGGGCTCAAACTCAAGATCATAAGATCCTAAGCCAGCCTACTTAACCATTAGGACAACACCTGACTTGCTCAATTATAAACTCATGATTATAAATTGACAAGACAAACAGATGGACAGATGGATGGATGGACATGAACCAATTGCTTAAGCCCACTTTTTGCTTTGCGTGCGCAGGGTAACAACAATAACTACTTAGCCCATTCTGCTGTAAGAAGTGCTGAGTCTGCAAACTACCAACAATACTCTCTCAAAAATCTAATCGATTGCTGCCCCCTTATGGGATAGCTCAACGTTAAGGCCCAGTCACACCTTGACATTTTAGCCAGCAATGGCAATGTATTAAAATGTATGTAAAACGCTGGCTTACGTTGAACTTTTGATGTTTTTTTTTTAGATACGGACGTATTCATAACGACTTGGTCTTATGCACAACATATTAGTAACAGACACAGAACGTTTCGTTGTGTTATAGATAACTTATACCAACGAATGCTGAACCTGTTGTCGGCCTTCACAACCTATGCCCAATGATAGTCTAACTTATGCATAGCGCTGCACGCATCGCCGACGATGACGTGGCGTAGGTTATGAAAAGGCTGCCGCACAATGATTCAAATCATAACCGCCGCAGAAATGGAAGTGTCAACATTTCAGTCACACCTTGGCGATCTTGCCAGCGTATGCCGACCTCTGAAAAATGCGTCTAAAACGCTGGCACACGTCGAATACGGTATGGATAAGTTTGGTGTGGGTGAATAGAACGCTAAAGTACACTATCATACGTCGTAGTAAGTGGAGTACATCTTGTAATTTTGAACATGTTAAAATTTTTACGACGTACTTGCCATATGACACACGCTCCGCATGCGATGGGAATAAGTTGTACGCACGATATGCGATTGTTGACACACATCGACACACGTTACTTGTAAGGTGCTCATAAGTCGAAACACGTCAAGGTAATGGTTAGCGTCAGTGTTCTAGACTCCCGGTTTTTTTTTCTTCGGTATGACGGTGTTCAGTGTACAGTGCGGTTATGATTTAAATCGTTGAGCGGCAGCCTATTAATTATATTATATTATAACCGCACTAGAAATCGAAGTGTCAAAATCACCATCATACCGAAGGAAGGAAGAAAAAACAAACAAACAAACAAACAAACAAAAAAACAAACCAGGGAGTCTGGAACACTGACGCTAACCATTACCTTGATGTGTTTCGACTTATGAGCACCTTACAAGTAACGTGTGTCGATGTGTGTCACCGATCACGTAACGTGAGTACAACACGTAACTCATAGGTTAGAAATAAGTTTCGGGTACGCTAAACATTACCTCGACGTGTTTCGACTTATGAGTAACTCACAAGTAACGTGTGTCGATGTGTGTCAACGATCGCGTGACGTGCCTACAACTAATGGCCAGCGTTATGCGGAACGTGTGAGTCATACGCTGGCATAAGTCTTAAAATTTCAAGCATGGAAAATTTGAGGACAACCGAAAAGTACAACGTTTAAAGCCAGCGTACAACGATGTGTTTAAAGCCAGTGTTTTTCAGCGTGCTCTCAATGTTATCAAAACTTACCCACAACGTATTCGACGTGTACCAGCCTTTTTGACAAATTTTCCAAAAATCGGCATAAGCTGGCTAAAACGTCAAGGTGTGACTGGGCCTTTAGCTATACTTCATTTTGAGTTGGCTTATATGGGGTCAACTCAATGCAGCACAAAGCACAGCATAATTTAAAGGATGATAATGATGCACAGCATAATTTAAAATATGACGTTAAATAGCAGTTTCGGACTGCCGGTGCCCACCTAATACGAGGAGATTATGACTTCCCTGATGAAAGAGGGAGAGAAAGAGAGAAAGAGAGGGGGGAGGGAGATAGAGGCAGACAGGCAGAGACAGATAGGCAGAGAGAAGGACAGATAGAGAGAAGGGGGGGGGGACAGAGACAGAGACAGAGACAGAGACAGAGAACCACAAGGTGGCAATGCCAACTGAAGCACCATTATAGCCCTACCTCCCAAGGGTATAATGGTGCTTCAGTGGGAGGTCCCAAGTGGGAAGTTATTTTTTACAGCATTTATAAACTTATACTATCGCTTATTTTTAGGGCATGTTCAAACTCATTCTATATGTTATTTTTTTTACAGCATTTATAAACATATACGACATGTTATTTTTATGGCATGTTCAAACTCATACGATGTTATTTTTACAGCATTTATAAACTTATACCATCGCTTATTTTTATGGCATGTTCAAACTAATACTATATGTTATATTTATGGCATGTTCAAATAGCTTTGTAATGATGCTTCATGGATTTCACAGGTCATGGAATAAAGCAAACAATTTCATCAATTCCATCATCACACATTTCTGTTGCTATTTTACTTCAAAAATATTACACTACAACACAGTGAGTGAGCTTGGTGCATTTGCTATTGCTGGAAGGTTATTCTGTGGACAGAAAACCAACTCCACAACAAACTTAATCATAGAACCACAACCGAACTGCCCATTGGAGAAGAGAAAGAAAGGTAAGGATAGGAAGATGTACACCTTGGGCAAAATAATCAATTTAAGTGTTCTCTGCACTTGATTTAAACCGGAGCAGTCTGAGTGATTAAATACCACATTCACTAATTATCTTTACACTCACAATGAAAGTGTGCATCACACTTCCACAACATTAATCTCTACATTGAAATTAAAGGGTAGATTCTGCTGACACTCCACGATAAATGGCAAGCACGAGGACCTGAACATCCTGTGACATCCACTTACTGGATGATAAGCGTTATAATTTTCCACATTTCTCAAGCAGTACTATCTCCAAATCTTGGACAAACTCAGACAATAGCATATTATTTTATGGTATGTTCAAACTCATAATACAGGATATTTAATGCCATGTTGAAACTCATCCTACAGGTGATTTTTTTATAGCATTTATAAACTCATATTATAGATTATATTTATTGCACGGACACATGCATACTGTAGGTTATTTTTACTGCAATTTTCAAATTAATCCTACAGGTTTTTATGGAATTGTTCAAAGTCATTCTAAAGGATATTTTTATGGCATTTATAAACACATACTAGAGGTTATTTTATGACATGTTTAAACTCATCCTCCAGGTTTTTATGGCATGTTCAAACTCATGCTTTAGGTTATTTTATGGCATGTTCAAGCTCGCACTATATATTATAGTTATGGCATGTTCATACTCACACTATAGGTTTTTAAAGCATTGTTCAAAATCATCCCATATATTTTTTATAACACATTCAAACTCATGCTGCAGGTTTTCATGGCATGTTGAAACTCATACTATAGATTATATCTATGGCACATTCAAACTCATACTGCAGGTTATTTTTCGACATTTTTCAAACTCATCCTTCATGTTTTTATGGCACGTTCAAACTCGTTCTAAATGTTATTTTTATGGCATTTATAAAATTATACAATCACTTATTTTTATCGCATGTTCAAACTCGTACTAGATGTTATATTTATGGCATGTTCAAACACATTTTAATGCTATTTCTACAGCATTTATAAACACATACAGTCGCTTATTTTTATGGCATGATCAAACTCATATTATATGTTATTTTTATGGCATGATCAAACTCATACTATATGTTATTTTTATGGCATGTTCAAACTCATACTAAATGTGATTTTTATGGCATGTTCAAACTCATTCTATATGTTATTTTTATGGCATGTTCAAGCTCATACTATATATTATTTTTATGGCAAGTTCAAACTCATACTATGTTTTATTTTTATGGCATGTTCAAACTCATACTATATGTTATTTTGGGAATATACAAGGTCATTCTAAATGTTATTTTTACAGCATTTATAACTTATACTATCGCTTATTTTTAGGGCATGTTCAAACTCATTCTATATGTTATTTTTTTACAGCATTTATAAACATATACTACATGTTATTTTTATGGCATGTTCAAACTCATACTATGTTATTTTTACAGGATTTATAAACTTATACCATTGCTTATTTTTATGGCATGTTCAAACTCATTCTAAATGTTATTTTAATAGCATTTATAAACTTATACTATGGCTTATTTTTATGGCATGTTCAAACTCATAGTGTTATTTTTACAGCATTTATAAACATATACTCCATGTTATTTTTATGGCATGTTCAAACTCATTCTAAATGTTATTTTTACAGCACTTATCAACTTATACTATCGCTTATTTTTATGACATGTTCAAACTCATTCTAAATGTTATTTTTTACAGCATCTATAAACTTATACTATCGCTTATTTTTATGGCATGTTCAAACTAATACTATACGTTATATTAATGGCATTTATAAACTTATACTATCGCTTATTTTCAATGCATGTTCAAACTTATACAATAGATTATATTTATGGCATGTTCAAACTCACACTATAGGATTTTTAGGGGATGTTCAAACTCATTCTAAAGGTTATTTTTTATGGCATATAACATACATATAACTTTTAAAATGTAGAGCTTTGTAAAAATGGTTTTAAATGTGTTTATATTCTGTCACTTTACCTATATCGCTCACGTATAAATGCTGGGCCACGTTTGAATTGACCAGTCTGGGTTCGAATCCCAATCCAGCTAAAACTGGCATATCGGTGTTTCGCAGGCAGGGTGATTCACCAATGTGTGTGCCGTCTCTCAGATGGACATTAAACCAGGTGTCCCATCTGATAGCATTTGTTGGTGGATGTTAAAGATCTCAGAGTGTCTTTCGTGAAGGGTAGTCTTGATGTAGCAGTATTAAGCTGAAAAATATTGTCAGCTCAACTCTTAACCATCCATCCTCGGCCGTCTGGTTTCCACACAGTCATCATGACGCGTATCTGAGGTCACGGCCCCATGCTGAGATTAAGATTGGCTGAAACAAACAAGGGAGTAATCGCAACCTCTGTCTCCTCTCCTGTATTTATTTATTTTTAAACTTGTGAGAGGTGAAAGCATGGAGGAATCTGATTGGCTAATCACTCTGCTGAGGATTCACTATGATGTGGTCCTGACAGATTATCAAGACATTTACAATCAATTTTCAATTAAAATTTTTAAAATTGCATTTCTATGACAAACTCCACTCAACCAACAAGCTCTCACCTCGATTATGTAGTCCTTGCCATCTTTCCCATGAACTGCTTTGACTGCACAGATGTCAAGACCTCCAAAAATATTTGCACAGGTGTCAACCCAAAGCTTGTACCTGAAATGGAGAAAGGTTATAATTATGATGAGTGACGTGAGAATAATCTGATTATTCAGAATAATCTGTGGAAGCTTGCTCCCTGTTAACTAGTGTTGGTGTAGTGCAGGCACGTTGGGCCGAATGGCCTCTTCCCAGAAAGAGCAATCAGAGATTGCCGACCCTCGTTCAGACTTGTTTTGTGTGGTCTTTGCGTGATAGTGTGTTCGTGTGGTGTATGTTTGATGGTGTGTTTGTGTGGTGTGTAGACGATGCATTGATGACGTAGGTTTATGTTCATACAGCAGACATTCAGACCGTTTCGGTGGTATTGTATAGATTCACATTCCAATCATATGTATTTTATAGATGGACTAACATTCCGTGTTATCAAGAAACGTATGCACATTCTAGTAGTACATAATTTATGGATGCATTCACATTATTAAAACACATACTTTATAGCTATACAGTACTCACATTCTGAAAAGTACATCCTTAATATGCACACACTCATGTTCTAATAGAATGTACTTTATCGATGTGCTCACATTGTATTGGAACGTACTTTATAGAAATACTCACATTGTAATTGCACATACCGTACTTTATAGAGGCACTCCATTGAAAAAAAGATAACACGTAATACCGGCTATCACCAAGTAGTAATTGTGGCCTATGTGAGCACATTAGGCCAAAAAAAAAAAATGTTGCATTGGCGTAATGGGTCACTGAAAAATAGGGTAGGTCGGTCGGGATCTTTTTTTTTTTTTTCCTAATAAATCCCTCCCAAAATCTCCCCCGGCTCGAGTACCACCCTTTTTGTCGGCGGGTTCTGTCCGAAACACTTCCGGGTTTTTGCGATCGCGATCGCAATCAACAAGATACTTGAAAACGATAGCAAAACAACAAAAATAGCAATAAAATAGGGTCGGCAAAATTTTTCGATAGCCAAAAAACAAAAAAAAAACGTAGGGTCGGCGGAATTTTTAGGGTCGGGCGGGTTACGCCAATGCAACATTTTTTTTTTTTGGCCTTATGGACAGACAGACAAACAAATAAATGGACCTCAATGCAACACCTTCTCTCACCTCTGGTGAGGGTAAAAATGGATCTTACTAATAATGAGAAATAGCAAATACCACCTATCGCTTCACTGACGGGAATAGTAATAAGGGGGGAGAAAGAGGGGGAGAGAGAGGGGGGGAGAGTGAGGAGGTAGAGGGAGAAAGAGAGGAAAAGGGGGGGGGGGAGTGAGGAGGGGTGGGGAAAGGGAAGGCCATGTGAGGCAAGAGGAAGGGAAGGCAGATGTGCGGTGGAGCGTTAATTACGATTCATATTGTCTTGTAAAAATGATTCTGCATAGAATATCAGCAACGAGAGAAACAGAATAATGTCTGAAATCCATTTTCTACCAGTCATACTATAAATACCGCCCGGAGACAAACACTGCCCGGACATATCCGGAGATAAATGCAGTCCAGAGACAAACACTGTCCAGACGAGTCCGGAAACAAACTCCTGTCCAGACATAAACACCTCCCGGACACGTCTGGACACAACACCGTCCGGAGATGAAAACCACCCAGACACGTCCAGTGACAAACACCGTTCGGAGACAAACACTGCCCGGACATGTCCGGAAGTGTGGTGAAATATTTATGCAAAGCAGATGCCTGCTCCAATAACATGCACAACTATATGGTGGATGTGTGAGAGGCTCCCGAATGACTCCAGGAAAAGACAGCCGGCAGAAGTGACTGACACACAAACTGCTTGCCAGCTGGAGGCATTGATTAATAAGGGAGAATCACGGCGTGAAAGTCAAAGGAATATCCATGGAACTTGGAATTTCTCAATGCAGAGTTTTATCCAAGGGTTCAGCAATATGGGTCCCTTCAAATCTCAGAACTTACAATTGACAGCACGGCCACCATTGTGTCTCGAGCTTCTAAAACTGTTCAATGCACATGCAGCTGACTTGATCGCTCATCTGGTATACCTGGTGACAAAATGTGGCTTCACCATTGGGATCTGCTCCCAGTGACGATCTGTTTGGCAATTTGAAGTCCCACACCCGTGTGGCTGCCGATTCACCGACGATAATGAACTGACCAACATAACTGAGTTGCAGCTGAAGGAGAAACCTGAAAACCTCCATTTTATACTGAAATACACAATTAGAAGGACAAATAGAGCAGGTGCATTGAATTAATGAGAAATAAAAGTTACATGTCCTCAACTATTATATATTTACTTCTAGGACCCCTTGAATACCCCTGCACATGAATTAGCAATAAAATATTTAAGCCCATAATCATTCACGAAATATACTTTGGGCCCTGACAAATCATGAATTTGGAAAAAATTCACGAGTGAGAAAACGTATCAATTAGTTTTGGTATTTAGGTGTTCCGCAGGTACGGCGAGGCATCAATGTGTGTGCCGTCCCTCTAATTGATGTTAAACTGGTCATCCTGTCTGCCGCCATTATTTGGTGGACGTTGAAGACCCCACAGTGTCCTTCACGAAGATTAGGCGAGCTATCGCCAAGTTCCAAATTCCTGCTCTAACCTGTAGGGGGGAGGAGGAGAAAAAGAAAAAGAAAAAGAAAAAGAAAAAGAAGAATAAGGAGAAGAGGAGGAGGAAGAATAAGGTAATTTAGTGCATTTCCTCTAATGCATTTCTAATGCATCTCTAATGCATTAGTGCATTTCTAATAATTTAGTGCATTTCCTCTCGCACAGCATGTAACTACATTGCACAACATACGACTGCACCGTAACTTGATATTCTAAGTCCATGCTCACAGTGTCAACATCAGCCATTCATGCAGACACGTCTGATCGCTCACAGAATGGGAATTATAGAGTGTGACAGAAGTGGGCTTGTTGCGTAAGCGATATTTTCCTTCCCACCCAATGGGCCATACATGATTTAGCTGAAACACGTCCCCTTACAAGTAAGTACATTCCTTGACCAGTTGCTTGGCCATTCACCAGAGCCCATGACTCTGTTGTAAAGTGCATTTTATTAGGTTTTTGAAAAATGTATCTGGAAATGTAGGCTCATGGAGGTGCTAAATGACAGAGGGTAGCAGGTTTACTCAGACTGATAGAAGTTCAAGAGGGGAACAGGGAGACATAGATATCGCCTATGGATGAAAGTCTGAGTGGCGGAGAGGAAAAGGGGTGACAATGAGTATTACTCTTGAAAGACTGGAGCTAGGGGTATGAGGCAACAGATAATACGTGGATGTTTTTTTATCCACAAGATCGAGGCTCATGGAAGAGTGAGATGACAATGGGTAGGTAGGCAATGAACTGGCAGGGGCAACATTTGGACTTAAAAAAAAAACATTAAGGGGATGAATCAACAGCAAATGTGGAAATAGAGGAGGGGAGGAAACACAGTGAACAGAAAGTACTGAGGGTTGGGTTAGAAAGTGTTAATGGGCACATAAATGATTGCTGGGGGTGGGGGGGGGGACAAAAGAGTTGAGTTGTGCATTCAGTCAGCTTGGATTTTGGGAATTTCACTAGGAGGAGGTTACTGGAAGAGTGCGTACATTCTGGAAGAGCTCGGGAGTAATGGAGGGCGAAGAGAGTAGAGGGAGCGAGACCGGAGGAGAGGCGTTAATAAAAGAGAGGACATAGACCTCTCTGTGATGCAATACTGACAGACCTTGTGCTTCGGCCTCATTGCAGGAAGTTGCAATAACATTGAGCGATGAGGATTCCTGTTAATGTCGGTGAGATCATTGCGTTTGGAGCATTTTTTATTTGTTTTTAATTTAAAAAAAAAAAAAAAAATCTTATTTACATCTTCCCACATCAGTGCGAGAAGAACGCCTAAATGGGACTTTAGATCATTTACCCATCTCACCGCACTCATCTTTCCTCCTACACCCACGCGGAGGCATTTCGTGCCAGCTCCGACATCATTTCCAATCCCTGAAGCAATCGTCCCTCGCTGCCTGCAATCTCCCAACAAAGTCTTTCGAACCATGCACACTTCTCATTAGTTGTTTAGGAGCCGGAGGGAGAATTTTATTTGCTTTTCAAAAAGCCAACTTCTGAGGAAATGGATTTGTATTTAAGAGTTAGGACCATTCCCTAATTATATTAGTACACTGAATTGACTCTGGACATTGCTATTCCATTAATTGCCATGTGCTCCTCGTCTGACATCACTACAAGCTTTCAGGATATGTTTGAGATTTATTTTTAAATGAAAGTGAAAAAAATAGTAAAGTGGTTCAAAATTGGCCTGAACATTGGTATATAAAAGGCTTCACAATTGAAGTGGATATTTTTGGAAACAAGGTTGAGGCTCATGGAGGAGCGAGAACATAAAACATATCAGGACATAAAAGAAAAAAAGGGAAGAGCAGGAAGAGAGGGGGTAACACAACAGCAGGATTGAAGGACAAAATAGAGGGAGACTTGGACAAATAAGGAATGTGGGGAAGAGTGAGGGGTAGGGAAGGATGCACAGGTGGACAAAATGGATACAGAAGAAAATTTAGGAAGGAAGGACCTGGAAGGAAGAATGAGATTGAAGAGAATGTGGAAGTTGGTTCCACAGTTGGGCAGTAGAAAACAGAGAGAACACCAACCTGTCTGTGATGGGAAAGTGATAGACCCATAACTCACTTTCAACGTGGGCGATTCCAATGATATTGAAGACCTCGGTTTCCATGGTGTCAAGCTGAGCAAGATGTGAGGCAGGGGATCCAGCCCAAAGGGGCGAGCAGTACTCCATCAGGCTGTGGATGAAAGCTTTGTATTTGGTCAGCCGCTCAGGTTGACCAAGGAAGGACTTTGCATGACGAAGGATGCCCAGTCGGTTACTGTCTTTGGAGGCCAGCTTGGAAATATGGCTTTCCCAGGAAAGATCATGAAAGATAGTGAGACCTAGAAGCTTTCTAGACTTTCTAGACCTAGAAAGGACTTCTTCAAGAGGATTATTGAGGAAGTAGATGGGGGGTCGGGGGGGGGGGTTCCAGACGATCCTTTCCGAGAGACATCGTGAGAGTGTGAGATTTGTCAGGATTGAAAAACATATTCCAAGTGTTTGAACAGTTTGTGAAGGTCTGAAGAGAGGGAAGAGGCTTTGGCCTGCCTGTCTGAAGGATGAGGGATATCACGGCAGAGGTTGAAGTCATCATCGAAT
This sequence comes from Eptatretus burgeri, assembly GCF_056783735.1. NCBI lineage: Eukaryota > Metazoa > Chordata > Myxini > Myxiniformes > Myxinidae > Eptatretus > Eptatretus burgeri. The sequence continues at coordinate 151,358,098 of NC_140962.1, read as the reverse complement.
AGATAAAGAAGATTTATTAGGAGAGAAAGAGGATTAATTAATTTTGAGGGAATTCTTCTTTCCCTTAAATCGTGTGTTTCCTGCTTTTTCACACATCTGCTCAAAATCAAGATGGCGGCAGGTGAGGCAATGAGAATTGGGTGGATAAGCAAATGCTTATGAAAATTCTGGTGAAAGAAAACTTCAAGGCTGTTGAAACTTACAGACAGGACAGTTTCGCGATCGATGATTGTTTGCCGAGGAACATCTTCAGGGCAATACGTGTTTCTGGGAATGAGACAATGAAGAACGATGTCCTCATTTCATAAACATTCAGGTCGTAAAGAATTATCCGCTGAAGGCAAACAAAAGCTTTCACTCATAAGGGAAAGCATGTGTCTAATACTGGAGAAGAGTTTGAGAGTAATGCAAGTATTAATTTTCCATACCCAGGGTGGACATGAAACTGAGCGTCCCGTCTGCCGGCATGAGTCGGTTGACATTAAAGATCCCATGGTGTAATTCACCAAGAGTAGGTGAGCTATCGACCGCACATTGAACAAATTTAAAATCCCTGCCCTGACGTCTTGCGTCGGAGTGGTGATCCATCCAGGATTTTAACCCTCACCAAGAAACTGCTTCGGCAGCTCTGCCTAGAGCATGACCTGGATACCGAGGATGGCCTAAAAGTTAGTCTACCAAGGTCAAGTGAAACTCATTGATCATCACATTGAGGCATGAGATAATATTTCTTATTTTTCAGGTGTTTAAACAATTGTGGTGTATCAGGAACAAAAACAACCGATAAGTGATTGTGAATTTCAACGAGAAACCCTTTGATGCAAGATTACTGCTCAGAGAAGCAATTGACAAGTTTGTAAAGACGTTTTATCAAGCGGGTTCTGTGGATGATGCACCAAGGAGTGGTAAGCCCAGAGCAGCAAGAAGAGGAGAAAAGAGATGGCTTTGTCTCAAACACATTCCTCATCAAATCCATAGAAACACCCCAATGATGTGCATCAAGTGAGCTTAACATCTCATGCACAAATGTCAAGTTGAAAGGATACAAGTAGGCATATCCCTCAATATTTAAAAAAATGTTCCACATTGGCAAATAGAGTATTGTGAGCAGTTCTTAAATGAGTCACAAGAGGATGCTCCTGTCATCACCCATCCATATCCACAATCTTTATTACCCCCATTAATCTTTCTGAGCCCAAGGTTTCTGTTTACAGGTTGCTGTGTTTCCTTCCCTCCTCTGCCTCCTCATTTCCTGCTTGTTCATTCCTTTGCTTATTGTGTAGATGAGTTGCCACACTATCCCAGTGTCAGTTCATACCTTCCACCCCCATGCTCTTCCATTAGCCTCAGTCTTGGAGAAAAATTTTTTGTTTGCAGCTTTGTCCAATCACTTTTTGCAGATACAGTTTATTGTATGAAGCCACCTGCAAGATAACCAGCTGTACCAACAGATGCAATTGTGTAACTTGAAGAAACTGATACCGACCATGTTATTAAGCAGGAATCTAAAGTGCCATGAAAGTGTGAATTTCTGTGGAGGGATCTGGTCATGTAGTGCCATTGGCCCAATCAATTAATTCATGGGGACATTGCAAAATCAACAAGAAAAAGAGCAATCAGAGATTGCAATCCCTCGTCAAGACTTCTTTTGAGTGGTGTATTCTTACAGGTTTTCAGGTAAATCCAATATGGCTGCCAAACCATGTGACGGATGACTTCATATGTGTGACCCTTTTGTTACTTATGGATAGGCGGTCATACGTTTAAAGTTTCACCTCGATCTTTTCAGCCATTTCAGAGAAGATTTTTGGAGGTTTTATTTAAAAAAAAAAAACAATATAGCTGTCAAATCACGTGACCGATGATGTCTTGAATTTTTTTCCGGTGACCATTTTATCCCAAGATGACCCTCAAAAATTTTCTTACTAATCAGATGTGGCGTTCAACATATGCAATTATGACGTCATAACGAGGGTAACTATGACGTCATAAAAATTACACTCATTCCCCACGAGGAGTACTTGCTATGTGCCAAGTTTCAAATTTTTCCTTGGTGTGATTTCAGAGATACAGAGGTCCAAAGTTTTTCTGTTTTCCAATCTGGCTTCCACACCATGTGACCTATGACATCATAATTATCATTGAAACTTTCTACATGAGTAGTCACACCAATGTTGAAAATTTCGGCTCAATCTGACAAGCGGTTGTGGAGAAAAACATGAAAGTTCTGTGTGGATAAACAGACAGCCAAACAAATGAACAAGGACAAATGTGTCCAAGAGCCATGTCCTAAAGGTTTTGTCTTCACAAGAAGAACAAGAAGAACAAGAAGAACAAGAAGAACAAGAAGAACAAGAAGAACAAGAAGAACAAGAAGAACAAGAAGAACAAGAAGAACAAGAAGAACAAGAAGAACAAGAAGAAAAAGAAGAAAAAGAAGAAGAAGAAGAAGAAGAAGAAGAAGAAGAAGAAGAAGAAGAAGAAGAAGAAGAAGAAGAAGAAGAAGAAGAACGCGGAGCTCTCTTCGAGCCAGTGTTCGCAACGCGACGCGGATAAAAATCACTCACAGAGTGAGAACGTGGCAAAACAGCACAAAGTAGAATGGCACTCAGTAAAGCACATACCTTTGTCAGGTAGAACAGTTTACGTTTTGTACCGCACTGATGGGCTGGATCTGAACCAAAATCCAATCCGCTTGTTCTTGTCACTGATTCAACTCATCCACCTTGTTTTGTCATGACTCATCCACAACTTTTCGAGATTAAGTGATATATTTAGTTTTTGGCCCTATCTATCAATTTTAGAAATTAGGCCTGTGTTGACCTTTTGACCTTGAAATTAATTGGTAGTTGAATTCAGGGAGCTGACATGAAAATGCTCTTCAAATTTCAAGTCAATAGGATGAAAATTGAAGAGATTAGAAAATTTTGCCCAAATTTGCCTATTGGCCTATGTAGACGTTTTGGCCTATGTTTACCTCAAAATTAGTAAGTAGTTGAATTCAGTAACCTGATATGAAAATGCTCTTCAAATTTCAAGTCAATTGGATGAAAATTGAGGATTTTAGAAAATTTGGCCAAATTTGTCCTTTTGGCGTATGTTGATCTCAAAATGAATAGGTGGTTGAATTCAGCGATGTAACATGCAAAAGGTCTTAAAATTTCAAGTTAATCAGATGAAAATTGGCAATTTTTGAAACAATTAAAAAATTTGGCCTATTTTGGGTTGACCTTATGGCCTATGTTGACCGTTTGACCTATGACAACCTCATAAGTAATAGGTGGTTGAATTTACTGACCTGATATGCAAATCCTGTTGAAATTTCAAGGCAATCGAATGAAATTTGAGGATTTTCGAAAATTTGACTCAAATTGGCCTATGGACCTTTTCGGTCGACCAAATTTTTATGGAACTTCAATAACGGACCGTCGCATGGTCGGTAACATTAATCTCTGAAAATTTCAGAATGATCGGTTGAGTGGTTTGGGCTGGAGGCGAGCGGACAGACAAACAAACAAACACACAAACGGAGGCGAACAACATACTTGTCAAAAAAAATGTTTTTTTTGCCAAGAAACAAACAAACGGACGCAAGTACAATACCCTCTCTGAATCATTCGGCGAGGGGAATGAGAGAGTTCATAGAACACCTTACTCCACCCAGTCTTGAGAAACAAGGACATGGGCAGTGTTTGTGAGAGGCAAATTTGATTGGTCGTGATGACGTAAAATGCCATAATATTTAGTTCATATACTGCTAAACGGAAGGGTTTTGAAAGTGCCAATAAAGCAGTTTGTGTTCTCCAGTGTTCAAGTTCATAATTAAATCGAAATGAAATAAAGGTTTTAAAGGTTGTATAATTTTGTTTCCAGAGAGTTTCACACCGTCGATGCAGCATCTTTTACATCACCTTTCTAACATGTGACATTATGTATTTGTGCCTGTTGTATGTGTCCTTTATGACATCCTTAAAAATAG
>NC_140962.1:151279119-151346619 GCF_056783735.1 Eptatretus burgeri | reverse complement strand
AAGGGAATTCTTACCGGCTTCCAGAATGTCAAAATGCTTTGTTCGTAATTGCATGCAACTGATGAGCAACTAAAGTAGTGTATGATGAGCGTGGCTCACATGTAGGCCTTGTAGTTTTGACCGATCTTCTGAATGCGGATGTCATATTTTGAATCGACGAATGGCTCGCTTGTGGCATAGGTCTTGGCCAGAGCAACCAGACCTGCAGTGTCTTCGAAATCCTGTGCATTTTCCACCTTCACCTGGAAGAAACAGTGAAACAGTCAGTGTCTGGAGTTGAGAAAGTCCGATTTCGTTTTTTGAAATCTTTCTGGAGGTCCCTTGGAGCCTCCTCATCAGTTATACGGCAGAAAGCATCCTAACGAGGTCAAGTTGTCATCAAGGGGGTTCATGATACCCAATCAAACAGGGTTTGTTAGAAGTTTGATATTCTGTTGTATTTTTGAATGGAGCTTTTCATTAATACACCAACAACATGCCCGGACTCTTGGCGGAGCATGAGGTTGCTCACGCCAAGCCGTGGACGCTTCGAGGCTGGAATTTATCTTGGAGAGGTCACCACTCCATCACAGGAGTGAGGAAACAACCACGAAGTAGCCAGGGGGATCAAATCTATATCAGTGAGGACAGTGCAATAAGGCTTCACCAACTCAACTACCAAGCAACACTTACATAAATGAGAATCGTCAAATGGAATCTTTGTTATGGCAGCTCCAGAGAATGTGACCAATGCAAAGGACATTGCAATGTCCTTTGCTGTGGTTCCCAGATGGAGGCATTGAGTGTTTAGTTTTGGTGTCCCACTTTTTGAAAAAAAAACAATCAAACAAAAAAATATTTGTTTTCATGACGAGACAGAATTTCAGGTACTACTGATTGGCTAATATTATGAGTTGGCTCGACCGGGAACCATCAGCAATCTCTGATCACAGCCCTCTAGTGGTATCTGATTTGAAAACTGGTCTTTCTATCCTGTTATACTTTGTCATGTGTCTCTTCGGGGTCTCATTGGCATCTGGCATTCACTCTTGCTCAATAGACATTCTGCCAATGGCATTCAGGTCCTCCCTTTAACTGACTGGCTGATTTTCTGTGCAAGCAGGAAGCATGTTGTCCTGAACCAATGGATGGTGACTTTTCCATGATTTACTCTCAGTGGCTGACGTTCCTGAAGGCAATGGGACTTATGTTTTCTTCCTATTAGTAGATACTTAAATGATCGCTCCGTCCATCTATACATTGGGACCACACTCTCTACAGAGCATTGGTGCTGCCAAAGCAGTCTCCTGGGCTAGTGGGCACAATCCTGGACAGGTCGCCACTCCAACACAGGATACTCAAATGGCTCAGTCATCCCAGCAAGCTGGTACTCATTTTGCTGACCATGGAAGGATGATAGGCTGAGTCAACCCCACCTGGTATTAATTGAAAAGCCAAGCAGGATTTGAACTCAGGACCCGAGGATCCCAAGCCCACCACCCTAACTATTAAGCCAACACTAGGTATATAATGACTCCACTCTGACAATATCTCACCCCGGTGGTGATGGGATCAATATCCCCGGCTGTTGATCCGGAGAAAGGAAGGTGGACATCATCTTGAATTTGACATTCAATGCTGGCACGTCTCTTACACTCACTACTGACAATTCATTTGCAATCAGCTCAGGTAGAAGTCTTATCTTGTGAGTTGCTTGGATTGCTATAAACCTTGACCTAGTTTGGGCCTGATAATATTTTCCACCCATGGTATGACATAGTTTGCGCCTGATAACCTGATAGCATCTCCCACCCATGGTACACTGAATGCTGCATTGAAGCAGTTGCCTTGAAACCATTTGTCTTCTCTTTCTGGAAGGGAAATCCGACCAAAGCCAATTTCAGATCACTCCACAAAGCCTGCAAGAAGTGTGTGTGTGTGTTCACTCTCAGGAGAGCTAGAAAACAACATCTGGCCAACGGCAAGAATGAAATTTCAAACTTTTGTCCTTCCTCAAAAACCTGGTGGTGCCTTGATAAAATCACAAGCTTGTCAAACACTTGGAATTAAGTCTTTCAATCCTGACAAATCTCACACTGATTCTCTCTCCGAAAAGACAATACGGTGAACCCTCCCATCCACCATACTTTCGAAATAACCTTCTTGAAGAAGTTCAGTTATTCAAACTCCTGGGCCTCACCATCAGCCATGATCTCTCTTAGGTAAACTACATTTCAAAGTTGGCCACCAAAGTCACCTGCTGATTGGGCATCCTCAGTCATGCAAAGTCCTTCATTGGCACACCTGAACTCCAATCTACCTACAAGGCCTTCATCTGCAGCGAGATGGAGAACTGCTCTCCCCTCTGAACTGGTGCCACTGCCTCACACCGTTCTCAGATTGACACCATGGAAACCAAGGCCTTCAACATCACTGGAATCTCTCACGATGAAGCTGAGTCTGTGGCCCTATCCCTTTTCCATAGCAGATAGGTCGGTGGTCTGTTTTCTCCCGTCTTACACCCTCTGCCCCTTTTGTGCTGCTCCCCACTGCACGCTCTCCCCCCAGGTTTCTGCAGAGAGCACAAGGTCTGCCAGTAACTCCTTCTGGTGAAACTCCCAAAATACAGAATCACTGCTCATCACCACTCATTTGTTCCTCTTTTTCCCCACCTGTGGAACCAACTTCCTCAGTCTCTTCAAACTCATTCTTTCCTCCAGGGATTCAGGCTTCAAGACAGTTGTTCATCAACATCTCAAGTCATTCTGCATCGACCACGACAATTATCTTTTCCACCCCTATTAAACCTCCCCAAGCTCACCTCTTTCCCAGTTTCCAGTTTTTCCTTTCACTTCTTTGAGAGTTTGTGGCTGCATTCATCCCCCGTGTCTCCCCATTACTCACGTTTTTTCTCCCCCGAATCTCTTATTTCTCTAAGCCTCTGTAGACGTTGGTCTGGAATTTCCTACAATAAGTGCCTTAAGGCAAAAATAAAGTCTTTGTAAACCAGGAATATGTCTGTGCAGGGGGGCGAGCCACTGACCCGACTACTTAGACCCATATCATGAGTGACCACTTTCCAGAGTTGTGCCTGCTCGTTTGCTCGACCACATTATACAGGTACAGTGTATTCAGAAAGTATTGACACCTCTCGACTTTTGCCACATTTTGTTGTGTTACAGCCTGAATTTAAAGTCGATTACATTTCAAATGTTTGTCACCGAGGTACACAAAATATCCCATAATGACAACATGAAAACATGTTTTTAGATAATTTTTACAAATAATTGAAAATGAAACAGAAAAATATCTAATTTACATAAGTATTCAACCCCCTGAGTCAATACTTTGTATAAGCCCCTTTGGCAGCAATTACAGCGTAGAGTGGTCTTGGGTATATCTGTATCAGCTTTGTGGATTATTTTCATTGAAGTCGGTGAATAGCAATCTTCAAGTCTTTCGACAGATTCTCAATGGGATTCAAGTCTGGCTTTTTGCTGGGCCACTCAAGGACTTTCACATTCTTGTTTTGAAGCCATTCCAGTGTTGCTTTAGCTGTACTCTTGGTGCCGTCGTTCTGTTGGAACGTAAATATTTGCTGCAGTCTAAGCTCTTTTGCACTCTGAAGCAGGTTTTCCTCAAGGATTTCCCTATAATTGGCTCCAACCATTGTTCCCTCTATCCCTACAAGTGTCCCAGTCCCTGCCACTGAAAAGCATCCCCATAGTATGATGCTGCCATCACTATGATTCATGGTAAGGATGCTGTTAAATGGGTGATGAACTGTGCTCTGTTTCCACCAGACGTTGTGTTTTGCATTCAGGCCAAAGAGTTCAATTTTCGTCTCATCAGACCACAGCATATTTTGCCTCGTGCTCTCAGTCTTTCACGTGCCTTTTTGCAAACTCCAGGTGTGCTGTCACGTGCCTTTTTCTCAGGAATGGCTTCCGTCTGGCCACTCTCCCATAAAGCCTAGATTTGTGAAGTGCTGCAGAGACTGGTGTCCTTCTGGAAGGTTCTCCCATCTCAACCAAGGAACTCTGTAGTTCTGTCAGAGTGGCCATTGGGTTCTTGGTCACCTCCCTGACCAAGGTCCTTCTCGCCTGGTTTCTCAGTTTGATCGGATGGCCATCTCTAGGAAGAGTCTGGGTAGTTCCATGTTCTTTCCATTTCCTAATGATGGAGTTCACTGTGCTCTTGGGAACTATCAACACTAGAAATTGTTTTATAGTTTTCCACTCTTCCCCAGATCTAAGCCTCCTCACATTTCTATATTGGAGCTCAACGGACAGGTGATTGGACTTCATGGTAGAGTTTCTGCTCTGACATGCTCTGTCAACTGTGGGACCTGATATAGAAAGGTGTGTTTCATTGTCAATCATGTCCATTCAATTGAATTGGCCACAGGTGGACTCCAATCAAGTTATCGTGAAATCTCAAGGGTGATCAAACGAAATTCGATGCACCTCAGCTCAATATGGAGTGTCATAGCAAAGGAGTTGAATACATATTGATGCAAGATATTTCAGGTTTTCAGTTTTCATTAATTTGCAAGAATGTCTAAAAACATGTTTTCACTTTGTCATTTTTGGGGTATTTTTTGTAGATCGGTGACCAAAAATTTAAATTTAATCCATTTTAAATTCAGGCTGTAACACAACAAAAATGTGACAAAAGTGGAGGGGTTTGAATACTTTCTGAAGGCACTATATCAAGGCTCATGGAAGAGCAAAATTCCAGGGGGAAATTGATAAACCCACAAAATGGGGCAAAAGGAAAGCAGTGGGCCAGTAACACCCCAACTTCTTCCGAATCAAAACTCATGCTCTCTTTGCAAGAAACACCGCTCATGCCGGTTCAGAGTGATGTCGCGTTGTTAGGATACCTTTGGCTGCCGTTACGCTCCCGGTTCAATCTCGGGGCACGGGAAACATTTAACACCGAAGCTCATTGTGCATTTAGTCTGACAAGCCAGATGCAATTCCTCAGTGAAAAAGGGGTGCGATTTATGGCACCAATTTTGAGTCTCGAGTAAACAGCGGAGGAGCCGTATAAATTCGGAGAAAATGATTTATTTTTCAGCACATTCGGTCCGGTGTTCGCAAAGTGAGCCTCTAAAAGGAACACCCGCAAGGGATCACAATTTTATATTTCTCGACAAAAGCGAGGCTCATGGAAGAGCCTAGTTGAACTGACAGTGGGGCAGCAGGGCAACAATTGGGCATAACCAGCAAGGGAATCATAACGAGTAAATTATGATCACTGGTAAATACCTGCTACCTCCAGAAGCGAATTATGATGTCAGTGAACTATCTTGCACAATGCTATCGATACAGCTCCCGCCCCCCCCCCAAACCCGCCTATAAAAAAATCCTAGTATCACCTACCCCTTTATATTATAATTTGACCTGGAATAATATGCATACATTGTGTGCCCTTTTGTCTGGGTCATCTCATCACCCTCACTCTCAATTACCAATTGTGGTAAAGTGTCAATTTCAATTGTGCCCATAACTGGCTCACATGAACTCTTAGCACCTTCTGTAAAAATTTGGCCGAGATCGGCCGAAACATCTACATAAATATACACATCTACCTACATAAATACATACATAAAAGATATATATATATATATATATATATATATATATATATATATATATATATATATATATATATATATATATATATATTAGGGTGTTTCACTCATGGTGGTAAAAAAATGAAATTTGTTGAAAATTGTCAGAAGGGGTGTCCGCTTGTTTCTTATGACCCATAAATATTTTAGGCAAATATTTGGTTTGATTCGTCAATATTTCCTGGTCCCACAGTTGGACAAGATTCCACATTTCAAGTGAAACTTCGAAAAAATCAAATGGAGGAGAAGACAAAAAATTGCAACGAACATTTATTGAACTGAAAATTAACAAAAAAATTTATGAAAAAGAAATGTAGAACAATTATGCAAGTAGAGCAGGGCAATCAAATCGTTGGGCTCAAGGAGCAGGAGGGAACTTAGCAGTCACTCCAGCCTTTGTTCTCTTGACGGTCTTGCGGTCATGATGAACAACTTTGAGGAGGAACTGCTTCTGCTGCTCGTCTTCGGTTCGGGCTTGGAGTTTTTGTATCAGTGCCACTCCTCTCTCTGCTGCATCATTGGTGACCTGCAGGCATCGGACGGTGGCTCGAGTTCGTGGATCTTGCAAAACATCTTCGACGTTATGGGTAGTGACCATCCTCCCAGCAAAGATCCCAATGGCCTCTAGTGTTCGCCCTCTTACCAATTTGGAAAGACTGTCAGGGAGAGTGAAGTTCTTCTTTTCAAGTCTCTTGAGTGCTTTCGAGGTTTCTGGACGGCTTAGGTTCTTGACCATGGCCGCCCGGTCATCGGGAGACACTCGTTCGTCGAAGAAGGCTAGGGCCACTCCTTGCTCTGAGAGGTACCAGAGGTGCCTTTGGAGGGCCTTCTCTGCCGTTGACCCGAGTTCTCTATCCACAAACACCTGGAGAATCGCCAAGAACTCCAGGTCATTCTTCGGTACACAGTTTGGGACAGCTGCCTCATGCCAGAATCTGACGTAAATGAGACTGACGAAACGGGCCAGTCGTCGGACTCCGCGTTTTTCCGAACTCATCAGCTCCAGTTGTTGCAAAAACAGGGCAATCTTCAGGATATAAATAGGCTTTGCCATCCATCTCGCCTGATGGTAGACTCCAGGGGCCCTAAATCGAGGCAGATCTCCGCTCCATCCTCCTTGGTAGAGAAGAGAGAGAGAGCTGAAGGAGTTTGAGATAGTCCTCTCTTGGGTGGGCTGCATCATGGATGACTCTCCTGAGGAAGTCTATCATCTTCAGCCTTTGTGATTCGCTCCACTCATCCAGGGGTTGTTCGTCGCTGAGGGTACCGGCAGATGTCTTGTCCAAGACTTTCCATTTTCCTCGGAATCGTTTGAAGAGGGGAATGTCGGGACCTGGGGGAGAGCCGAAGAGGAGTTCAGAGGTGTTCTTCAGTACCACCTCGTGAATGTGATGTCGGCATGCCAGCCAAAGAAGAGGTCTTCCAAGGGACTGTTCAATTATGGTGCAGGCTCCGCTAATCATGCCACTGTTGGATGCAGTCGTATCAAATGAGAGACCGATGATGTTGTCAGCAATGTGATACGTGTCCAGCAGCCGAAGAACAGTTTCTGCTATCGACATATCGGTATTGCTATCGACATATCAATATGCAATTATCGACATAGCTGACTAAGGGAACCTGTATGTTGTGTGCAATTGAATTCCAAATTCGTAACAATATTTAAAAGTTCATGATAGACGCTCTCAAAAGGCACCGTACATGTGCTCAGTATTTAAGGAGATCCGGATCTTGTCTATACAAGAGCTGAGGCCAAGAGATTAAGGTTTTGTCTTCACAAAAAGAAGAACAAGAAGAAGATGAACAATGCCGAGCACTCTGTGAGCAGCGTTCGCTACGCGAGACGCTGCTAAAAACGTCAACACACCATTCAAAAGTGTGCGACCTGTTAACACGGTCCCATTTCGCTAAGATTTTGCATGAAGCACTTTTTACAGGAAAGGTTCAAAGGCAGACCTGTGCTGATAAAATTATTGCACTTCAGAAAAAATGAAACACCCTAATATATATATATATATATATATATATATATATATATATATATAAATATAAATATATATATATATATATATATATATATATATATATATATATATATATATATATATATATATATATATATATATATATATATATATATATATATATATATATATATATATATATATATTACGTACATATACACTAAGGTGGTTCACAATATAATGGTACAAGTAAAAGTTTTCCAAATTTTGCCAGATCGCATTTTGCCTTGTTCCTATTGACATTTTGAACATCTGTACCAAAAATTGAGCCAATAGGACACCAGTAAAGGGTGGCACACTTTTTCACAATTTTTATTGCTCAATCTAAGCTCTATGGACAGTTGCGGAACTTACTGAGTAATTGCTAACATCATGTCCCAAGCTCTTTGCTGTCACTATGAAGGATGCAGCAGCCTGACGATTGGATAGACCCTCTCTGTCCCATGTTGTTGTCAATGAAGCAACAAGTACTTCAGATGAGCCTCGCTTCTTTAATCCTGCATGTGAGATATGGCTGGGCTTGGCAGGCGTTGCCCTGGAAGCGAACTCTTCGTCTGAACCATCTTCAGAGGCTGTTGATGAATCTTGTCCAACTTCTTCCCTCAATCGAGATAGCGTGTGAGTACCTCGGATACACTTATGTTTTGCCATTGTTTCTGCACTGTGTTCAGCTCTTGCGTTTCTCTCAGCTTCTCTTGCCCTCTTTCTCTTATCCTTCCCTTGCTGGACCTTGTCTACACATCCAAAAGAGCATGACATCCGGTCTTCTCTTTGGCGCCTTAGAAATTCTTTGTCTTCTTCGGGGATCTTCAGGTCGAATATGTTTGCTGCAGCAATATCGAAGAGGTCCTGAAGATCCCCTAGCCAAGTTTCACGACATAAAAGAGCTCCATCCGTCTCTCTGTTTTTCTCTTTTATTAGTTTCTTGTAGTCCGCATACAGCTTCTTGATCTTTTTTCGAAGATTGGCATCCGTCATTGTCGGTAAACTGGCTCTCTCCCATATCTTCTTTACTTCATCCATTATTGCTGTTGTGGCCTTTGATAATGCCTTCCCCTCTTCAATATGATAGAGAAGGTGGAGTAGCACTTGCTCCTTTGAGGGAAGGCAAGCTCCTAAAATGGAAGGTAGAGGGGGCTTCTCGAGCAAGTTACATTTCTTTCTTGATGCCATTATTCCTGAAAATAGAAAAAAACGTCAACATTGTGAAAAAGTGTGCCACCCCTAAATGTGCAGCAATTGACTCCATTTTTGGTACAGATGCTTACAATGCCAATTGGAACAAGACAAAAAGCGATCTGGCAAAATTTTGTGAAAAGAAATTTTGTGAAACACCCTAATATACACAAACATCCATGCATGCATAAAATGTATGAATATGTGTAACACACACACACACATATAAGAGTGTGTGTGTGTGTGTATGTATATATATATATATATATATATATATATATATATATATATATATATATATATATATATATATATATATATATATATATATATATATATATATATATATATACATATATATATATATATATATACATATATATATATACATATACACTGTAAATATCCTGGTGTTGGCTTAGTGGTTCGGGTGGTGGCTTGGGATCCTACGGTCCTGAGTTCAAGCCCCGTTGGCCACTGAATTAAAATATACCAGGAGGTTTACTCAGCCTGTCATCCTTCCGAGGTCGGCAAAATGAGCACCAGTGTACTGGAAAGAGGGACACTGCATCAGCGGCATAGCTGCGTCCCAACCAATGATGCAACCAGCAGCCACAGGCTGCACTCGATATATATATATATATATATATATATATATATATATATATATATATATATATATATATATATATATATATGTACATACATAAATAAATAAATGTATACATACACAAATGTACACATACTTATATAATATGTACGTGCATACACACACGTACATACATAATATCTTTTTCTTCTTTCGGCGGCTCCCGTTCGGGGTCGCCACAGCGGATCATATGTACATACATAATATATATGTGTGCAAATGCATACATATACACATCAATCACACGTAAATATATACATATGCACATGCATACACACATACATGCATACATAATACATGCGTACACACATACATAATATACATACATGTGTACACACATACACACATACATGCATACATAATACATACATACATGCGTACACACATACATAATATACATACATGTGTACACACATACACAATACATACATACATACAGACATACATGAGTACACACATACATAATACATACATACGTACATACATACACGCGTACACACATACATAAGTACATACATACATACTACATTCGTACATACATACATAAATGCATACATACATACATACACACATATATACATATAAACAAAAATAAATCCACACACATACACACATATAATAGGTGAATTTCATTTGATGATAGTAGTTATATAGTTATACAACCCACAAGGGGCGGGGCAAATCTCATTTGCATTGTTGTGCACGGGACCGGTCCAAAGAGGTGTGTGGGTGTGTGTGCTCATTGCTTCACTTGCGCACAGTATGGATGCTTCATTTCACCTGTTCGATGTTCCTGCTGACCTTAGATCAAAATGCTGACCATTAACACAACTCACGTCAAAGGCAAATAAACATACCTTTCCCATGCCTGCGTGAGCATGACCAATTTTCACCACCGCGGGGAACGATGGCGGGGTTGTCTGCTGGAGATAAAAACAAACAAACAAAAAACACATGCACATGACATCACATGTAATGCAAAGACACTCACATGTAGAATGGGGCCATTTTGCTGGTTTCCACTTGTGCTGTAACTACATAACACGCATTTCATTAACTATTCCTAGAGACCTACATTCAACTCGTTAACCGAACAAGCCCATCTCATTAAATACATTAATACGTGTCCTTTGGTCATGTGACCGGCCGAAATAGCTTGTTCCTGTAAAACATATTCTAAATTCAGCTGTATGCACAAATTAGAGTACTGGACAGAATGCTCTATGATGCAGCACCCCCAACAGTTATTGCACCAGAATGGCCAATGTAGCAAAGAGTGGATGCTCTGTTGGGGATAAAAACCAAGACCTTGAGTCCGAGACAGATCAAACGTTGTTGACAATTGACATTGTTTTGACAGTGACTCAAACAACGTCGACGTGGAGTCAAAGTTCAAAGCAAAAAACAATTTCCCTGTGAAAATTCCAAAGCGAGCCAAAGAGAATCCGACGCAGCTGCGGCATCAAGTGCACGTGCGGAGAGAGTGGTGGGACATGCAGCTTGCATGCTGGGCTCCTCAAATGACGTCATCAGAGCTGTCTTGCAATGCACCCAGAGCCTAAAAAAAAAACCATCTGGTTGTGTTTGGCTTTGTGGCGGTAATGGGGGGGGGGGGGGCCGTACGTGAAAGGATTGTGTACTTGTCGATAACAAAAAAAAAGCAGAATAGTGGCAAAATATTCAACAAATATTTCTCAAACGGTCCATTCAGCTCACAAGCCTTGAAGCGAAAAGGATTCCACTATGGCAGCCATGTTGGATTTAAAATCGGCGTGTGTTTGGCTTCGGCCTGATGTTTGTGTGTACTTGATAAACTTGATTAAAGCCTGTCCTTGACAAACCTGATAAACTGTACGTGTGGTGTGTGTACTTGATTATAGTTTGATAAACAAGATGCTTTTGCATTCCATTTTATACGAATGCTTTTCCTTGCTTGTCCTTGATAAGCTTGATTATAGTTTGACAAACAAGATGCTTTTCCATTTCATATTGTTCACAGGGCCGCATTAAGAGTTTGCAGGGCCTTAGGCCATTTGAACTGTTCAAGGCTGTATCCAATAATTTATTTCTCCATTCAAATTCAGTTATGTCGAGATTGGTGAAGGTGTCATCCTGAAGCCTGAGGTGCAGGGCCCCGACAAGCGTGGGGCCCTAGGCCATGGCCTAATGGGCCTCTGCCTTAATCCGGCCCTGATTGTATGAATGCCTTTCTCAGACAGAAACATTCGTAACTAAAACGGCATTCAGTAGACCGAATACCTCCGCCAGGCTGAACGGTTTACGTTTTGTATCCTGCTGATAGGCCGGATCTCGATCCAGACCTGAACCAAAATTGAATTGGGTTGTTCTTGTCACCTAAACAACTCGTCCACCAAGTTTTGTTATAACTCCTCCACAAGTTTTGGAGCTATCGTGCGATATCGTTTTTGGAGCCATCTCTCAATGGTGAAGAATCACTTAAGGAATAAAGAACTCCTCGTATCCGGATCCAGATCTTCACCGAGATGGAAATACTTCTTCGTCACACACCCAACTTGTCCACCAAATTTTGTCCGAATCTGTCCACAACATTTTGAGTTATCCTTCCCATAGACACACAAACAAACAAACAAACAAACAAAGAGAAAGATGTTGTGCATAGCATGATACTTGCAAAATCCCTAAAACAAATGTGACCTTAAAAATATTTTGTGGTTGAATTCAATGATCAGATATGCAAATCCTCTTCAAATTTCAAGTAAATGAGATGAAAATTTACTATTTTATAAATTTGGCCTATGTTGACCTTTCAACCTTTGGACCTCAAAAATAATTGGTGGTTGAACTCAGTGACCTGATATGCAAATCTTATTCAAATTTCAAGTCAATCGGATGAAACTTAGGATCTCAGAAATTGCATTTGGCCTACGTTGACCTTTTGACATCAAAAACAATAAGCTTCTTGCTTATGACGAACTGTATCAGATGGTAAAGTTTCGTGAAGATCAGTTTAAAATTGTGACCTGTTGGCAATTGACATGCAGACAGACAAACAAACAAGAAGGCGTCAAGCGGTAGCCTGACAGGTATGACGAAAATTATGCAAATGACATCACTGACACCTTGACCTTTAAATGTATAGTCCAAAAATATTTACATCCTCACTTTTGTTCTTCGGAATCCTCTGGTAAAGTTTGACGAAGAGAGCTGAAAGCGTTCACGAGTTATCACACTCACTGACATACATTAGAGGGCCAAAAGTATGCGGACACCCCTTATAATTAGTGGATTCGGCTATTTCAGACACACTACACCTATTGCTGACAGCTGTATAAAATCAAGCACACAGCCATGCAATTTCCATAGACAAACATTATCATTATAATGTGCCGGACTGAAAAGCTCAGTGACTTTCAACGTGGCACCGTCATCGGATGCCACCTTTCCAACGAATCAGTTAGTCAAATTTCTGCCCTGCTGGAGCTGCCCCGGTCAATTGTGAGTGCTGTTATTGTGAAG
This sequence comes from Eptatretus burgeri, assembly GCF_056783735.1. Classification (NCBI taxonomy): domain Eukaryota; kingdom Metazoa; phylum Chordata; class Myxini; order Myxiniformes; family Myxinidae; genus Eptatretus; species Eptatretus burgeri. The sequence continues at coordinate 151,333,655 of NC_140962.1, read as the reverse complement.
TGGAAACGTCTTGGAGCAACAACAGCTCAGCTCAAAGTGGTAGGCCACATAAGCTCACAGAACTGGACCGCCCAGCGCTGAAGCGCGTAGCGTGGAAAAAAAAAAATCGCCTGTCGTTGGTTGCAACACTCACTAACGAGTTCCAAACTAATTCTGCAAGCAATGTCAGCACAAGCACTGTTCGTTGAGAGCTTCATGAAATGGGTTTCCATGGCCGAGCAGCTGAACATAAGCCATGCGCAATGCCAAGCGTTGGCTGGACTGGTGTAAAGCTCACCGCCATTGGACTCTGGAGCAGTGGAAACACGTTCTCTGGAATGATGAATCATGCTTCACCATCTGGCAGTCTGATGGATGAATCAGGGTTTGGCCGATGCCAGGAGTACGCTACCTGCCCGAATGCAAATACCAACTGTACAGTTTGTTGGAGGAGGAATAATGATCTGAGGCTGTTTTTCATGGTTCGTGCAAGGCTCATTAGTTCCAGTGAAGGGAAATCTTAACGCTACAGCATACAATGGCATTCTAGACTATTCTGTATTTCCAACTTTGTTGCAACTGTTTGGGGAAGGCCCTGTTTGGGAAGCAAATGCACACAGCGATGTTCCAACATCTAGTGGAATGTCTTCTCAGAGAGTGGAGGCTGTTAAAGTAGCAAAAGGGGGGGGGGGGGACCAACTCCATATTAATGCCCACGATTTTGGAATGACATGTTGGATGAGCAGGTGTCCACATACTTTTGGCCATGTAGTGTACATACATACATACATCCATACATACATACATACAAACCGACATATGACAGACACATGGAAATTTTCAATTTTCGTCATAACAAACACACGAGACAGACAGAACAAGTAAAATAAACATAAAATGTCATTACCCCCATTGTTTTAGTAATTTTGCCGTTTGGAGTTCAAGGGATAGACCATATTTATGTACAACTAAAATGGCTGCCAGTCTACCAGTTGGCCATCTTTGATCAGATCAGACAGATCAGACAGACAAACAGACAGACAGATAGAACAACACACGTGACCAACCAATATATTTGAAAAATCTTCCATTTTTGCAAGTAACAAACAGATCGACAGACAGGGGTGAAAACATAACCTCCATCCACCTTCAGTGGCAGAGGTAAAGAGCTCTTATATGGTTAGGTGGTTATACCACACTCGGTTGTCATGAAATGTCATGGTTGGAGCGTCCGCTCCTTGTCGAGGTCAGCGGTTCAAACACTGGCCGAGTCATACCAAATACTTTAAAAAATGGTATTTGCTGCTTTCTTGCTTGATGCTCAGCATTTAAAAGGATAAGAGCACAGAAATTCCTCCTTATGAAACACCCTGCTGAGTGTGGTGAGAAAGGCCAGGCCATTGTTATGATGTTACAATTGTACCGAGAGTGTCCCGGGAAGTGATGGCACTTTCCCCAAGCCTAATGGTTGTTTGTCATGTCTAACAGTCCTGTGTTGTGTCTCTTGTATTCCTCTGAATGTCCATGTGTGTGAGATGCATGTGGCAGCTCCAGAACGAGCCTGAGCTCCTGCAAACAAAAAAAAAAAAATCAGAGAAAAAAAAAATTGCTGATGGAATGTGAGAACAACTACACAAAGTACAGAACTTATCAAGAGATAAAACAGATAGTCAGAAGTTTAATAACACAGCACAGAACCTATCAATAGATGAATACATGTGCCAGCATAGGGAGCAACAGTTCAGATTAAAACAAGTTTTCTCGAAGGTTACAAAACGACACCAAACAGAGTTGATCAAAGACAATAAAAACTGGTAAAAAAAAACATTACTCGGTTGCATTGCTGTGTTGCCTGACTGTCTGGACACAGCTGAGGTTGTCAATCCACTGGTGTAAACCCATGGATGGGGTTGTGGACCCACCGTTTGGGGAGGTTCCAGACTCAAAGGGTTGAAAACTCTATGAACAAGTAAAATAGACATAACATGTCATGGCCCCTGTAGTTTTAGCGATTTTGCTGTGCAGAGTTAAAAGGCTACCGGTATTTATGCACAACTAAAATGGCCGCCAGTCTACCAGCTGGCCATCTTTGGTCAGATTGCAAAATAAAGCGAGGTTCATATGGATGACATCATGTACTGAGCTTGTGCCAAGGTTGAACAAAATCGGTGAAAGCACGTCCGAGAAGTGGTTGAGAACGTGTTCAACATCAGACTTTTTACAACTAAAATGGCCACCGGTCGGCCATCTTGGATCTGATCTCGAAAAAAAGATGACTTCCATGTGTAAGCCATCATTCGATATCTACCTGCCAAGTTTGAATAAGATCGGTAAACGCATGTCTGAGAAATGGTTGAGGACGTTTTTGATACCGCTTTTTTTTTTTTTACAACTAAAATGGCCGCCAGTTGGCCATCTTTGATCGCGTCACAAAACAAATTTTTTTTCACTTCCACAAGAAAATGTGATCATTTTACAAACACTCCACCGTTTCCCCTTGCACATCTGAAACATAACGGAGTCACACGAACATTGCACGATGAATGATCAGCATTACTTGCACCGAGTCGAGGAAATGAGGAAACTTCTTTGCAGCTCATGTGTGACCGCTTTGGATGATGCAACGGTGTGACTATAAACCCAAAGACCAGAAAGTGAACGAATTGGTGCCTTCAACCACAAGTGAAAGTGTATTTTGTCGCCATGACTGCAAACACAGCTGCTCGTGTGAGGTTTGATGAGAATCTCATGAGAAATGCAGGAGGGGTAGGGGGAGACTTTTGGTGTGCAGGAGTGGGATAGAAATGTGGGTGCGATGGTGCAAAATAACCACCGAACCTAAGGAAGGAATCTTGCACCCATCAACTGATTGGGGGGTGGCGGTTACTCTCGGGATGTCCGTTTCCTCTGGAGTTTGAAAGTGTTCGAGTTCGAAGTAGCCAAAAATTTAGACAGGTGACCCAGTTTGTATACAGTGATGATGATGAGGTGCAAGAGATATGGGAAAATGCAGGAATGCTATGTTTGCGATCAATTTCAAGGCACTTAAATTGCCATTAATGAGTGATTCTATTACTTAGCCAGGAATTTGTGTTGAAAAAGGTAGCAGGTTAATGGTTCAAAGCAAGAACCTTCAATTCACCTTTCATTGTGCTTTTCAACCAAAGGGAGGGACATCAGGCTAACTGATCAACCAGGAGGGACTCGACGGCACGTTATGAGCTGTCCCAACTAGTTAGTCGAGTGTCAGGCCTGGACAGCCGATTCATGAAAGACTTGAGCCAAAAACTTCCCCCTCCAAACGTTCAAGAATGTGGGAATAATTGTGGCCATGAATGACGAAGCAGAAGAAGACGCAGAAGAATAAGAAAGAAGAAGCAGAAGATGCGATGTCTGCACATCTTTAAAAAGGTCCCTGTATATGGTGATTCAAGTCCATGAGACAGGGATTGATCAGTTTGATGAAAGAGTGAAATTTTTTTGGTGTTGTAATACTTTTACACCAATATTATCTCAACACCAATCCAATAATATATCCAATGAGTCAGCGTCACACCTTGTGGGAGTGTTTGATGACAGCTTTCCAATGTAATCCGCTCATTTAGGTCATTGTGTTGATAATTATCGTAGGAGGTACCATATCTATTTATTACATACGCATATATATGTATTTGTATGATATACCAGGAGGGGAAGGAAAATGGGGAGCATACGGTGATTGGAGGGTAGGGGCCATGCGTAGTCAAAATTCGACCACGTACGTAATAAATAGATGACCACGAAACTCAACGGTGCATTACGTACATATTGTTTCGGAACCCTTGTGGATGGAGGCGGGTGGAGTGGGTTTGTAAGAGAGATGTTGGGAGTGTCGATCGGGACGATCTCCTCGTCCCATGCTTGGAACGCAATTGGCCGGGATAACTTTTAAGGGGTGTGGTCAAAAGTATAAAAGTATCGGAGTGAAAGATGTTTTCAGGAAAGAGGTGAGCCTCTCGGTGCTTGGGTATAGAATCTCTACTCTAATTTCATTCTCTTACCTATTTTCGCTTCGACCCATTCCCGAGTCTCTCCGCAGCCCAGAGCAAGACCAGCAATGCCAGGATCTTTGGCTTTCCTTTTGGCGATATGCGTGCTCTGCCTCCATCAGCAAATGGCCCAGGCGTGCTCCTGCTATCCGACTCACCGACAGGTGAAATTCTGCTCATCTGACATTGGTAAGGCTTGAGCTCAAACTTTGCTTCCTCGCATTAAACTTTCTGAAAACGTTTCCAAATTTTTCTCGAATTCCATGTGCAATTGTGTTCCCAAGTCTTTAAGTGCATGAACCATTTGATTATCAATGCAATTTTTTTACCTAAATGGAAACTAGGTAATTAAAATGCGTTAACACATCAAAGACTAAAATTAGTACAGGTCTGAGGAGTTGGTGTCGTTTGAACAGCATCTGGAAACTTCAGAGATGGAAAATTTCTCGGAGTACCTGAAAGTACAGATCCCCTAAGGTGAACCGCATCGCCGGAATGCTTACCAAAACTACAAGCAACGTACAATGCATGATAATCATAACAAAAACCCGAAGACTTTGCTTTTAAGATGTTGCCGTTATTATTTTTACCTCCACCACTGAAGGTGAAGAAGGTTATGTTTTCACCCCTTTATGTCTGTTTGTTACTTACGAAATATAAAGATTTCATAAGTATATTGATGACTTCCGTCCTCTGTTTGTGTGTTTGTTTGTTTGTGTGTGTGTGTTTGTTTGTAGGCACGATAACTCGAGAACGGAATAAGCTACCAATGTCAAATTACACCACGTGATTCAGGAGGGTGATGGCTAGCGCTGATTAGATTTTGGTCAAAATCGGTCAAAGGTCAAGGTCACGGTGAGGTCAAACATAATTCCGTAAAATCATGTGGAAAAATGGAGTATTTTTGCTTCGGTCGACGTTACGAGTTCGTTTTAACTTCAATTTTAATTTTGTCTTCGGTTTTTGCAATCGCTTCGGACGCTTAAAACTTGGTTGTCGAAATTCTGGTAAAAATCGGATGTTTTGGAGACGTTTCAAGATTGTATAAAAAATATTTCACTCGCCGCGTCACGGCTCGTCACGTGGTGCAGCGCGCTCGAGCAGATGCGGCGTTGAGTCACGCAAAGGTTTTGCGTGTGCGCGCTGATGGTGTTTTCGATAAAGATGGTGTTTAAAAGTCATTTTTTTTATCCCAATAAAGGTTATCGTCGCATGCCTGACTCGCTAAGCCATCGGATTATGTAAAGATTGTTGGTGGATGGCCGAATATTACGGTTTTGTGACTTTGATAAAATAATATTAAATAATTGCTTGGAGAAATGGAGATTTTTGCTTCGGTCGATGGTACGAGTTCGTTTTAACTCGGATCGCAATTCTGTTTACACTTTTGGTAACGGTTAAGTATGCTTAACACTCAGTTGTCAAAATTCTGGTAAAAATCGGATGTTTTATAAGATTTATGTCGGGTGTCGTGTCTGAGGCTTAACTGAAGATTATGCTAATGAGGGGGATTGTAACACATGGCATTACGCGCTCGTTTTAAAGTCTATTTCAATCCTGTCTTCAATTTTGGTAACGGTTAAGTATGCTTAACACTCGGTTGTCGAAATTCTGGTAAAAACCGGATGTTTCATGAGAGGTTTGGTACAGAATCATTGTAGAAACTTCTGGTTTGCGTCGCTACCTTCTCTCGAGACAGCTTTTATTAGACAACGTCAGAGGTCAAGTTGATGATTTCTTAAGTACCAGTCTATGACTGCTTGTTTGTATGTTTGTCTATCTGTTTGTCTGTCTTTGTGCAGGATATCTCAAAAAGTTGTGGACAGATTCGGACAAAACTTGCTGGACAGGCTGGGTGTGTGACAAGGACGAACTGATTAGATTTTGGTGAAGACCTGGATCCGACTAATAACATTTTTGAGTGATTCATCACCATTGAGAGATAGGGCCAAAAACGATATATAGCATGATATTTCAAAAATGTATTGGGCTTCATGTGTTCTCATGGATCAGGCATTACATGGCAGAGGCATGCGCTCTACGCCTCTACCGAGTGTCCTTCTCGTTATTCATTTTATTTTAAGTGAACGTGTCGAGGCTGGTGAAAGAGCAGGCAAAGAAAGAAACAAAAACAGGGTGCACCAGACAAAGTGGGGAGAAGAAAAGAATGTACGGATGCAACACGGCATGAGGGAAGGAGTTGCAAGTGAGAGGGGACGGGACCTCGGTGAGTGTAGCAAAGGAGAGAGAGAGAGAGAGAGAGAGAGAGAGAGAGAGAGAGAGAGAGAGAGAGAGAGAGAGAGAGAGAGAGAGAGAGAGGGAGAGGGGGAGAGGGAGAGGGGGGAGGGGAGAGGGGGAGGGGGAGAGGGAGAGGGGAGAGGGGAGAGGGGGAGAGGGGGAGAGGGGGAGAGGGTTAGAGGGATAGAGATAGAATGAAGTGGCAATGAGCAGCAAACTTGAAATCCTGGAGTGAAGAGCATGAGATAACACACATTTGGATTACATTCCATGGGTGAGAGAAGAGAAAGATGAATGAATGAATGTAAGTGTCAAGTTTAGGCATTTAGAAAGTAACAAGGAGAGGATTTCTGGTAGACTGCACAAGGAGGTGGCAGAGTCGAAAAAGCGAGACCAGAATAGAGCCGGTTAAAAAGCTGGAAAATCACCTGGGGCTGAACAAGTAGTAGACCCTGGGATATCCAGGTCGCAAAATGCCAATGGAAAAAGAAATTGATCATCCGTGAGATTTTGAAGTTTCTGCCTTGCCCCTTGTTGCGTCACATGGTTCTCGGCCAAACGTGGACAAAATGCTGTTTGATGGGTTGTAAACCTCTTCTTTCATCAAAATAAACACCGGCTTAGCGTGCATTACATGTGAAGGTCAAGAAAACCAAACCAAAGGAAAGATTTCTATTCCCACAAGAGTTCGTCGGACATGGATTGCTGTGTGCACATTAGCACAGCTATTCAGGCAGATGAGCTTGATCCTCACAAAACTCTCAATTCCAAGTGCAACAGTGTTTGCAAAACTTTTCTCCATAATCAAAACATTTTAAGCTGGTCTGAGAGAGTCTCGTCAAAACATTTCTCACCGCCCACCCAAATTCCATTGAAAGAGTGTTGTGAGTGAAACTGAAGTCTTGGTTTGTACAAAAGTTATCATGTTGTTGTTGTTGTTGTTGTTGTTGTTGTTGAATAGCCCCCGGACAGTTCTCCCAATCAAGCCCACAGCACGGAGACAACCGATTGATCTCCCATGAGTGACCCAGAGATCCCAAACATCTCGGGTGGTGTACCCCTGACTTCACAAAATCAGGGCCATGACACAGTTAGAGTGAGACAGAGACAGACAGACAGACAGACAGACACAATGGGCCAGTTCATGGGGACCAATCGGCACTGACTGTGACTGCCTTGCCCTGATAAATCTGGGCATCAGGGACTAATGGGGAAGATTTGCCCCCCCCCGCTTGCATTGGGGGTACAACCACCACAAAGAGGGCATCCCCGATAGTTCCAGTTATCATGTTGATGATAACTGTGGGTGTATGCAATCGGTACGCAGATGGTCCCGGTTATTTTCTGGATGTGTCTGATGCAGTTTGTACAAAGTGTGCAAGAACCAAGATGGCGACCGATAGTGGAAATGCCGTGGCGAGGTGATGACGTTGAACGTTGCCAAATTCAATTGGTAACACCACCTCCTTAGCTCTAGGGTTACCAAGAGTGCAATGGTAAGCAATGCATCTTATAATTAGGCACATCGATGGCCCTGATTATATGCTGGATGCGTCTGATGCAGTTTGTGCCGAAGTGTGCAAGAACCAAGGTGGCGATCAATAGTGGAAATGCCCTGGGAAGGTGATGAGATTGAATATCACCAAATTTAATATGGAACACCACCTTCTTAGCTCTAGCATTACAAAGAGTTCATTGGTAAATCTCGATGCTAACAGCACTACCAACATGGAAATGGCATGTTTAGGGGTATGGTGGCAGCTTCCTGGTGAGGATGCTGGATTAGTATCTCAGAGATTTCCCTCATATATCAATATTGAGGAATGGGACTCGAAATTTCGAGCAACTGAGCATTGTGTCGGCAGAATGACCATTTCGCTCTTACAATGTTAGATAAAAAATATCCAGCTGGCTCATTAATGATCTCCAGGAAGCCCTGCATGGTCAAACATATATATGATATCGGTTTTCTAATTTGGATGACATTCCATGCTTTCAAACTTTAGATGACGGAAGAAACTTTCAAACCAGAAGTCACCACCGTGTACGATAGCTGAAGAGCAGGCATGGCTACATCAGGCATTTGACAACTGAGTGGCAGTCACCCGAGACTGCAGAGGCATCATGTTGAGTGTCCTCTCAACAGGGAGGAGAAATCGTGACTGCAGTCATGTGATGCCTAACGTGACTCTTGGGAGATACCCAAAACCTGGTGCACGATCCCCGGTGAAGACCACTCTGTGGTCGAAACGTTGTACCTGGGCAAGTAGTAGCCTAATTTAAAGTCTGCATCGCTATTCCAGAAGACAACTTAAAATCCCCAATGAGGTCCTACCAACTGAGCAGCTACTCATCTCGGAATTTTTGACAGAATTGACTTGCTACCTCCAAGCTTGAGTCAAACGTTAATGGACGGATCTTGTCCCAATACAAGCTCATCTCCGAAGTGCGGACAATTCCTCTCGGTTTGGACGGACAATGTCTTCCTTTGAAGCCGCAGGATAATTACATCTCCATTTTCTGCCCCACCAACAAAGACGTTGCACTGCTGGGGAAAGGATTTGCCAAAGTGGATACTTTTACCTCCTTTTAAGCTCGACCTTTCACCTTATCTAAACTGAAAAATGAAAGATCGTCGTTACCGGTTCTGAGTGTTTGAAATGTAAGAGAATAAATGGATGCTTTTATTACTACTGTGATAATAATACAGTAAACAAATTAAAATTTTTGTTTTTGTTTTTGTGGTATTGGTCTTGTGGATGAGTTTGAACATAAATCTCATGTTGGACAATCTGTTGCGAATCTGGAAACCATGAGCACACAACATCCAGGTTCCTCAAGCTCAGTTATTTCGGTAAGTATGTGTTTCATAGATAGCTTCCCATCCCTTGTCTAATGGGTAAATCAATGTAAATGCGCTGTGATTTATTTTTTATAGTTGGGAAAACTTCATTTTCAGCGACGAAAACAGAAAGAGATTGTTGGGGTGGTTCTGCAGCGATGAAAACAGAAACAGCCATTAGGGCGGTTCTGCAGCGACGAAAACAGAAACGACCGTTGGAGTGGTTTTGGAGAAAACAACGTCAACCCTCTTCCCCGGGATTTTCCCTGCGCGCCGGGGAGGGGGAGGGTCGAGCGTGCTGGAGCGCATAAAGGGGAAGCAAGCGGAAAAGGAAGAGAGGAAGCGAAAAGCGAGGAAGGAGCGTTCATCTTGAGAGCATTCCCGTCGTCGTCATTGTCGTCGTGGCCAGAGAGGTCTGGGCTGGTCATGGCCATCTTGAGCGTCTTCTTCCTCCTTCTCCTCCTGAGGATTGAGCTTAAGAGGGACCATCTGCCACCGGAGCCGGAAGGGTTGCCTGTCGTCGCCGGAGAGAACTGAGTCAAGGTTTGGTGGCAAGGACAGGCACCGAGCGGAGTCAGGGAGGCCGGGTTCGGCTCGCCTCTCACCGGACCGAGTCAGCCTGAAGACCGCACGAGGCGGATAGGTCCAAGTTAGACCCTGGTCTTCAGCTCGACTATCCTCCGGGCTGAAGGTCCTAATAAAGGCGTTAGCCACCACTTCGTGTGTGTGTGTGTGTGTGTGTGTGTGTCCGCGGGCCCATCTGATAAGTAGTGAAATGTTAAGTGCTTTTGCCTGTATATTATTTGCCTTGCTTGATATTCGGTTTAACCCTGCCTCTTGCGTGCTCCCCTCCTCCCCCATTATTGTGAATAAATATCCCCTCTTGTTAAATGTATCAGCTCATTTTGTGTTTCTTTCATTGGTTCGACATGACGCGTGTGTGAGGATTAGTACGGCCGTTTGGGTCGGCAAATTGTTCATTTGGTCCGGCACGACTTTGGTAATTCCGCTCGGTTACGCCGGATCCGAGTCGGCGATAGCGACTCAATTCGGACAAAGTCGGCCGAGGGTGAATTTCCCCGGTAGTTTGGACCACATGGGTATTTAGGTAAATTGAAATTGGCAATCGACCATACCCCACGTGGTCTATCTATTGGCGCGTTCGGTCTGATAGAGGACCCGTCGGCTCCGGAGTTATCCGGGGGACGACGTATACATTCCGGGTGATAGGCGGAGTCGACCCTGCAGCTCCATCTGGTGGTCGTGCTCGCAGCCGATACCCAGCCCCGCAACAAATCTTCTTCGTCATCGTCTTCTTCTTCTTCTTCTTCATTGGGATGCAATGGGCAAATCAACAGCGTGTATGGGATTTGAATCAAATTTTCCAGCATTGTCAGCCATATCCTCTGATGCGATCCTCCAATTGGCCAAGTGATTAAGCTGGATATGTTTTGGCGCTAAATTAGGCGAAAATGAAGGCCTTGCTCTTGTGTGAAGAAATGTAAACGTATCGCACACATTGTCAGACAAAAATGAGACTTTGTACTTGAACGGTCATCTTAGCAACAGTAAATCTCTGTCGAGTCTATTGTCTAAAAAGACGTCGTCAAGTCTGGGTCTCAGTGCGGAGGGTTGAGCACTGGTTCTCACAGCTTTGCCAGATGACATGATGTGACTGTGCCGGCGAATCCTGCAATGTTAATGAGCAGAACAAAGGAATGGGACAAGGCAACCTCCCCTCCATCAAGTGTTAGGTGTTGAGGAGTCTGCTGCACTATCTGTCACGTGTTTTATGCATACAGTCTCCTGGAGCCACAGGTTGCTGTGTTCTGAAGGAGAGGGTGGGAAATGACAATAACCTGGAAAATGGGATAATGTGGGGTAGAAGAGATGAGTATGGATGGGGCATGACCTGAGGTAGTTGTCTTGATTGTCCTGGCTGCCCCCTATATCTGTTACCTTGGGTCACAGACAGGTTTGTAGGTGGCAGACACCATGTATTGGACAGAATGCAGGTGGTAATGACCTGTGTGGATTTGACTTTGCACCTTGCATGTAACACACGGACGTTGAAAGACTTGTATTGGGACATCATGAGCTACGTTCTCAGATGAGAACACGAAAACAGGTAAATCCAAGTTTGCATCAAATCGGGAATGCATGCACAGGTATTCCTGAATAATCAAAACTCGGCAGAGTTTCCTACTCTATAAAAAACAAAAACAAAGAAAAAACATCATTTTTCCCAATATCTCTCTACCTCCGCTACACAAAGCAGTGCCAAATACGAGGTGAACCCTAACCAGGTAATTATTACGTAGTCCTGTTGCTCAGACAAAGGACCTACCTGTCCCCCATCCAAAAGGACCGGTGCACCGAGATTCTGCACCACTTGCTGGCACTCCCTGAACCAGTGGGTTTTCCAGGATTTCCACTGGTAATGGTATGGAATCCAGGAATAAACTGCTGTGAAGCGAACATAATGAAATTATGCATTGGGATTCTCATCAGATTCCATGAGAAATGACGTGATAGGTATTCCCGTTGAATCGGGACGATCGAGCGGTCTTCATCTATTCTCTGTTTCTTGTCGGCTTGCAGTCAGAGTGCTTGTGGTTGAAGAGAATAAAGAACTATCACAGGACCAACGTCCACTTCGAAGCTACACTGTAATACTGAAGAAGGTGAGAGATATCCTTTAGTGTGTGTGTGTGTGTGTGTGTGTGTGTGTGTGTGTGTGTGTGTGTGTGTGTGTGTGTGTGTGTGCGTGTGTGTGCGTGCGCGCTCTTCTCTTCTCTCTTTGTGTGTACAAAACAGAGGAATCTGACATTCACACAACGCTTTGAGTGTCGATCTCGCTTATTAGTGTTTTTGACGTGCGACTATGCGAGGCGTTGTTTGTGGAGTCAAATCCTCGTAGGCCCAAGCAACTATCACTTGCGACCTGGGCCCTCTCTTGGGTTTTTATTGACTTATTTTTTCTCTCTCTCTCGTGATTTCCCCACTACCCCTCACAGATCTACCATTTCGCTCGGAAAATGAATCTAATAAAGATCTACACACCATCGTCGGGTGCCGCTTGTGGCATCCATCTCACGCTAAACGAGGAATATGTGCTGGGAGGTAAGGCCTTGCCGTCATGGCGCCGTCGGGCACGGTGGAGGGCTGTTGCCATGGATATGTGGGGTGGTTGACCATTTGGCTTGACTTTCAATTTGCTTTCTCTTAGCGGCAAATGGCTCTGAGCCATGGCTGAGCTTACCGCGTGCAATTATTAAACGAGCTGTCTGGTGTCGACTTGTTGTTCTTTCCTTTGTTGAATTATGCCGGAGAGTGCATAACCGCGGTAATTGCACGTGTGCACTTGCTGCTTGCTTGCTTGCAATTGGAAGTGACGATCCGAGATGTACAGCCGGCTCTGAGCAATTGGGGGCGAGGGAACGTGGGCAGATGTCGGTATAAATTGACACTGCCTTCCTTTCCAGAGAGGCAATCTGTCGACCGCAGATCTCGCAAGACCCAAAGGGAACTTTGTTTGAAGCTCTCTGTTGAAACCTCATGCTGGTTTCACTTCAAAAGAAGGCAGAAGCATCAGGAATTTTAATTCCAATCGTCTGGAGACTGAAGTAGTACCAAGAGAACGTGCATCTTTGCTTATGGAATGTCGGTTAAAAAAAACAAAAAACAACTAAAACCCAGGTGGCTTGTTAATGGCCTTTGGCGAGGGGGTAATCACCTCAAGCCACCTGTTCTGATGTGCTGGTGGGACATGGGACATGGTTATTGAAAGCAATGTTGTTCACACCTCTCAGTCGATTGTGACCAGAAGTTAAAGGTTTATGAGTCTGCGTGACGTTGTCCATCTTGAGTGGAAAGCCTCCTCCTGCACCTTTGTCTGAATATGGAATTAAAGTAATAAAACGCTCTGCAAGAAGCAGACATGCTCAAGTGCAATTAAACTAGAACGACACTCGGTGGACCGCATACCTCCACCAGGTGGAATAGTTTGTTTTGCATCCCACTGATAGGCCGGATTCTGCATTTTAACCTGAACCAAAATCCAATCAGCTTGTTCCTGACCTCTACCCAACTTGCCCATCAAGTTTCGTCTGAATCCGTCTAACTTTTTGAAATAACATGCTATATATCATTTTTGGCTTTGCGGTTAAGGTGGCTATCTTGGGACCTTAAGAGTCCTGAGGTCAAGCCTCTGTCGACCGTTGGATTAACACCACGTCGGGTTGACTCAACCTGTCATCCTTCCGAGGATGGAAAATGAGTGCCAGTGTCCTGAGATAATAACCATTTGGAGTCACCTGAGTCTGAGTGACGGGCCATCCAGGACTGTACTCCTTGCCAATGAAACTGCCTCCTGTTAGTCCTATGCGCCTTTACGGCGTGAAAGAAGTATTATTATTAATATCATATCACTGTTGGCCCCATCTCTCAATGGTGAAGAATCACTTTTGACCCCACATCCTGAAGCTCACCTGTATCAGGTGCAACAGTCACTCAAACCCCCTGCAGACTGCCTTAGGCACTGATTTTTTTTTTTCAATGCCTTGAACAAATTTTGGTACATGCTCGTGCATTTGCTTGTTCTCACATGCTGCGTGCTTTCATGGTAGATGCATCATCAGCGGGTTGTTGTTACTTTTTTTATTTTTTTTTTAAACGAATGTGGGGCTTGTGTTTTAATGGGTCAACGATGGTGAGTTTACTTGGTACCAGGCATGAATGTTTAGTCTGTTTGTTAGATCCTTGCCATCCTGCATCAAGCGTTGATCATGCCAAGACTCGATGAGACATCGGCGAATTGGTGCCATTCTGCAATCTGGTTTCCTTAGCCGGTTCTATATTCGAATCGGTGGAAAGCGATGAAATGAAGCGGAGCAGGTCTCAAAATGAATTGAATGCGATACTTTTGATCAATCTGAAAGAACGAGATGTTCACAAAAATAAAATCCTGGGCTACTTGCATTGTAGCCTTCCGTGAGAGCAGCAATGTGACGGCACTTATTGCCACCCAAGCTGTGTTTATTTTCGGGGTCGGCATCCTTTTGCATTGCAAAGCTTATAGTCAAGTTTGAGGAGCACGTTGGCCTACTTGGGCTGTAGTTTATAACAGAGTGCAATCTGCTGAATAACCACATGCATCAAGGTGGCCATCCTGCTCCCGGCTTATTCTGCAAGCTCTATTGTTCTAATCTAAATCTACTACATCCCAGGATTCCGCAAACTGGAATCGCCATTCTGGCTTTGTCCTCCGAAGACGATGCTTAAACACGGATCCCTGTTAAAATCATCATATTTTTGATTCCATAGTGTCGTTTGAACTGAATGAACAACCTAACTATACAAGGTGCTACCTAGGAATGTGAGGACTTGGAACTGTTACTCCGAGAGATGAAATGGGTCCTTCATGTGCATCATTTCCTTGTATCCGTTTTGTGAACAGGCAGAGTGAATAGCGAAGGGAAATTTATGGTCAGGTTATGCGACCTGGTACTGGAATGGAACCGCCTGACAGTTTCAGAAAAGTACCACATTGAGCATTTATACAAGAAGGGCTGCGGCTGTAAGGTGAGATCATGCAAGTGCTGTGATTTGTAATCAGAAGTTGTGGAGGAATGGGGGGGGGGGAGGGGGGCAGCTGGAGGGAAACCAAGACCCATACACATATTACATATGCAAAGGGATGGAGGAAATTGGATGTTCGGATGGCAGCAGCATTGTATCCCAATCCGATTAACAAGCGATGGTGAACGATCTGCAGTGACAACACAATCCAAAAGAAAATGGTCAATTTGCAAAATGTTGAATGGACGATGAATGACCGTAATATGGTTTTCGTTGACGTGTCACCGGTGTTGTTAAAACGACCTCAATGTTGTTTTGCAGTCATTGACTGGGATCCTCCAGGCATTCCTTCCCCTCCTTCTTCTTCCTCCTTCCCCGGAGCTTAATCTTCAACACCTGTCCCACTTCAGTGCTAACTTAAAAAAACTGTTGGAAAAAAAAAATTGGTAAATGGGAGAGGGTAACAAGTGTTGACGTGCAGCAAGGGGAAAATGTTGGGCATAAGATTTGGTGTCAGGAAAGGGAGGGGAATGTTTGGGATGGATCAGATTTCTTTCCATTTTCGAGTACATACGAGGAAAGCCGAATGTGGTTATTCGTACGTGTAGCTACAGATATTAAATTGTTGGGAAGAATATTTTTTTGCTCCTGGAAAAGCTTCAAGTGACTCCAAAACAGTGCTCAAGTGCTAAAAAAAAAAACAAGATGGCGCAGGATGTAGATTCCGACAAAGTAATACTTAGGTTATTGAGGTTGCTCCGTTGTCAGGCGGGTAGACAATGATTTAAAAAGCCTCTCCAGGAAAGCGATGGTTACCTGGACCGGCTTCGTGTAATGTTGGCCGACTCTAGTCTGTAGTCTCGACGGCGATTTTTAAACGGTCATGGCCGTCCCATGGGATGAATGTTAGGATTGGAAAGGGCCAAGAGAATGTGAGTGAAGCGAATGGTACCGTGAGCAATTTGAACCACTGCAGCCAAATTGTTTGGAATGATTAGTCTTTGAGATATCCATCATATGTTACTTAAGGTGAATCTTGAGGAATTTGTGGGGGGGGGGGGTTGGTCCTGGGTGGGTTGAGAGTCTAAAACTGACTTTTGACTATCTTTAGATCTGGAAGTACAAAGTGATTGCTTGGATTCCAGGAGAAAAAAAAAAAAAAACGATGTTCTTGTTCCATCCACCCGAGAATATATTAATAATTATCGAAACTGGGAATAGTCTATGATTCTGTTATTTCGTGTGCACATGTGGCAGCTGGTGTGCATTGTTGCCTGGAATGCTGCTGTGGTGCTGGTGCAGTGACCCCTATAGGTTGGAGCGGGACTTTGTGAATTTTTTTTCAAGTTGTTGGCGACAGCTCGCCTACTTTTCGCCAATAACACCAGGGGACCTTCAACGTCCACCAAATGCGAGCAGACTGGGCACGCGATTTGAGGTCCATTTTAATTGCACATAAGGTACACACGTCTATGAATCACCCTGCCTGCAAAACCCCAGGATGATAGTTGAAAGCTGGGCCAGGATTCAAACCAAGTCTAGATAGCTGAGCTGAGTGTGCATACCCTGTCCTGGTAGCCCAGTCTGTCATTACACATTAATGTTGGAATAGAGTTATATCAACAATAGTATGCAGCTGGGTTCATTTTCAAAGAAAAACGTCCATTGTGACCCTTCAAGATCTTTCTTACGAAGAGCCGCAAACTTTATGAAGTTGGAATTCAGAGCACCAAAAGTACTTTTTCATGGGATTGATTGCATAAAAGAGTCATTAGTCACTCGGTGGTGTGGAAGTTCAGTTCAGTCGGGAGCGAGCTCACTTCTGAGGTGTCTGCTCTGTTACAAGCTATTGAGTCATGCAGTTCTAGGATATTGGTTGTTGTCCTCCAGAGGGTTGACAGGATGGCCTCGAGGTATGCACACTCACATCTAGTTTGTCTAGCCTAGGTTTGAATCTTGGCCCGGCTATAAACTATCACCCCGGTGTTTCACAGGTAAATGTCATTCATCAATGTGTGCGTGTGTGCCACTTGAAACTGGGCATCCCGTCTGCTGGCATTACTTGGTGCATGTTAACAATCCCGCGGTGTCCTCCGCGAAGAGTCGGTGAGCTGTCACCGGTACCCTGAACAAATTACAAATTAATGTCCTAATCTACAGAGGGCACTGCATCAGTGACACAACTGCACCCTCACCCCTCAGCCAATGATGCTACCCCGTAGCCTTGTGCTGCATACGGAAGGAGAAGAAATGTTTACTGGGTCAAAACAGCCCCAAATTGTAGAGAAAATGTAGCACTTCTTCTTCTTCTTCTTCTTCTTCTTCTTCTTCTTCTTCTTCTTCTTCTTCTTCTTCTTCTTTTTTGTTTGAAGCCTTTGTCATGTCGATGAAAAGATGAGGTTTTCTTTGCCAAACCTTTTTTCGTTCACTATTTGCATCTCTTCCTTTCCTTCCTGTGCAGATCAAAGGGTGCCTCAACCATCCATGCCCAGCAGCAACCCCAAAGGAATGTCTTTGGAAAGATGTCGGCAATACTCTCCCCTGCCTTCCGTGTAAGGATGGCACCTGCCAATGGACCTGCGACTTCCCGTTTCCCAACCAGGTCGGTTTGAAAAACGCCATCGAACCCTGACGTGGGTCCCAGAACCTTCGCAGGAACGGCCTTACCATTGAGCACGACCATACCCCCTCCCCCCCCCCCACCGCACCGAGATTATAAATTATTTCTATATTCTTCGAATTTCCACCTCCATAAAGCTTCATTTAAAAACAAAATGAGGCATTCCACATTTTTTATGAGACCACCTTCTATAAGTTACTGAGCGCTAGATCTGTAACACCTAGTGTCATTTGTAACGTATTTTGCATGGTTACTTTGTGATTATCCAGGCCCACACTAATGATAGTTCCACAAATGTGATAAAGGGTCTTATCATGGGCCGGGGTTCCACTCGTCCTTTTATTTTGGGCCTTGAAGGGGCTTCCGTATCTCTGAATACGTTCTTTATTATGAGAGATTATGAGAGATCCTATTACGTCCCTATAGTTATGGGCAACATGGTGGGCCCGATTCTCATCTTGGAGATCATGTGCTTTTTCCTGGACAGGGTCATTCCTTGTTGGCTGGGTCGCAGTTTTGTCATCTCTCATTGTAGTAACTCCTTTGAAAAGATGTCGCCCGTAAAGGCAACGCTATTTGTTAACAATGGATTAAATGAACAGGACGTTGATCGAGGTGTGCTGATTGCTGTAGGAAAAGAGAAGAACTTGATGTTTTGGGAAAAGGGTCTAAATTAAGAGTCTAAATCTCTAAATCGAAGTTGATGCCGAAACAAGAGTCTAAATTAGTAACGTGTGGTTCCTAATTTAGACTCTTGTTTCGGCATAAACTTTTGGAAGGCCAAATCGCCAGCATCAAGAGGCCATTCGAAACACAGCCCCCCCCCCACCCTACACCCCTTGTGTACATGGTCGAGGCTCAGGGAAGGGCTAGAGCAGATTTGAAAGAGGGTAACACAACAGCGGAGTAGAAGAGAGGGTGAGATCAAGGGAAGAGGGAGAAAAACACACGGGAGGTGAACAAGCTGCACACGAGCTGGAAAAAGAAGAAGGGGGACATGGGGACGAAACAGAAAAGGAATAAAAGGAACAAAACTAACAAACGAAAGGAGGTGAGGCAGAGATGGGAAAAAATCACAGTAGCCTTGAAATGGGGACATTTGGGGGGTACAGAGGAGATCATGAGTATTGCGGGTTTATTTCCAAAGCCCGAGCCACACCTGGGGATAATTCGTTAGGTGAGAGCTGCTTTTTATTTTTGCAAAATGTTACACCTGCTCTAAGTTGGTGGCATGCCAAGACGAGCACATTGACCTGTTCCATCTGACATCGTCGCACGGATCCACCTTTGCCGAGATGACCTGGCAGCTCAGGTAGATCGTTCGTGAAAGCATTGCGAGCTGCCGGAGTTTAATGTGCATTTCCTATGAGCTTGCAGTTTAATTTTTTTTTGTTTTTTGCTGAGCTTGGATTTGAAGTTGCTGTTGATGGAGGCACATTCTCTGTCAGTTTGGAAAGTCTCGTGTGGGATTTCAATTTATGGTGGATCATTGACTTTTAATATTATGGGATGACATAGAGGTTGAACAAATAAAAGAGATGAAAATGTCATTTGCTTCATTGTTATTCCGAAGAGGACAACTTGTGTCTGGTTTCAAGTTGACTTCCTTGTGGAATGGGATCCGATTTGACACCGAATAAGCCGACTGTCTGTCGCATGGCAAAGAAGGCAAGTGTTACCGACGGTCAAGCTCACCATGGCATGATGGCTTGAGTAGAAGGTCTGCTCGATGAGAGGAAACTTTTCGGCTCCCAATTGCTTGTACATCTCAACCAGCTGTGAAAACTGCAACACAGACGGCGTTTGCGTAAAGTTCATTTGAATCATTCTTTTTTTTTTTTCTTTTCGTCTCTTCATTTCTAAAGGAGACAATGAGCCTGCACATCAATGTTTACTCAACATTATCCATCCAATTAGTCTGTACAGCTGGTGTCACAAACATGCAAGATAATGACCGTTAAAAGCGCAGAAACGGAAGGAGCTTTCAAGCAGTTCTTAGGAGTCTGAGCAGATTAAGAAAATGGATTTCTACCCTTAAAGGGCAGGAGCAAAAGGTTAGCTGGGTTTACACCAGCCTATCTCACACTCAAATAGCTTTTGCAAAGTGTTTGCACAGCATACCTGACCAGCATACAGAGAAACAAAAAGACCTCTCTTTGAGAGTTCCACTTCATGGAGATGCCATTGGTGACCAAGCTTAGTTGATGCTGCGGCTGCGACTACAACGACTAATACTTCTGATTCTGATGTACCATACTCTGTTTAAGAGCGTCGGTGTTGCTGGAGCAGTTGCTTGACAAGGGTTATTCTAGTTGTTTTGGCACTGCCTTCCAGGCAGTAGTGAGGGCAGGAATCTGGAATTTGTTCAGGGTGCTGGTGATAGCTTGCCCACTCTTCGTGAAGGACATGGGATCCTAACATCCACCAAATAGTGTCAGCAGACTGGACGCACAGTTTATCGTCCATCCGAGGGATGGCACACACATTGATGAAACACCAGGATGACAGTTTATGGCTGGCAAGACAGCTTAGAGGTGAGTGTGCACACCTCCAGGCCAACCTGCCAGCACAAACACTACGACTACTACGACTACTACTACTATTACTTAATAGGCCACAATTATTCCCATCTCCTTATCGGTCGCCCAGGGAAAGTTTTTGGCCCAAATGTTTCACGAATAAGTTGGCCAGGCCTCACACTTGACCGAAGGTGATGTGAGCAGTAATGTGTTAAAGGTGTCGGCGATAACTCACCAACTCTTCGGGAAAGACACCGTGAGATTTTTTTAACATCCACCAACAACCAGTTCTGGGAGACGGGTCCTCCAAGTTAACATCCTGCCGATGGGCAGCACACGCCCTGCGTGCGAAACCCCAGGATGATAGTTTATAGTTGGGTCGAGATTCATACACAGGATCAGTAGCTCAGGAGTGAGTGTACATACCAGCTCCGAATTGAAACTTTTCTGAATTTGTCAAATGACATTTTATATAAACTTTCAATAAACGTAAAAACGTTACCTTCACTCAATGCATTGATAGAACCTGTGAATCATAGCACGAAGTGTAAACGACTTAAACTACTTGATATAAACAAACCTTCAAATCATCAAAATGAAACCATTGTTCTTGATAAAGGGATAATACAAGCCGGGAGGCGACGATGGTTAGCGGGCATTATTGAACAATGCCACGACGGGTACAATTGAGTTAGTGGAAGCTTTTGAGGAAGCCCTGCCATAAAAACCTATCTCTTCCGTCAAAATTGAGCAAATCAAATCGGATTTTTTTATATGTTGTACTTATAGACATTACGCACAGCTTCTAGGAAATGAAATTGCGAGGAAAAAAAAAATCGAGAAAATAAATAAAAATAAATAAAAAGTTAAAGTGGGCGTGGCTCCGCCCACAAGGGACGTGGGACGCCCCTCATACAAAAAGACACAACTAGACCATGATATCTAGCTTGTGTCCAAGTTTCATCAGGATCGCATCAAACGTCACGGAGCTATGCTCTGGAGAGAGTCACAAACAGACAGACACACAGACACAACGAAAATAGTGGTCACTGCTAGCGCCCGCGAACCAAAAAGGAGACTTTTAGTGGGAGAAAAACCTCATATTTACTGAGCACGACAAAATATTGCAGAAAACTTCCCAAACCAAAAGTCTGATTTTGTCGATAAATGAAACCGTTACACTTTGTAAAATACTGTTATTAAACTACACTGGGCTGAAAGGATGGCCTAAAGGTACTCACACTCATCTCGAAGCTGTCCAGCATAGGTTTGAATCCTGAACCATCTATAAACTCTCATCCCGGTATTTCACAGCTGGGGCGATTCATCAATGTGTGTGCTCTCCCTCGGATTGTTACTGAACCGGGGTTCGGGATTTACCACAAGGTGGACTTCTCGTACTCTTCCCGACCTCCGACTCTGGAGACCGCCGTGTCGCGGATAAGTCCGTGGCTTGTCAAGTCGCTGAGCAACTGCGGATGTCGATTAGCAACGCCTACCTGGTAGGGTCCTTGCTATTTTACAAATGCATTACCTTTCCGGTGGTTTTGGCACAGTCAATTGGGGTACGGACACTCGGTGCGCGCCCATATATTTATTCGTACGGCCGAGCAGAACTGTGAGCATGCACTGGCTAATTATGGAGCCAATCAATGGGGCAGAAAGCTGTGAAAGCTGATAATCCAGGACAAAAATCTGGTACCAGACATATATCAGCAGATTCAATGAGAGGATCTAGCGAGATGGCCACCCTGTACTTCGGTCGATCAATATTACAAAATAAATTTCGCAACATCCTTTGAACTGTGAAATAAATTAAGAATTCATAGATCAGGGTATTTACATATGTGCCTGCATAAAGGCGCTGTCACACCTTGACGATTTAGCCAGTGTATGCCGACGTGTGAAAAATTTGTCTAAAACGCTGGCACACGTCGAATACATATGGGTAAGTTTTGTATACGTTAAGAGTACGCTGGCATACGTCGTAGTATGCTGGTATATGTCGTAGTATGCTGGCATACGTCATAGTACGCTGGCATATGTCGTAGTACGCTGGCATACGTCGTAGTACGCCGAGCTGTTAGACAAATTTTCCTTGCTTGAAATTTTTCGACGTATGCGAGCGTATGACTCACACGCTCCGCATAAGGTGGCCATAAGTTATAGGCACGTTACGCGATCGTTGACACACATCGACACACGTTACTTGTAAGTTACTCATAAGTCGAAACACGTCGAGGTAGTGTTAAGCATACCAGAAACTTATTTTTAACCGATGAGTAACATGTTGTAGGCACGTTATGCGATTGCTGACGCACGTCGACACACGTTACTTGTAAGTTACTCACAAGTCGAAACACGTCGAGGTAATGGTTAGCGTCAGTGTTCCAGACTCCCTGTTTTTTTTTTTTTTTTTTTTTCTTCGGTATGACAGTAATGTTGACACTTCAATTTCTCGTGCGGTTATAATATAATATAATTAATAGGCTGCCGCTCAACGATTTAAATCATCACCGCACTAGAAATCGAAGTGTCAACATCACCGTCATACCGTAGAAGAAGGGAAAAAAAAAAAAAACAGGGAGTCTGGAACACTGACGCTAACCATTACCTCGACGTGTTTCGACTTATGAGTAACTTACAAGTAACGTGTGTCGACGTGTGTCAACGATCGCGTAACGTGCCTACAACTTATGGCCAGCATATGCGGAACGTGTGTCATACGCCGAGTACGTCGAAAAAATTTCAACATGCTGAAAATTACTACGTACTACTCGGCGTACTACGTGCTTGCCAGCGTGCTTCAGCGTGCTATTAACATATACAAAACTTACCCATAACGTATTCGACGTGTGCCAGCGTATTCGGAAAATTTTTCATACGTGGGCATATGCTGGCTAAAACCTCAACGTGTGACAGCGGCTTGACACTTCGATGTCTAGTGCGGTTCTGATTTGAATCGTCGAGCCGCAGCCTATTAATAGCCTATGCCACGTGATTGTCGGTGATACGCTGCCGCGCGCTATGCGTAAGTTAGACTATCGTTGGGCATAGGTTGTGAACGCTGACAACACGCTCAGCATTCGTTGATATAAGTTATCTATATATTATCGAAACGTTCTGTGTACGTTACTAATAAGTTATGCATACGTCCAACTTGTTATGAATACGTCCAAAACTGGAAAAAAAACCATCAATAGTTCGGCGTACGCCAGCGTTTTACATACATTTTGATACCATGCCATACGCTGGCTAAAACGTCAAAGTGTGACAGGGCCCTTAGACTTGTGTCAATAGCCTCCAGAAATTGACCACCTACGTGCTTCGCAGTTTAGTAATATCTAGGCATAATTTTCCACATATGGAGATGGCTCATGCCATCGGCATGCTTCATCGGGACTCAGACTGCCTTTGCTTCAGTACCAGACTTGGTGGTATAATGGTTTAATCTCTTTATTCATTCTAATTCTGGCTTTTCCTTATCTTTCATCTCTTTTACTCTCTATTCCTCTCGTTCATTATCTATCTCTCTAAGGAGAAGTGAATTCTTGCAGAAATATTTCTGTAAGGCTCACTTGGCTGTGCCTGGATGGGTTTGAGGGTAGTGGAGTAGTGACTGAAACCCGATTCCTATCCAGGTTCCTCCTGATGACTCTACCTTTGCTCTTTACTTCTTCGGGTTCCTTCTTGGTCTTCCATTTCATTGGAGTGTCCTCTCCGAGTCTGGGAGGTCGGCGGTTCAAACCCTGGCTGGGTCATACCAAATAGATTAAAAATGATACTTGCTGCTTCCTTGCTTTAAGTTGACCATTTAAAACGTACGTAGCATGGACAAACAATCACAGGTTAGTAACCGTTGCATAGAGGCTTGATGGCTCTAATGGCTTCCTCCTGTATTGAAGTTCCTTGTCAGGGATCTCATATAATAAAGACGACAAGGGTGGCAACATGGGAAGTAGTAGAACCAACATACGGTTTCAGTGAGAAGCCGAGGAGGTGTATGATGGGTACATGAAGATAAGGATTACGGACCTTGGCCTTCTCTATAAATGAGCAATGTCCATTATGATGAGAGAGGAGTAGATAAGGAACATATTCCATCGACAGACTTGCTCAACTCCGCCAAAGGTTTGTGGATGTTGGAAGACCTGTGAATTCAGATCTCAGATGGGGCTCATGCTGAATTCTAGGGTGTCTGAGGACAGAAACCAAATGCTTAGAACTTGCTGGAGTGACTGCAAATTCCTATCAGAGTGGTTCGCTTTCTCGACAAGTCGCTTCCTGGTAATTGCTTCACCGGATAAAACACAGGTGGTGGGGGCACAGCCAAAGGTAAGAGCAGAAGACACAGGAAGAGGCAGGTGGGGGTCATCAAGCAGTTTACAGTACGTCCCAAGAAAACGAAATCCTCAGCGCGTCCTCCCATACATCGCTGTTGCGTTGACCGGGTTAATGAATGCTCTCAGGAAGGCTGTTCCTGGAGAAGAGGTCGATCGATGTGAATGGATCAGTTTTGTACCAGAATAAAAAAAAAGTTAGTTTGACTTCCACTTTAAGGAAGAATTTAGGAAGTTATCATTTGATTTGCACAGGCAGGGCTGGAATGGTGTAGAATGCTTTATTTGGGGAACACCATTCCAGTCAAACTAGTTATGGTTCCCAGAGAGAGGCATTAAGTATTTAGTTTTGGTGTCAGTGGTGTCCCACTTTTTTCCATTATTTATTTTTATGTTAAAAATTGTTAATTTTTTCATTTATTTATTTATTTATTTCCCCCACACAATTCTAAATTATTTATTTATTTCCATTATTTATTTACTTTTTCGATTCATTAAATATTTATTTTAGTCTATTTTTTTCAATGTTTTTTTTTTTAATGCGATTTTCAATTATTTCATTTTTTTCTATTAAATATTTTCCATTTTCAATGATTAAAATTTTATATTATTTAATTGTTTATTATTTAGTTCTTCCATTATTTTTAAATTCTTATGATGGTTCCTGAAGTGAGGCATTAAGTGTTTTTAGTCTTGTGTCCATGGTGCCCACTTTTTGGAAAAAAAACAAGTTCAAATGAGCTAAGATCCTCGTCCTCTTAATGATGATGTCATAAAACGAATATGACGTCATTGTGATGTATCAGGTTTGCGATAAATTATCTGTGCTAATGCCCGGCTTGATTCCTGCAAACAAAATTCAAACAGCTGGCCTAGTTTCGGAGATAATGGTATAGGCGATTTCCATTAGCGGCGATATTATGTCAACTTTCTTTCGAGGAAGAATTTCCAAAATGGGAGATGGTTACTGCCTGCGGGTGGGCTTTCTGCATATACATGGCAAGTTTCACGAAGATCCGATGAAAACTCTGGGTTGTGAAACAAAAAACTGTCAAAAAATAGGAATGACGTCAAAAATTGATATGACGTCATAGTGATGTATCATATGTGTGGTAATTCATCTTTGGTAATGCCCTGTTCGATTCCCACAACAGAATTCAAAAAGCTTGCCTAGTTTCGGAGATAAATTTTTTAGGCAATTTCCATTAGCGGAGATATTTTGACGTCATAACTTTTTTTCTTGGAGGAATTTTCAAAATCGGAGATGGTTACTGTCTGTGCAGGGTATTTTTACATATCTACACTAAGTTTCACGAAGTTTCGATGAAAACTGTAGGCTGTGAAACAAAAAAGTCCACAAGAAGAAGATGAAGATCAACAACGTGAGTAAGACTTAGAGATCCTCCACGAGGATCTAAATTTTTTTCATTAAAGATGCTTCCTGGTATAGGTATGGAAAAAATAGAACAAAATCGGACCATGCATGTCTGAGAAAAGGTTGAGGACGTGTTTAATACCAGGTTTTTTCACAAATAAAATGGCTACCAGTCTACCAGTCGGCCATCTTTGATCGGAATGCAAAATAAAGTGAAGTCCACATGTATGCCATCATGTACCGTGCTTTTGTCAAGTTTGAACAAAATGGGACCATGTATGTCCAAGTAATAGTTGGAGACAATTTTAAGTAACAAAATGGCTGCCAGTCAGCCATCTTGGATATGATCTCGAAAGAAAATGACGTGTTTATGTAAGGCATCATTTATTATCTGCCTGATAAGTTTGTACAAGATTGGTAAATGCATGTCCGATAAATGGTTGAGGGCGTGTTGAACATCGGGTTTTTGCAATTAAAATGGCCACCAGGCCATTCCTCAAGAGGACTGATTGAATTGCGAACCAAAATGATGTGCACATGTACACCATTAATTATTGTCTTTGTGCTAAGGTTGAACAAAATTGGTTCATAAATGTCCGAGATATGGATGTGGACAGACACACAAATGGACGAGACCCAATCGATGTCCCCGTTTCCAACGTTGGACAAGACCCTAAGTCCAACGGGGGTTAATAATGCGTTGGTATACCTGCAATATTTCGATCACTTCAAACTTTTAGTTTTACTTTGACAATTGGGGTGACAGAACATTTGAGATCATCCTCGTAGGACGGGACTCGGGCCTTGTTTTGCTGAAGTTTTGCTTATGGAATGCGATGAACTCTCATTGGCCACAGGTGTTTTCCAACTGGGTATACAAATGCAAGTTCCCCCTGGCACATTAGAACTGCAGTAAGTGTTTGTTAAGCATACCACCTCAAAACTGGGAGGGAAAATGCATTCACAACTTAAATGTAAAGTTGAAAAAGTGTGTAAACTTCCCATCGGAGTAAAATTTCCCCTTGCTTTAATCTCAGAACCACCTTTCAGAAAAGGTTCCAATTTTATTTTCATGGTCAACAGTTAAATGTTATCGTTTTTATAAACAACAAATATCTGTTTTATTTAAGGCTGTTTTGGAATATGTGCAAGGTGACGGTCATGCGGTGCGTACCACCCAGGGCTTGTCACAGAAAGCACACGCAGCCTGCAGCGAGTTCATCGAGGGAACTCCACCATATTGTAGGCCTAAGAGAATGCCACGGTTGTCCTGCCCACTCGCCATGTTGAGGGCATGCTGCCGAATCAGCACAAAGTCTGGCTTGATGGACCTATGCGAGAATGTAAATCAATAAATGTCTGAACACCATTTCCTGTTACTAGATACTATTGGGGATGCAGGGAGGGAAGGTGGGTGAAAGGGGTAAGGAGGGGGAAGGGTGTTTTTTTTTGGGGGGGGGGGTATTTGTTTCAGCAGATAAAGTTTGAATCAAAATAAAAAGGATGTGTTATTAAATAAATAATTCAATCGAAACCAAGAGTTTACAACTCGAGGGAATGTGACAGCATCCGCGGGTTGAATATTACTTTATTAAACACCAAATTATTTGGAGACGGAAGGCATCTTACCATAGAAAACTAAAAACAAGCCATAAACCAGCCTATTTATCCTCAGCACCAGGTATAATATCCTCAGTACCAGGTGTACTATCCTCAGCACCAGATATAATAACCTCAGTACCAGGTATAATAACCTCAGTACCTACTATCCTCAGTACAAGATATAATAACCTCAGTACCAGGTGTAGTATCCTCAGTGCGAAGTATAATGTCCACAGTGCCAGGCATAGTATCCTCAGTACCAGATATAATACCCTCATCGTCAGGTATAGTACCCTCAGTACCAGGTATAGTATCCTCAGTACCAGTTATAGTATCCTCAGTACCAGGTATAATATCCGCAGTGCCAGGTATAATGTCCTCAGTACCAGGTATAGGATCCCCAATACCAGTATAGTATCCTCGGTACCACATATAATATCCTCAGTACCAGTTATAGTATTCTCTGTACCAGGTATAATGTCCTCAATGCCAGGTATCATGTCCTCAGTGCCAGGTATAGTATCCTCAGCACCAGGTATAGTATCCTCAGTACCAGGTATAGTATGCTCAGTACCAGGTATAGTATCCTCAGTCCCAGTTATAGTATCCTCGGTATCAGGTATAGTATCGTCAGTGCCAGTATAGTATCCTCGGTCCCACATATAACATCCTCAGTTCGAGGTATAGTATCCTCAGTACCAGTTATAGTATCCTCGGTGCCACATATAATATCCTCAGTTCCACGTAAAGTATCCTCAGCACCAGGTATAGTATACTCGGTACCAGGTATAGTATACTCGGTATCAGGTATAGTATCGTCAGTACCAGTTATAGTATCCTCGGTACCACATATAATATCCTCAGTTCCAGGTATAGTATCCTCAGTACCAGTTATAGTATCCTCAGCACCAGGTATAGTATCCTCAGTTCCAGTTATAGTGTCCTCAGAACCACATATAATATCCTCAGCTCCAGGTATAGTATCCTCAGTACCAGTTATAGTATCCTCTTTACCAGGTATAATGTCCTCAGTGCCAGGTATAGTATCCTCAGTGCCAGGTATAGCATCCTCAGTGACAGGTATAATATCCTCAGTCCCAGACTACCAGGTATAATACCCTGAGCAACAGGTACAATAACCTCAGCACCAGGTATAGTATCCTCGGTGACAGTTATAGTGTACTCAGTGGCAGGTGTGGTATCCTCAGTTAAAGGTATAATACCCTCAGTGACAGGTATAATACCCTCAGTGACAGGAATAGTATCCTCAGTTTCAGGTATACTATCCTTAGCACCAGGTATAGTATCCTCAGCACCAGGTACAAGTTCAAGCAAAACTGAGGGAAGTCCTTTACGAGCTTGAGTGTGAGATGAATAACAGCTTATTTCACTGCCTATTAGAACCCACGAGGCAAATCAGCTTCATGGACTGAGGGCAAACCATTTTGACTACCAGCCAAGTCTAATTCATAATGACCTCAGGAAATGGCAACCAATATATAACTCACCCTCACGTCAATTAGCTCATGTCCAATAAGGTAACCACCTTTGGATCAATGAACCTTGCATATCTCTCGGGATGTCTGTCCACCATTTATGGCCATATTAAATTTGCATGCTGTAGCTCATCCAACTGGTTCAAATCCCATGAGTTGCATATCTGCATTTGAAGTGGGAAAAATATCATTTGACAAGAAGGTTAAAGAGAGTGTGTCTGCTTCAACAGAACCGGCGTCTTGGAAAGGGTGCGGACTCGCTCATTATCATACATATCTGGAATCAAGCAGCGAGTGACAGTGATTTGAGATGAGTCTTCTACATATTACATACGCAACTGTCAATGCCCTTCATTACATTCCTATTCTGGAGGCTAAGGTGTTGGGGTTGTTGCCGAGATATATCTCACTACTTTTGTATTGTTGTGGAGGCGTACCTTACAACCTTCGTGTTGTTGCGTACGAGCTGCAGGTCCACGATACATCCGCCGTCCACGTAGGCTGCCAAGTTCAGTTCGGAAAACTCGGCCTACAGGAATGAAGCCATTTCAGTCAAGGGATGAATTAGACCTTCAAATAATCATGACAAAAAAATATTTATTGGGGCTGTGTTGCATTGTGGGTAATCTCATGTGTCAAGTTCAGTTCATAACTGTGTCACAAGACTACTGAGACCCCGAAAACCCTAAGATCCTAAAGACCCCTTTTACCTTCAAGAACCTTTCAACACTTTGGACACCACCTTTAGATATTTATACACCTTCAGACCCCGAGAACCTTTCGACCTTTACACCCCTTAAGTCCCTTTAGATCCACCCTTAGACCTCTTACATCTTTCAGGCAGATTAGACAGCTTCGACCCTCGGCCATTTACAGCTTAAGACCACTTGGACCTTTTTAAACCCTATTTTTTAACATGCTGGAGAGATTAGACCCTTTTGACCCCTTAATTAGACACGAACTACTATTAAAACATACTCTTTAGATCTTGAGAACATCTAGAACCTTTTAAGCACACACCGTGCAAACATCGATTCTATGGTTTTGCTGCAAAACGCAAACTGTACTTTTTACAGAAATTGTGATTCACAAACTCGACGACCCACCCAGAAATGGCTATCAGGTGCTCCAATGGGACAAACGAATCGGGTATCAGGTCTCACAAGTTAAAGTTTGTGCTTCAAATTGATTAATTATTTCCTCTCCTGATAGGATGGTGGATGGTGCAGAGGTAGTGCATCAAACTCGAGAGTTCAGAGAACACCTGAACCCACGCAGCCTTCAGAAAAAGGACATGGGAAAGATCGTTTCAGCTCTTGCTTTG
Organism: Eptatretus burgeri; assembly: GCF_056783735.1. Taxonomy (NCBI): domain Eukaryota; kingdom Metazoa; phylum Chordata; class Myxini; order Myxiniformes; family Myxinidae; genus Eptatretus; species Eptatretus burgeri. Next base: position 151,303,712 of record NC_140962.1, on the reverse strand, counting down.
CCTGGTGTTGGCTTTGCGGTTAAGGTGGTGGCTTGGGATCCTCGGGTCCTCAGTTCGAGACCCGTTCGCCACTGAATTAACACCAGGGGTTTGACTCAGCCTGTCATCCTTCCGAGGTCGGTGAAATGAGCACCAGTATACTGGTAATAGGGGCACTGCATCAGCGGCATAGCTGCACCCCTAACCAATGATGCAACCAGCAGCCAAAAAAACAGGCAGTACACGATGGAAACTCTTGCCTTGTCTTTCTGACCACGACGTTTATTTCATGAGCGGCAGGGATGTGATTCCATACAATTTGTCAATTTCAGAGCCAAAGTACTCCCAAGTTGCAGGTTATTGTTACTGGCCACCATGAGGTGGCGATTGTGGCATTCGGCAGCACATTGTGTGAGGACAAACAGACAAACAGACAAATGGACACAAATGCCATTCCCTCTGGTGAGCACAACAACATGGTGTGTGTGAAAATTATGAACATGGATATAAAATGGAAATTAGTGGTCAATAGGACTCTTCCCAAGGCATTGATACGTCTGTGCTGCCAAAGCAGTTTCTTGCCAAGATTACACTAGGTGGTTTGCCATTGCATCACCGGTGGTCGACCAGGAATGTGGAACTCGGTTAAGGGGCGTCATATTTGCCAAAATACATAGTGGGATCTGGTGGATCTTTAACACTCACAATAGGTGGCTCGCCACCTTACTGTCCCATCCAAACAATTTGTGATCCAACGCCCTCCCTACTAAACATGAGTCTGAGTTGATACTAAGGTCGGGATGCAAAACCCAATCGCACCTCGACTCTGGACATCCCAAAGGCAAGTATGCTATCTCTGCCCCATCCTTATGGAAATCGATATAAAAAGGAAATGTCGGAATGAAATTAATTATCTCGAAAAGGTGACGATTTGGCGTTTTTGTTGTCCATCTGGGAAGAGGGAGGGGTATGGGTACAAAAATCCACCAACATCGTAGACGTAATCAGTAGACTCCCCCAAGAGATGATTTTGGCAAGAAGGATATCAATGTACGGTATTTATATTTTGAAGAAATTCCATGCCACTTTGGGTAAAATTGCATTCTTCACATGTTGCAAACGGTTCACTCAAAGCAATATGTCTACATGATCGTCTGCACGCCGCAGCAGGTCGATCAAAGGCGAGAACCGTGGGCTGGAGAGAGGAAGAGAGGAAGAGAGGAAGAGAGGAAGAGAGGAAGAGAGGAAGAGAGGGAGAGAGGAAAAGAGAGCGATCAATATCAAGATTCTGGCTTAAATGCGGATTATGAGGCACAAATCCTGACAATTTCACACATACGAGTTGATGAACTGCCTCGTTCTGTGTTGAAAACTCTCCTGTCAGAAGCACGGCTGTAAGATGGGATGAATGTTAAAAGAAAAAGAATACAGAATGGACCCTTGTCGAGGAAATCCATCGTGAAGTGGTATTCACAGTTATACGATGGGCACACATCAATGCATGGCATGTGATTTCAAACAACATGTAACGAGGAAATTAGAAACTAATCAAACTACCATGCTCTTAATTACATTCCGTTTCAATTAACATTTACATTCCAGATAAGGTATTGCCATTATGCACAGTCCGTCTGTCAGTCTGTTTTTTTTGACTTCTCCAGCTAAACCACTGGGACAATCCAAATTAAATTTTGCAGCAATCTTCCTGTTCTGACTGGTAATGGGAATTGCAAAGGTCCTTCCGGTCACACGACTCTAATTATGTTAAATGGCCGACTTATTAAATTTCTTCAAAAGTTTTCTTCTCCAGACCCACCAGTCAGAATGCCACCAAATTTGGGTTACAACATTAGGAGAGGGTCTTGATGTTAAATTGCGGAGGCCATGCTGATCACATGACTGGAAGTGTATCAAAATGGCCGTCTTAGTCAATTTTTGTGAAAATCGCCTAAAATTCCTTTTGAAACTTTTCTTCTTCAGACCCACCAGTGAGAATGCTACCAAATTTGGGTTACAACATTAAGCCAGGTCAGGCATGTTAAATTGTGTAGGCCATGCCAATCACGTGACCAGAAGTGTGTCAAAATGGCCGAGTAAATCAATTTTTGGGAATTATCGCGTAAATTCCTTCAAAAATCTACTTCTCCAGACTCAAAGGTCAGAATGCTACCAAATTTGGGTTACCACATTAGGACAGGGTCCTGATGGTAAATTGCAGAGGCCACGCTGATCAAATGACTGGAAGTGTGTCAAAATGGTGGTCCCACAAATTCCTTCCAAAATCGTCTGCGCTCGACCCACTTGTCAGAATGCAAACAACTTTGGGTTGCAACATTATGGTAGGGTAGGGAAGTTAATTATATTGTGGAAGTCATGCAGATCATGTGACCAGAAGTGTGTCAAAATGGCTGGCTTCGTCAATTTTTGGGAAAATTGCTTAAATTCCCTCAAAAAATCTTCTTCTCCAGACCCACCAGTAAGAATGCTACCAAATCTGGCTTGCAACATTTGGGCAGGGTCCTGATGTTAAATTGCGGAAGTCATGGCGATCACCTGAACGGAGGTTTGTCAAAATGGCCAGTTTGGTCAATTTTGGGGAAATTGCGTAAATTCCTTCAAAAATCTTCTTTGCCAGACCCATCAGTCGGAATACTACCAAATTTGGGTTAAAACATTGGGGAAGGGTCCTGATGTTAAATTGCTGAGGCCATGTTTATCATATGAGTGGAAGTGTGGCAAAATGGCGGTCCCGCAATGTTTAGAATTTAATTTGTCGTGATGATGGAAAATCAGTGTGCCTAATATAAACACACACACACACACACACACACACACACACACACACACACACACACACACACACACACACACACACACACACACACACACACACACACACACACACACACACACACACACACACACGAGCCATTCTTGCACACTACAAGCAACTACCATGGTGCATCCTGAGTTTCTACATAATAAATACGAGAAATTCATAAAACACATTACTCCGCATTGTCTTGTGAAAAAAGCACAGTCATTATATTGCTGAGGTCAGGCCAATCACATATCTATAAATGTTTGGGAGTGTGTTAAAATGGCAGACTTAGTAAATGTTTGGAAAAATCGCATAAAAATCTTCCTCTCCAGACCCACCAGTGAAAATGCCAACAAATTTGGGGTACAACATTAGGACAGGGCGAAGAGAGACTATAGGTCCAGTGGTCTTTTAAAAAAAAAATAGAAAGCCAAGGCTCTTGGAAGAGGTAGAACACAGAATGGGCCAGGACGTAACAGAACAAAGGGAACAGGAGAATGAGGAGAACACACCAATAATGGGGTTGAGGGATAAAATGAAGGGAGACTTTGACAAGTCAGGGATGTGAGGAAGAATGGGGCATACTTGCACACAGCAAACAAAAACATCATCATTTCCGGTTCTGGGTTTGGAGTGATGGCAGGGTCTCTCAGGGTTCTCTGCTGACTTTCTCAAAGTTAAGTTTCTGGTCGTTATCTGTTCCATTTTCACTGTTTATTTTTTCACCTACATGTAACTGTGTTCCTAGTTCGGTTTTGTTTCAAAAGTCGTGTTATTTTGTGAGTTTTCGTTGACCTTGTCTGACCGGGTTCCTTGAGGCCTACCCATCCTTCCCCTCTTGGTGTATGATCGATTTTATTTGTATTCTCTCCCTATTTTCCACACTTTTCCAACATCCCCTATCCTTCCCAACGAAACACTCTGTTTCTTGTATTAAATCCCCCCGCCAAAAAAACTACCTTTCTCCATGCATACCCATGAGTCCTGATCCTTCTTCTTTTTCTTCCTCTTCCTCTTCTTCTTCCTCCTTCTGCCTGCACACCATCTTTATTCTACTTCAGCTGACCCACTCTCGCCATTACCTTCATGATTTCTTCCTACAACCCTCCATTCCCGAATCTTACCTATTCTTCAAAAATACATCAAAAATGAATAATCTTCCTTGCATCCTTTCGATCCATCCGGCATCCACCTCCTAAAACCATGTGTCTCTCTCCACCCTCTTCCTGGTACGTTTCATTGACCCAGCAGCTTCACTCTGCGTTTACAGTTCCAAATTCACCATACACCTCAACGATTTTACTTCAACCTTCCCTTTTCCGAATGTTACGCAATCCTTATTAAAAATAAATAAATTCACTTTTGAGTATACACCTCCCAGAGCCAAGTGCTTCTCCCGTAACAATGTGATCTGTTTCCACCCCCTGCGTTTACCGATCCAATTTCACCATTCACCTCACGATTTTTTCTACAACACTTCCATGACCTAATCTGATGAAAACTCTCTCAAACAACAATAATAAAAAATAATAATTACGATCTCTTATAATGCTTCATCTTCCTCTTTCACACGTGTGGTTCTCATTACTGTATAACAATTCACTACTCTTCTTCTATTTCAACAGACTGCTCTCAATTCGACCTTTCATTCAAACCTCATCGAAAAAAATCCAATTGTTACAGCGTTTCTTCTCTCCATTCTCTTAATTCACCTTTATTGCAACCATCAAGAAATGTCTTTAATCACATTTCTGACCCAAAAATTAAAAAAAAACCCAGTTTGCAATGAATGTTCACTTTCCATCAACCATTCTATTTTTCCAACTTCAGTGTCAACTCAACCCTCCCACCCCTCCCTCTCAAAGCAACCATCACACTCTTCTCCCCCAAGTCTCCCTCTCACCTTTCTCAAAAACTACCCCCCTTACCTTTCACCCCCAACTCCCCCCACTCACCCTTCTCCCACCATTCACTCCCCTCACTCACCCTTCTCAAAGTTTTCCCCCCTGTCATCCACAAAGCTGCCTCCTTCCCCTGCCCTCTCACATCCATATCATCATTCCACCTCCTCAAATCCGCAACTTCTGCCCCCTCTCTTGCCATCCCCTCTCCCCCAGCACCACAGAGCAGTTTCTCCTCCTCATCCAGCCCCTTCCCCAAGCTATTCTGCAATCCCCCACACTCTTCCAACAACTCGCCTTGCCTCCCCCACTCCTCCCTTGTTCTACCCCCTCTCCCCTCCCATCCCCTGCACACAAAGCCTCCTCTCCTCCCTCTTTATTAACAGTGTGGACCTCAAATATCCGGCTCTTTCGCTCAAACCTTACAGATCTTTCCATACAGGTTGCCACTGACAAACCAGACATAATCTGCCTAACAGAAACTTTCCTCCCTCAAAACGTCTCTGACTCCCAAGTATCTCTCCCTGGTTACTGTCTCCTCCGGTATGACAGACCTGAGCCTCGTACTGGTGGAGGAGTTGCTCTCTTCATCAAAGACTCTATTCCTCAATCTCCATGCACTACCCTCACTCCCCCAGACCCCCAGGAATACCTCTGGCTATGGCTTCCCCACCACTCCCACCTCATATTTATATGTGTACTGTACCGTCCACCAAACAGTGATGACTCCATCTACACCTCACTATCCGAAAATATGGACCAACTTCTATCTTCTCATCCAAACTTTCTCTTTCCATATGTGGTGATTTCAATTGTCATCATGCCAGTTGGCTAGGTGTGGGTACCTCTCTCACCTGACATGGCCCTTCAGCAAAAGCTTTCTGCCACTCATTTGGACTGACTCAGTCGGTCAACTTCCCGACCAGGATCTCAACCAATGGTACTCCATCTCTGCTGGATCTGATTTTGACAAATTTCCCTGAAAATATCTGCTGTTCTTCCTTCGCTCCAATTGGTTCTTCTGACCACGTCCTTGTCAAAGTGGACATCTCTCTGGCAATTATCAGAGAACCACTTCAGTGCCGTCGAGTCTGGCATTTCACTCAAGCATACATACATACATTTCATTTCACTCATTTCACAGATTTATCCCCCGTCTTCAGTTGTCCTACCCTTCCTCCCGCCCTTGGTTCACTGAAGCTTGTGGTGAGGCAGTTGTTCTGAAACAACTTGCCTTTGCCTCATGGAAAGCAAATCCAACTGAGGGCAATCTCAGTTCCTTCCACAAAGCTCGGAACAAGTGTGTATCTACCCTCAGGAGAGCCAGAAAACAACATCTTTCTCATCTCAAGTCTGAACTCTCAAACCTCTCTCCCTCCTCCAAATCCTGGTGGCATCTAATCAAATCTGTATCTGGTGTATGTTCCCCCTCTATCCCCTCCCTTACCTCAAATGACCGCACTGCTGATATCGCACGTGAAAAGGCTGAATGTCTAAACTCGGTGTTTGCATCAAAATCTTGTGTCCAAAACCCATCGCTTTCTCTACCCACCTTACCCAGTCGCACCCAACTGTCCCTGGACTCTGTGTCCTTTTCTCCTGACAAGGTGGAGAGCTTGCTGTCAAACCTCAACTCAGATTCTGCAACCGGTCCAGACGGCATCATCCCTCGTGTCTTAAGAACCTGCTCATCTGCTCTTGCTCACCCTCTCTCTGTTATATTCACCTTCTCACTTGCTCAAGGTCATCTGCCATCTGTTTGGAAATCAGCAAACATTACTGCCCTGCATAAAAAGATGCAAAAACATATCCTTGCAACTACAGACCAATAAGCCTTCTCCCAATCATCAGCAAGGTTATGGAATCCATCATCACTTCAGACATTAAATCCTTCCTCTTCTCCAATGGCCTGATTTCCGATCATCAATTTTGTTTCAGACGAGGTCACTCTACCCTGGATATGCTGCTTCTGCTCTCCAAACAATGGATGGAGGTCCTCAATGCCGGACATGAAATCAGAGCCATATCCCTCGACATATCACGTGCTTTTGACACGGTCTGGCACCCTGCCCTGCTCACCAAACTCTCTTCCTATGGTATCCAAGGCCATCTACACTCATGGCTCTTGGACCTCCTCTCCTGTCGCAGTCAACGTGTGGCCCTAAATGGAGTTCTTTCATCCCCTCTTCCTGTCCAGGCTGAAGTTCCTCAAGGCAGAGTTCTGGGCCCTTTTCTTTTTCTGGTTTTCATCAATGAACTCTCTGACTCTCTGGAAAATCCTCTTTATCTCTTTGCTGATGACTCCACCCTCTGCTGTACCATCTGTCATCCCTCAGACTATGGGAGGCAAGCAGCAGCTTCTTCGCTCACTGCAGATCGAGGTAAAAATCACAAACGGGTCCAACACGTGGAACATGTCTTTCAATCCAGACAAATCTCACACTCTCACTGTGTCTCTTCGAAAGGACCTTTTGGAAACACCCCCCATGCACTTTCTGAACAATCCTCTGGAAGAAGTACTTTCTTTCAAGCTTCTGGGTCTCACTATCTGCCATGATCTTTCCTGGGAAAGTCACATTTCCAACGTGTCCTCCAAAGCCAGTCGCTGACTGGGAATCTTCCATCGTGCAAGGTACTTCCTCGGCCCACCTGAGCTCCTGACCACATACAAAGATTTCATCTGCAGCCTGATGGAGTACTGCTCTCCCCTCTCTGCTGCTGCTCCTGTCTCCCACCTTTCTCAGCTTCATGCTGTGGAAACCAAGACATTTCAGATCATTGGCATCTCCCACGATGAGGCTGAGTGTTTGGGCCTCTCACTCTCTCACCGCAGGCAGGTTGGTGGTCTTTCTGTCTTCTACCATCTCCTCTCCGGTCTTGCCCCCCCCTGCTCTGTCAGCGATTTGTCCCCACGATATTTCCGCATGGCGCTCAAGATCCGCCAACAACCCCCTTCTGGGGAAACTACCAAAATCACGAATCACTGCTCACCTTCACCCTTTTATTCCTCTTTTTTCCGCTTTTGGAATAAACTCCCTCACTCTATTCAATCCCATTCTTCCCTCCAGGCCTTCAAAACAGCTGTTCACCACCACCTCTTTTCATCCCCCATCCAAATCCTCGATCTTTTCTACCCCCGTTAATCCACCCCAAACCCACCTCCTTCAAATTCCCTGCTTTCTTTCCTGAAAGTCCCTGTAATGTCCATCTTGTATACCCTATGATCCCCACCCCATCCCTCTCCCTTCCACAGATCTCCTAATGTGTCTGTTCCCCACTGTTTTGTCCTTCCCACTCCCTCCCCTCCTGTCTCATGCCCCCCCCCTTGCTGTGCGTTGTGTGTTCGCTCTCTTACGAGCCTTGCTCAACAAGGTATACAAAAAAAACAAAAATAAAACAAACAAACAAAAAACGAATCATGTGCATCATATGTGCAGACATAATAAATATATGCTTTATATATTTGATGAAGTGGATTGTGGTTGCATTCTTTAAGCAGCTAAATATCTAATGTAAATCAAGAATTAGTGAATATAATGAGCTGTTTATTTAAAAGTTTACAGCTGTCGTCATTTTTAATATAAATACAAGAAAGGTTATAAAATTGAGGCATAAGAGTCGTGTGTTAACTTTGCCTAGCAACGAGTTTGAGAGGAAGCAACATTGTTTTGGGTCATGTGACGCACTGTGAGCAGAGTGAGGCTGCACCAGCCAAGATTAATTTGCACGTATTTTCATTTTTGGAAATTTTCCGACTGTTTGTATTTTTTTCCTTTGGATATTGGCTTCGAGCTGCATCAGTATGCCTAATTACAGCTTTATACCCACCGAGAAAGTGCGAAACATCAATATCAGTGAGTGAGTGAGTGGTTGGAAAGAGCTTTATATTGTGTGTATATATATATATATATATATATATATATATATATATATATATATATATATATATATATATTATATATATATTTTTTCTATATGTTTTTTTTCCAGGTGTACCTCCTGGATTTTATTTTGAGCTTCAGCCACGGATTATGTCTGACATGGTAAAATCACATAATCTGCAACAAACAACAGTCTGTCTGCCACTCATACAATTGTTCCCACTAATGCAAACCAAAAGACCAGAGGGCACATGGTGTGATCAGCAGAGAAATCAACATGTGTGGAGTGCGACGAGATGCAAGTACTGTGCATGCACACATCAAAGAATCACCTCTGACCCGGCCACCCATGTCAAAAGACAGAGAACTTAGGTTATCATTGGTTAAACATCAAAAGGAACCGCTTATCCGGATTTCGGGCTTAATTACCTATTTATCCCATCCATCCATCCATTGGGACCATACTTTGTGCAGAGCATTGGTGTTGCCTGAGCAGTCTCCTTGGCTATTGAGCACAATCCTGGATAGGTAGCCACTCTGACACAGACGTTTTTATATAAAAATTTTTTTCAAGATATTTAAACGGCTTTGGATGTGCACCTTGACCCCATGGCCAAAGCACACATTCCAACAAGACTGTCCTGTTGGCATACACATGCCCCTCAGTCCGAACTCTTAAGAACATGGTCAATCAAACACACACATCCAGAATCCATGGATATATGTATGTACACACACACACACACACACACACACACACACACACACACACACACACACACACACACACACACACACACACACACACACACACACACACACACACACACACACACACACACACACACACACACACTAGGTACTGGTCAGTACTTACAAAAGCTATTTTATTTGAAGTTATAACCTTAACTTATAAACAATTGACTGATTTCTCAACTGCGCGGATTATCAGCTGGGCACCGTTGTTCATCGAGGTTTCGATCCTTTCAGCCCTGAAACTCTCCAAACGACGGATCCACAACCCCAGTCGCAGGTCCCGATCAGTAGATTACTCAACATCAATGGAACCACAACCTCAAAGTTGTGGCCAGTCAGGCAACACAGCAATGCAATATCCTTATTCAAACTTATTTAATTTTAATTTTTATAATTTTTTAAATTAAACTTATTGAATTATTAATATTATCAGTTTCATAGGGTAAAGAGTATGGGGGGGGGGAATCTGAAAAACCACAGGTGGGGCGGACGGACAGACAGACGGAGAGCAAACCGAGAGTCTCCTCCGGTGAAACCGGTAGGAAACTAACGAACACTTTAAAGGTTGTAGAAAAAATTTCAGGAAGTTTACCGCTGTTAACGCAGTGTCTTTTACACCACCCAATCAAACACATCACATTAGTTCTTCGTGTCTGTTGTTTGTGTCCTTTATGACATCCTTAAAAACAGTGTTTCCTGTTGAGAATGATTTAAAATTTTGTTTTACTGCCAGACAGGTAGACAGAGTAAACAAATTATCTCACTCATCTCTGCACATGTGTGATCAGGACGAATTCACAGCCAAAGTACTGCGAAACTACATTCCGATTCATGTTCTGATTCATGTTCAAAATACAAGATTCAATTGAAATTAAGTTGTTCCTCGATCATAAACTGACGGTTGTGGACGGATGGACAGAAGTGAACCAATTGCTTAACCCCGCTTTTCGCTTCGCACGCACTTTATATATGAGATGAGGAAGATTGTGAAAGATCTTTATGTATTTCACGAAGTGGATTGTGGTGCATTTTGTAACCAGCTAAATAAATTAAGTAAATTATCGCGCTCTTCACTGCATAACCTTCCACGGCCGCTGCAAAAAAGCAAAATGGTTTGGCGCTTACCAGCTGAATATATCAGTTGTTGCCAGGGCAATATTCTGCAAAGAATTCCGTTTTCTTTGTCCATTGTCTTGGGTCTACTGACCCGCAGTGATCATACTGAGGCTGCAGTGGCAGACTTTTATTCTCAGATATTTTCATTTATGGGAATTTTCTGACTGTTTTGTGATATTTTCTTGGATATTGGCTTTGAGTTGCATCAGTGCAAAATTTCAGCTTTCTATCCCCTCGAGGAGGTACTAAACATTGAGTGAGTGAGTCAGTGGTTAGAAAGAGCTTTATATATTACCAGTAGGGCATGCTTGCACATGACAAGCACCTACTCAGATGCATCCTACATGTAAATATAATAAATAAAAGCCATATATATATATATATATATATATATATATATATATATATATATATATATATATATGTATTTGATGATGTGTATTTTGACATATATTTTTATAATGTGGAATCCGTTGATTTAAAAAAAATTATATATATATATATATATATATATATATATATTTTATATATATATTTGATGATGATGCATATTTTGAGAGAGATTTATATTCAAGAGCAATATGTTGAAATGATATGCAAGCCAAATGGGAAACTAAAAATGTTGCATATTCAAAGTTAACGTAATCAACCGATGACCAAAAAAACAAAAGGCAAGTCATGTGACCCCTAAATGTAATACAATGAAATATGCAATTTTCAAAGTGTGCTCGCATTACTACGATTTCTTAGTAACGTACAAATCGCGAATTTTTTACGATTTCTTCGTAATTAGCAATATTTAAAACATATCAATACTTAAGCACATCATAGATCAGAGACATAGACAGAAGAATCACATGTAATTGCTTCCTTTCTGAAGTATAAAGTCTCCTTTGACTGTTTTAAAAGCCCATAATGCTCGCATTCTGCAAAAACAGTTAAATAACTCAAATAAATCAAGAATTAGTGATTAGAATGAGCTCTTTATTTAAAAAATTTCAGCTGCAGCAATTTTTAATGTAAATATGGCAAAAATTATTAAAAAAAAAAAACAAGCATAAGAGGTGCTTGTTCCCGTTGCATGGCAACAAGTAACAGTGTCAGCTCCATTGCCTTGGGTTAGGTGACCTGCAGTGAGCAGACTGAGGCTGCACCGTCTTTTTTGCATTCCAAATCAAGACTTGTGCAGCAGTCAATGCACAGAAAGATATAACAAGGCAGAAGATAAGAGTGGCAGGAGAGGGAAGCACAAATAGTGGAGAACAAAGACAATAGGATATCTGTAGAGGGGAGAGGGATGGGGTGGGTTACATAGGGTAAACAAGATGGCACTACAGGGACTTTCAGTAAGGAAAACGGAATTTGAAGGAGGTGGGTTTGGGGTGGATTAATGGGGTAGTAAAGATCAAGATCTGTGATGGGGGAAGACATGAGATGGTGATGAACAGCTGTTTTGAAAACCTGGATGAAGGAGTGGGATTGAAGAGAGCATGGGAGTTTGTTCTCAAGGTGGGAAAGGAGAGGAATCAAAGAGTGAAGGTGAGCAGTGATTCTTGATTTTAGCAGTTTCATCAGAAGGGGTTTTTGGCAGACCTTAAGTGCCCTGAGGAAATATAGGGGGGCATATCATAGACAGAGCAAGTTGGGGGGGGGGCAAGGCAGGATAGGAGATGGTTAACTTTTGTTCCCAGATATTTTTGCTTACATAAATTTTCCAACTGTTTTGTGATTTATATTCCTGGGATGTTGGCTTTGAGTTGCATCAGTGTGCAAAATTTCAGTTTTCTACTCCACCAAGAATGTACTACACATTTATGTGATTGAGTGAGTCAATAAGTCAGGGGTTAGAAAGAGCTTTCGAATATATAAGACAAAGAACAATACCTGATGGTAACAAGACATATATATATATATATATATATATATATATATATATATATATATATATATATATATATATATATATATATATATATATATATATATATATATATATATAACACCTGTACTGTAAAAGTGCACAGCCCCATAATTTGCTGTGATAGTTCTTGGTCTGATCCAAACCCTTTTTAATCATCCTCACTCAGCAAAGCAATATTGCAAATAAACGAAGTGGTCTTAAATCAACACACCACCCTCAATATCCTCTTGAGTCACACATCGAATATCACTTGAGGCATCTTCATCTCAGAGATGCATTGGCAGAGTAAACACCGAAAATTTATTGTGACACCATGCATTAAAATTGTTCGCAGTCCTGAAGGTGCAGGTTCTTGTAAAGAGACTGGTGTGATGAGCTACTTTTGGAAAAGACCCTTAAGAACAGCCTCTCCTAACCTGGTGCTCCAAGCCAGATCACAAGGCCTTGGAATAAGTGCAGATAACCTCAGAACATAGAGCTCATTGTCTGAGTTTAATCAAGGATAAACAGTGCGTTGTTGAATGCCCAGAATATTTGAGTGTACATCGTTGGTGCAACTGGACCTAACTCAAACTGCCATTCTCATCTGGTGCCAGCAGAGAGATCAGGGTGCATCCATTTCAAGGACATATGCTTCTTACATACTGCTTGATCGTGCTTGCATTCTGGAAGTAGATAACTGAATCAATTAAATGGATGAGTGAGAAGAACGAGCTCTTTATTGATGGGCATTTCAAGTTCCACCCATCTCCTGGCCGACGGAGCGGGGCTCCACCGTCTGACTTTTCTTTGTGGATATTTTCATTTACCGACAGTTTTGGATTTTTTACCTCTGCCACCTAAAGGTGGAAGTAGATTACGTTTTAACCCCCCTCTGTCTGCTTGCTTGTCTGTTTGTTTGTTGGATTCGGTATATATGCTAGATATCCCTTATTGTTTGGTTTTCCGTCTGTCTGTCTGTCTGTGTGTATGTGTGTCTGCAACGTGAGGCTCCACAGCACGAACCAGCAAACCGATTTCGATGAAACTTTGCCAACATGTGGAATATATACTGGGAATGTGCGCATTTGAATTTCGTTCCCCAGCAACCACCCGTTGCTGTGCAGCGGCAGAAAAACCGCGTACAGTATTTTCAATACTTGTCCTTCAGTTTTGAATGTAGAGAAACGAGACTTCGGAATTAAACACTTCGAGATATTTAGAAAATTTTACTTGAGCCGATTTTTGATTGAGGTTTTCTTTTTCAAATGGTAGTCCTTCAAAAATCGGGTGTCTATTCACCGTCATTTTTTAGGAGGGGCTTAGGAAAGTGGGCGGAGCTTTGGGAAAGTGGATGTGGTTGATGAAAAGTGGGAGTGGCGTAAGAAAGTGGGAGTGGCGTAGGAAAGCGGGCGTGGCTTATGGAAAGTGGGCGTGGCTTATAAAAAATATTGTGTGGCTCAGGAGGTGTGGTCGAACAAGAGCATTGAGAGAAGTTTATCGGGTTTTCCGTGTGTGTGTGCGTGTGTGTGTGTGTGTGTGTGTGTGTGTGTGTGTGTGTGTGTGTGTGTCTGCAACGTGAGGCTCCATAGCACAAACAAGCAAACCGATTATTTTTCAAATGGTAGTCCTTCAAAAATAGGGCGTCTATTTAACGTCATTTTTTATGAGTGCCAGTTGGCAAAATACGCAATAGGAAAAATCTTGCCAGGCAGAGGAACAATTGTATGTGAACCAATACGTCTTGGCAATGAATCTTTGTCGGTGGATCGGTCAGAATGAAAAGCATAGTATCCAGTGCTTCGATCCTTGCGAATTCCTCATCGCCTACCGGCTTGTTTGTCTGTCTGTGTGTAGGATATCTCAAAATGTTTTGGATGGATCCGGATGAAATTTTGTTGGCAACTTGGCTGTGTGACAATGCCGAACTGATTCGATTTTGGTGAAGATCCAGATCCGGATCTGGCTACGAGAATTTTAAAGTGATTTTTCTCCATTGAAAGATAGGGCCAAAAACGATATGCATGAGATTTCCATGCACGAGATCTCAAAAAGTTGTTGGCGGATTCGGACGAAACTTGGTGGACATGTTGGTGTGTGACAAGGAAGAATTGATTCAATTTTGGTGAAGATCTGAATCGGGATCCGGATCTCCCTCAGCAACTTACTTTATACACATTGTTCAAAGCAGATAATGACAAGTTTTTTTCACAATGTCACGAGATACCCAGAATTACTCAGATAATTACCCTTATAATCATCCATGACATGGGTTTTATAGTGTTATCCCCGATAGAGTTTTTCAAGAGAAAATGGAAACAGACAGCGGCATCTATCACTGCCTCCTCCCACCCCACATCCCCCCCCAAAAAACCCCCACGTTTGAAGCAAAAACATGTTCACTGCCCATGTGCGCATATATATATATATATATATATATATATATATATATATATATATATGTATATATATATATATGTATAAATATATATATATATATATATATATATATATATATATGTATAAATATATATATATATATATATATGTATAAATATATATATATATATATATATATATATATATATATATATATATATGTATAAATATATATATATATATATATATATATATATATATATATATATATATATATATATATATATATATATATATATATATATATTGTTGTGGTTGACGAAATTCGCAAACCACCATTCAGGTCCCTTAGGTGACATATCTCTAAGTATATGTGTAGTTAGGCCCAAACCCGTTGTTTAGAGGGAATAAATGTCATTCATGCGGGCTGCGACCCTTTTAGATAGCCGTTTTTCTTTTACTATCTTTATTTTGGACCAGCCGCCATTACTACCATTACTACCACCACCAACCACGTCTCAACAGCCATCACACAACAACCACCAACCGCAACGCCTCTTCACAACAACAGTCACGACCCTTGCCGTCACATCTCGCTCTCGCAACCATCGCATCACCGCCATTCCCGCGCCGCTTGTGGGCGCCGATCCTGGACTCGTGCAGGGCGCGCGCCGAGCGGCGGGTGCAAAAACACCAGCCTTTCCGAAGAAATCGGATCAAAAAGCATTCACGCCCACTTCTGTTCCGTCCTATCGGCGAGCGTGGGGCGATTTGGCCCCGCCTCCAGGTGCGTTGGAGTATAATCGCTATATACAGATTCGTGAATCAAAAAGCATTCACGCCCACTTTTCCTCTGTCCAATGGGGAGCCAGCCAGAGGTAAAGGGTCGAAGGTGAAGGAGCGAAGCCCCGGGGGCTATAAAGGGCCACGTTCGCTCGCCGAGTCAAGTGGAGTTGGGAAGAGTCGGAGAGGAGTTGGGAAGAGTCAGTCAAGAGAAGAGTCGGAGAAAGCAGTTGGACGGAGCTGTGGAGAGTGGGAGAGTTGGAGAGGTGGCGGCGGCGGCGAAGGCAGTCGAGAGGGCGCTCGTGTCAGAGTCGGGGAGCTGCGGAGAGGGGAGGCCGGTAACGCGACCGAGGTCGTGGTGGAGACGCTCGTCGCGGGACCCGAGCCAGCGAGATATCCTCATCCCCCCCGAGCATCAACAACCCCCTCCTGTTTCCCCCCGCGCTGAGATAGTGCGAGAAGGGGGCCCCGTTCCCACCCCATTCCAGACACTGTCCGCGAGGCCCGCGGAGTCGGGGCGCCACCGCCATTTTGCGGCTCATCACCAGACGGGTAGGCTCGACGCGGTCTTGGTCCCAGGCCCGTCTGCCCCCCCCTCATCGTTGAGGGTGGTCCCTTTTTCTTTTGCTTTGAGTATATGTGTTGTCGGCGCCGTCTGTGAAGTAAAACTGTATAAGTGTTGCCGTGTGCTCGGTAGTCGGTGGTAGATCTGCATTGTGTTTCACTTTTACATTTGCTTTTTGTGCATTATTGTGGTGTTTCTTCTGTTACATTTGCTTTTGGTGTATAATTGTATATGTGTGCTTTCCGTTTGCCGCGGAATAAATGTGCTTTATGTTGAACTGTTTTTCCCGTTTCGCTTCGTCTTTTCCTTTATTGAATCTCCATCTTACTTCACGTAAAGGGTTGGTCGTGGGCTAAAACGCCCGATAATTAATCGAACCGTCGGGGTTGACGATAACACCGCTCGGTTATCCCGATAGTACGGAACGGGTCGCTTAAAGTGGCCCGTGTCCGAAGTCGACCTGCGGCGAGGTGCGATCGCCTGGTCTACCCTCCGTGTGGGTACTTAGGTAGGTCGAATTTGGCGAGCAACCCTATCCCACGTGGGGGGCCGATTGGCACGATCGTGGTGAGGCCGAAAGGCCCACCCGTGACTAGTTCCCGGCGTTAGTCTGAGAGGGTCACGACAGGATTGTCCGTCCGGTGGGCGACGTGCGGCGATTCGAGTTACGTGGCCATCCGCACGCCGGCGGGCGCGAATCCGCAACACTGGTGTCAGGAGTGGGATATAAACTCATCGCCCTCCTCGCGGCACTGGTATCGGAGAACGGGAAAACGGGCTCTCCTGTCTCCAGCTAAATTCACGGGAATCGGTCCAGGGGTGAGAGGAGCGACCCCCGATTCCCTCCAAATTACGAGCGAGCTAAATTAACCCTTTACGAGAAGCAAGATGGCGTCTCAAGGCGAGCGGGTGCCGGGTGGATTAGGTATGTGTAATAGTAATGTAGAATCCATGGCTCAGGACGAGATCACCGTGCAAGAGAAACCCGTACCAGAAGGTTGGGAAAGGCATCGATGCCGTTCATCTGGTCGGTTTTTTTATTATAACTCCACCACTAAATGTAGTCAGTGGGAGTGGCCAGGGCAGGTGACAATGCGGCAGATTATGGAACTCGCGCAGAGCATAAATGACAAACTGGATTACAGGAATGCCGAAATGAAAGAAAGGAACAACGAAATGAAGAGACATACGCAACAAATGGAAAATAAATAAAAAATGGATGGAAACGCACTCGAAGCGAAAAACCAAATGAAAGAAATGCGGGGTGAGATGCAGAGCATGGGCATAGGCCTGCAGGCAGGCATTATGGCAATGGCGAGGAGCAAAACGCGGACCGCGGGCGAGAAAATGGCGCTGCCACGTGCTGGGACGAACGAGCTGGGGGGGAGTGCAACGGCTGTCAGGCCCGCGGTCGGGGCGGGCGAGAAAATAATTCGGGAGACGTGTAAGACGAGACACGAGGTAAAGAAGGTATTAGAAAAATTAAAAGAAAGCCAGGAGGAGACAGAGGAGGGATTGAAGGTCGAAACGGTGGAGTGTGAGAAAAGACTTCAAGACATGACGAAGAGAGTTGATAAGCTGGGACTGGAGGGAAAAACGGAGACAGAGGAACTGGGAAGACGGGTAGAAAACCACAAGCGCAAGCCGGAAGAACAGTTAGAAGCCAAAGCAAGGTCGGAGGGTGCGGAGATGAGAAAATAATTTGAAAAGAAAGCTTCTGAGTTACAGAAACACCAAAACAAAGAGAAGGAATTACAAAACAAGTTGAGGATGGTGAGAGAAGAAAGAACGACAGCAGAGAATGAAACGTTAAGGAACCACACTGAGCAGATTGAACAATTAGAAGCCAAAGCAAAGTCTGAGTGTGCGGAGATGAGAAAGGAATTGGAAAAGAAAGTTTCTGAGTTACAGAAACACCAAAACAAAGAGAGGGAACTACAAAACGAACTGAGAGTGTTAAAAGAGGAAAGGAAGAGAACGGAAAATGAAACTTTAAGAAACCACACTGTACAGATCGAACAGCTGGAAGCGAAGGCCAGACTAAAGAATGAGGAACAAGAAAGAGTAATGAAGGAAGAACGAATGAGACAGGAGAAAGAAATCAGTCAGTTGAAAGAAATGACGAGATTGCAGAAGGAGGAACAAGAAAGACAGTGGAATAGAAAACTGAAAGAGTATGAATTTGAAACTGAACGACAAAAGAAAAAAAATAGGTTTGAATACGAGGAGATAGACAAAGAACAGCGAATGAAACACAAAATGGAGATGAACCAAATGAAGAAAACCATGAAACTGGATAAGGAAAGACAGGAGAGGAAACTAGGAAGAGTAATGAGACAGCAGCGAATGAAACACAAAATGGAGATGAACCAAATCAAGAAAACCATGAAACTGGAGAAGGAAGGACAGGAGAGGGAACGAGGAAGAGTAATGAGACAGCAGCAAATGAAACACAAAAAGGAGATTAACCAAATTAAGCAAACAACGAAACTGGAGAAGGAAGGACAAAAGAGGAAACAAGGAAGAGTAATGAGACAACAGCAAATGAAACACAAAAGGGAGATTAACCAAATGAAGCAAACAACGAAACTGGAGAAGGAAGGACAGGAGAGGAAACAAGGAAGAGTAATGAGACAACAGCAAATGAAACACAAAAAGGAGATTAACCAAATGAAGAAAACCATGAAACTGGATAAGGAAAGACAGGAGAGGAAACTAGGAAGAGTAATGAGACAGCAGTGAATGAAACACAAAATGGAGATGAACCAAATCAAGAAAACCATGAAACTGGAGAAGGAAGGACAGGAGAGGAAACAAGGAAGAGTGATGAGACAGCAGCAAATGAAACACAAAAGGGAGATTAACCAAATGAAGCAAACCATGAAACTGGATAAGGAAAGACAGGAGAGGAAACAAGGAAGAGTAATGAGACAGCAGCGAATGAAACACAAAAAGGAGATTAACCAAATGAAGCAAACCATGAAACTGGAGAAGGAAGGACAGGAGAGGAAACGAGGAAGAGTAGTGAGAGAACAGCGAATGAAACACAGGAAGGAAATGAGCCAATTGAAAGAAACGATGAGATTGGAAAACAAAGAGCAGGAGGAACAGTGGGAGAGAAAACAACAACTCTATGAGTGTGAAATTGAACAACTAAAACGGAGAGCGAGATTGGAGTCAACGGAGATTGAGGAGCTACGGAGGGAGAACGAACAGCTAATGGGGCTCAGAGAGAAAGAACGACTCAGATGGGAAAGAAAAAGGAACCAGGAAGAGACAGAAAAAAGGAACCAGGAGAGAAAATGTATAGAGACACGGGAGACAGAAAAAATAGAGGAGAGACTGCATGATAATGACGGGTTTAGAGACGCACACACACACACGGAGGTAGTGGAGGACGATGAGGGTGAGCTCGCGGAGCGTGTAGGGACCCAGTGCGAGCAGCGGGATAGCCTCCTCCAGGAACGAGGGGAGGGAGTATGCCCCCTTGAGGCGAGTCACGACCAGGTGGGTTCGGTCGTGCTTTGCGAGTTCGAGGGGAGAAGTGCTGCGAACGGGTGCACGGAGAGCTTGGGGGTATAGAGGCCCCGGAGACCCTTGTGGGGACACGAATCCCCAGTGTGGTTGTCTCTGTGTGTGTGGTGCAAGGTGTGAGTGCGTCCCCGTGTGTGGAAGCGACCACGTGTGTGAGTGGTGTGGTGGCAATTGTGCCGGAGTACGTGCTTCCCAGCACGCCATGTGTAAAAGGGGCACCGCAAGTGGAAGAGGCCGTGTGTGTGAGTGAAACGGCCAGTATGAATGGAGCACCACGTGTGAGTAGTGTGGTGGCAAGTGTGCCGGAGTGTGTGCTTCCCAGCACGCCGTGTGTGGATGAGACACCGCGGGCGAGTGCCCCCGCGTGTGTGAGTGAGGCACGATGTGTGAGTGAGACACTGCGGGCGAGTGCCCCCGCGTGTGTGAGTGGTGTGGTGGCGAGTGTGCCGGAGTGTGTGCTTCCCCGCATGCTGTGTGTGGGTGAGGCACCGTGCGTGAGTGTCGCCGTGTGTGTGAGTGAAACGGCCAGTATGAGTGAGGCACCGCGGACGAGTGCCCCCGCGTGTGTGAGTGTCGCCGTGTGTGTGAGTGAAACGGCCAGTATGAGTGAGGCACCGCGGGCGAGTGCCCCCGCGTGTGTGAGTGGTATGGTTTGTGTAAGGGTAATGGCATGCGTGAGTGAGCAGCCGAGTGTGAGAGAGACAGCGTGTGCAAGGTCGCTGTGTGTAAGGGAGATGTCGGTCGGCATGTGTGAACGTGCAGCCGCGTCTCCCGGAGTGAGTTTAATGGTGAGGTGTCTTAGCGTCGTAACACGCAGGAATGCGTGTGTTGAATGGCGACGACGACGGCGACAGAAGAAAGAAAGCCGGGTAGCGGCTGTAGTTGTTTCGGGGACCGTGCCGGGTTCACCCAGCAGTGAGCACGAGGTCCGTGCTGTGCAACGCACGTGCTCGCTTGGGAGAGTGAAGTCTCGGTCCGGAAACGCCAGCGGTGGATTTGCCGATCCCGCGGACGGACAAAGTTTAGGCAGGATTTCGGATTTGGACCGAACGGGTTCTCCACGCGATCGTGTGTGTCAAGCTCCAACGGGCAAAGCACATGTGTTCGCGTGGGGAACCCCTCGAGACGTGGGGCTTGTGTTTTTTTTTTATGCGCACGGTGACGTCATGGCTGCACGTGGGGTTGGAATCCGGCAGGAGGGGTATCCCTGCCGGATGGTACCGTCCAAGGAGGGACGAGGTACACGTGCAGCTGCATGACGTCACGGGCAGGTGCAAAGTGCGCGAGCTGTGAGTTGCCGCGCTGGTGCTGCGCATGTAAAAAAAAAAAAAAAAAAAAAAAAAAAAGCAAGCCTCACTTTCGGGTGCACAGGATTCCCGGGCAAGGGGTGGAAGACCCCCTTACAGGGCACAGGATGGAAACTAGTTAGGGGGAAGGGTTAGCTTAGTTAGACCGACTCCATGGGGCAGGGGTAAGTCCTCATGGGGCCCGAGGAATGGATTAGGTAGAGGGATTTTAGTTGAGATTTAGGTTGGGGAAATGATTTTTAGAGATTTGGAGACAGTGACAGCCTTTGGATGTGTAGAGTTGACGTAGTTTAGCGACGTAGTGTTAAAAGGAACGTGCTACTATTTTAAGGGACGACGTGGGAGCACGAGTTAGTTAGGGGATGTAGTTAGAAGGATGGCAGAGTTCAGCGGTGAGTGTGTTGAAGAGTTGTTGGTGAGTGAAGTGGAAGCATGTGCTTGGTGAGTGAGTGAGGCCAGCGGGTCTGTGTGTATGGAGCGAATGGGGACTGCATGGTGTGATGAGTGATTGGGGGGAGGAGTGACTCCCGCCCAAGGGACCCCGGGGTCAGTGTAGAGTGAGTTAGGGGGTTAGTTAAATTGAAAAATGGAGGTCGTTTTGTTGTTGGTGTGAATGTAGGCTCGAAACCCATTTGGAGGGGAGCAGGAGCCCTGTTGACAGGCTGGGAGCGTGGCTGCGAAAGGTGAGTATCGCTGAGTGGGTACCCCGGGCACCAGGCTAGTCGGCCGTGGTAGGCCAAGGGCCCATGGGGGGGCCGGGATAGCGTAGTGGGCACGGGTGCGCCTGCTTGGTGCAGGGGCCCGGGGCGCCATTAGCTGCGTGGGCAGTGTTGTGGGCACGGGTGACCCTCAGAAAGGGGCCTGGGAAGCCAGCCTGCCACGTGTGCGTTTCAGAGGAGGTGCCATGGGGGGCACTCCCCGGTGTTAGGGAGCTGGTAGGCTCGGAGGCAGTGTAGTGCCCGGGGGTGCCATCGTCGGAGAATCGGCAGAGGGTCGTGCCTGCCAAAGGGAGCCACGTGTCCCAGCCATGAGACCGTGTGAGGGCACGGAGAGAAAATTGGGGGGCGAGGCCCGAAATTGTGAGGACACCAACACAGGCGACGGGAATCTGGGTTGTTAGAACCAATAGTTTAAGCGAGAGGCGCTTGTTGAAAGCCCCGGGGTAGTTTAACAGTTAAATGGATAGGGTAGATTAGGAAGTGTACCCCTCCGCACCATCCATCCCCTCGCTCTCGTTGTGGGCCGCTGGACCCACTTTGTGTTATAGATCGCTGAACTCTGGGGAGGCCATCCTGAGGCTTCGTTGGGCCTCGACACAGGACGTTAGCTCTCCCTTATTCCCCTCCGGGAAGGGAACGTAGGGGTTGGGAGTAGGCTAGGTGACAGGATAGGTTAGCCGAACAAGGACAGTACAGGGGGTTAGGGGACGATTTATAGTGGGGAAGTAAAAAAAAAAAAAAAGTTGGGGCTAAATTGGTTTTGGACAAATTAAGGGAGTGGGTATGGACAGTGACAGGCAAAGGCGATAGGTTGGGAGGGAGACCGTAGGGTAGGTCCGAGCCCGCCTTCCGAGTGGCCAGCACCACCGCACTCCCTCCACCAACCTCCACTGAACGGAAAAGGCTGGCCAGCTTCATCTGCTGGCTGCGTTGCTGCAAGGCAAAGGCCGGCCCACTTCATCGGCAGCTGTTGTTTCGCTGCAAGGCCTGTGCCGGCTGGATCGTCTGCAGCTGTTTTGCTGCAAGGCCTGTGCCGGCTGGATCGTCTGCAGCTGCTGTGCTGCAAGGCCTGCGCCGGTTGGATTGTCTGCAGCTGCTGTGCTGCAAGGCCTTTGCCGGTCGGATTGTCTGCAGCTGTTTTCTTCAAGGCCTGTGCCGGCCAGTTCATCTGCCGGCTGTGTTTGCCTGCAGCGGCCTGGTTCTGCAGGCTGTGTTTGCCTGATCACCTTGGCCATGCCATGCCCACTGCCCCTGTTCACCCGCCCCGTTCAATTTTTGCTTTGCCCCCCCCTGTTCATTGCCATGTGCACCAGGATCAGAAAGCAACAGTTTGCAAGCTGCGAGAACTGCCCTGTTGGCAGCTACAACACGGGCCTGCAGTGGTGGCCCGTGCCCCATGTTTGGGTCCATCCATCCATCCGTTGTGTTCATTGCGTGTGCCACTTGAGCTGGCACGGAGACTGCGTTTGTGCAGCCCATGCACCGTTGTGGTTCACTGCGTTCAGTTAAAAAGGGAAGACCTTGGACTGCGAGTGAGCAGCCTGGCTCCCTGCTAACTGCTTTCTTTTTGCAGAGTTCATTGATCCTGGGCCATGGTTTAGTTTAAAATTTGTAAGTTAAGGTTAAGATGTACTGTAAATATGAGTGCGCCCCCGGCATGTCTGTCTTAGCGCCGGCAATTTTATTTAAGTCGTCCGTGTGAGTGAGTGAGTCCGTGTGACTCAGCCCTCAGGTTATTTATTTTGGGGACACGAATACCATGAATGTCGCACTCAGGGATCCGTAGGTAAAATGTACTCGGGGAGAACTACACATGATGGCACACGAAAATTTGACGACTCGGGACGAGTCTGTAAAAAGGGGAGGGGGTAGTGTTGTGGTTGACGAAATTCGCAAACCACCATTCAGGTCCCTAAGGTGAGATATCTCTGTAAGTATATGTGTAGTTAGGCCCAAACCCGTTGTTTAGAGGGAATAAATGTCATTCATGCGGGCTGCGACCCTTTTAGATAGCCGTTTTTCTTTTACTATCTTTATTTTGGACCAGCCGCCATTACTACGATTACTACCACCACCAACCACGTCTCAACAGCCATCACACAACAACCACCAACCGCAACGCCGCTTCACAACAACAGCCACGACCCTTGCCGTCACATCTCGCTCTCGCAACCATCGCATCACCGCCATTCCCGCGCCGCTTGTGGGCGCCGATCCTGGACTCGTGCAGGGCGCGCGCCGAGCGGCGGGTGCAAAAACACCAGCCTTTCCGAAGAAATCGGATCAAAAAGCATTCACGCCCACTTCTGTTCCGTCCTATCGGCGAGCGTGGGGCGATTTAGCCCCGCCTCCAGGTGCGTCGGAGTATGATCGCTATATACAGATTCGTGGATCAAAAAGCATTCACGCCCACTTTTCCTCTGTCCAATGGGGAGCCAGCCAGAGGTATAGGGTCGAAGGTGAAGGAGCGAAGCCCCGGGGGCTATAAAGGGCCGCGTTCGCTCGCCGAGTCAAGTGGAGTTGGGAAGAGTCGGAGAGGAGTTGGGAAGAGTCAGTCAAGAGAAGAGTCGGAGAAAGCAGTTGGACGGAGCTGTGGAGAGTGGGAGAGTTGGAGAGGTGGCGGCGGCGGCGAAGGCAGTCGAGAGGGCGCTCGTGTCAGAGTCGGGGAGCTGCGGAGAGGGGAGGCCGTTAACGCGACCGAGGTCGTGGTGGAGACGCTCATCGCGGGACCCGAGCCAGCGAGATATCCTCATCCCCCCCGAGCATCAACAACCCCCTCCTGTTTCCCCCCGCGCTGAGATAGTGCGACAAAAGGGGGCCCCGTTCCCACCCCATTCCAGACACTGTCCGCGAGGCCCGCGGAGTCGGGGCGCCACCGCCATTTTGCGGCTCATCACCAGACGGGTAGGCTCGACGCGGTCTCGGCCCCAGGCCCGTCTGCCCCCCCCTCAT
>NC_140962.1:151256619-151276619 GCF_056783735.1 Eptatretus burgeri | reverse complement strand
TGAAGGGAAAAGTTATGGAGAGGTCCTCATGGCAATTGTCAATATGACGGCTCCGAATAAATCTTTGGCTTCACATAAGACAAACATGCGGAAGCGGAAATAATTTTACATTCAAACAGATGAACGAACCAGCGTATCATTATTATTATTATTATTATTATTATTATTATTATTATTATTATCATTATACAGATAAATTATAGAGTAGCGTTAGATTCGAAAAGCATCATATCTCTTCACAGCTGCAAAGATATCACGACGTATCTCTTAACAGAAAAACAAAAACAAAAATTGGCAATGATCGAAGCCACGGTCAGCCTTATACCACCCAGATTCTATTTTTTGTCCGATTGAAAAAATTATAATTTTGTTCAGTCATAAATAATGGAAAGGTATCAGTGAAGCTTTCGGAGTGAGTGCGGAGGTTTGATGGTTCCTTGGCAGGTATAGGTACTCTCAAGATTTCGCAGGGAACCACGGTGCTCATCCATGCCAGTTTCTTACCAGACGGAGGCCTGTACCAGTGTGATTAAGGGTCACATAAAATTTTTTATCGCTGTGAAATGATTTTAATTTTGTTTTATTCGCCTTGAAGCCCTGGGTAGTGATCTATGTAGTTAATCTAGCGAGCAGTGTCAGAGTAATGCTATTGATTGTCCTTGCTTCGAGTGTCTGTCCCAAGATGAGATGGACCTGAATAATTGCCATCCACCTGGCTTGGTCTCCATTATTGATGAATTGCTCAGCTGACAGGATAGCCTAGAGGTTCGTGCACCCACCTCTGAATGCCGACTTCGCTACGAACTGTCATCCCAATATTTCAGAGGCAGGGCAATTGTTCAATGTGCATGGCTGCCCATCGGATGGACGTTAAACTGGGCCTCCAATCTGTCAGAATTTGTTGGTGGACATTAAATACCCCATGATGTTCTTCACGAAGAGTTGGCGAGCGCAAGGCCGGCAACTTTTCCTAATTAAAAATTCCTGCTCTACCCAACATCGGGGCACTGGATCAGCGGGACAGCCGTGCTTCCAGTGTTGATGTAAACCCACAGTCACGTGATGCATTTGAATGGATAGAATTGATTTGTAATAACAGCAATGACGTGTGGCAGTGAAAAGTGATCCCTATTTTTTTTTTTTGTATGCACTGTTGAGGCTCGTATAGGAGCTAACGCAAAGAATCTACAGCAAGGGGAGCAGGAGACAAAAGGGGGGAGAAGGAAAGAAAAAAAAAAACTTTCCAATAAGTTGGAGCAAAAATTGATCACCATGCAAAGAACCATGAAAAGCTGCTTTTATTTTTCTGTCTGCCATTACTCACTCACGAATTCCACACACCTGAATCCTCCTTCGCACCTCTGCTTCAGACTTACCATACCTGGTCACTGTTCCTCCCAGATACTCAAACCTATTTCCCTGCCTGATCCACTTCCCCTCTAACCTGATATTAATTTGTTGTCTTTGCTGCCCGACCCACATCACCTCAGTCTTCTCCATACTCATCTTCATCCCGTGCTTCCAAAATTCCTCCTTGCACTCCCCCAGTACTTCCTGCATCTCCAAACGACTCTCCACCACAACAACCAGATCATCCACAAACAGCATCCTCCCCATCCTACCCCTCAAGCTCACGTTCCTGCTTACCAGCTCCATCACCATGATAAATATGAGTGTGCAGAGAGCGCTTCCCTGCCTCAAACCGATGTTCAGCTGAACTCCTCAGACCAAAACTCTTCCCTTTGTTCCCTTGTACATCCTTTCCACCAATCTAACTTCTGCTTCCAGCACTCCCATCCACCTCAGTGTCACCATCCCGCAGTCACGTGCTGCATTTGAATGGATGGAATCGATTTGTTAGAGAACATGTGTTGTGACAGAGTTGTTGGCCTTCTCCAGGTCCACAAATCCCAATGCCATCTCACCTTGCACCTCCAACCTCTTTTCCACCAGCTATCTCAGTGTGAACATCACATCCGTTGTCTGCCAATGCTTTCCAACCCCCTGCTGCTCTACTCCAATATTCATCTCCACCCTCTTTCTTATCCTCTTGTCCAGAATCCTCTCCACCACCTTCATGACATCATTTAGAAGCGTAATGCCCTTGAACCTCCCCAGATCTTGAACATCACCCTTCTTCCATTTCAGCACGATGAACCCTGTCCTCCACTCCTCCAGAATTGAACACGTAGGTCTCATAAATATTGTTGCGGATTCGCGCCCGCCGGCGTGCGGACGGCCACATAACTCGAATCGCGGCACGTCGCCCACCGGACGGACAATCCAGTCGTGACCCTCTCGGACTAACGCCGGGAACTAGTCACGGGTGGACCTTTCGGTCTCACCACGATCGTGCCAATCGGCCCCCGCGTGGGATAGGGTTGCTCGCCAAATTCGACCTACCTAAGTACCCACACGGAGGGTAGACCGGGCGATCGCACCTCGCCGCAGGTCGACTTCGGACACGGGCCACTTTAAGCGACCCGTTCCGTACTATCGGGATAACTGAGCGGTGTTATTCGTCGGCCTCGACGGTTCGATTAATTATCGGGCGTTTTAGCCCACGACCAACCCTTTACGTGAAGCAAGATGGAGATTCAATGAAAGAAAAGACGAAGCGAAGCGGGAAAACAGTTCAACATGAAGCACATTTATTTCGCGATGAACGGAAAGCACACATATACAATTACACCAAAAGCACATGTAAAAGAAGAAGACAATGCAATATTACACAAAAAGCAAATGCAACAATGCAGATCTATCCGACTACCGAGCACACGGCAACACTTATACAATTTTACTTCACAGACGGCGCCGACAACACATATTCCCAAAGCAAAAGAAAAAGAACCACCCTCAAGGATGAGGCGGGCCTGGGGCCGAGACCGGGTCGGGCCTACCCGTCTGATGATGAGACGCGAAGTGGCGGTGGTGCCTCAGCTCCGCGGGCCTCGCGGACAGTGTCTGGTAGGGGGTGGGAAAGGGGCCCCCTTTGTCGCACTATCTCAGCGCGGGGGGAAACAGGAGGGGGTTGCTGATGCTCGGGGGAAGGAGGATATCACCCTGTCTCGGGTCCCGTGGCGAGCGTCTCCTCCTCGACCTCGGTCGCGTTGCTGGCTTCTCCCTCTGCAGCTCCCGGCACCGACGCGAGCACCCCCTCGTCCGCCTTCGCCGCCGCCACCTCTCCACAGCTCCGTCTACTCGCCCTCTCCGTCTCCTCTCTTGGCTCGTCCCAACTCTTCACTTTTGACTTCTCCCACTTCTTTCCAGCTCCACCGACGACTCTCTTGAACTCCGCACAACTCCTTTTACTGACGAACGCAGCCGTTTATATAAGCCCCGTGGCTTCGCTCTTTCCCCCTTGACCCTTTTCCTCCGACCCTTCACCTCTCTAACTGGCTCCCCATTGGACCGAGGAAAAGTGGGCGTGAATGCTTTTTGATCCATGAATTTGCATATAGCGTCCTCACTCCAACGCCCTGGAGGCGGGGCCAAATCGCCCCAGCTCGCCGATAGGACGGAACAGAAGTGGGCGTGAGTCGTTTTTGATCCGTTTTTCTTCGGAAAGTCTGTGATGTTTTTGAATACGCTGCTCGGTGCGCGCCCTACACGAGTCCAGCATCGGCGCCCACAAGTGGCGTGGGAATGACGGTGATGCGATGGTGGCGAGTTGTGACGGTAAAGGTCGTGGCTGTTGTTGTGAAGCGGCGTTGTGGTTGGTGGTTGTTGTTGTGAAGCGGCGTTGTGGTTGGTGGTTGTTGTTGTGAAGCGGCGTTGTGGTTGGTGGTTGTTGTGAAGCGGCGTTGTGGTTGGTGGTTGTTGTTGTGATGGCTTTTGAGACGTGGTTGGTGGTGGTAGTAATGGCGGCTGGTCCAAAATAAAGATAATAAAAGAAAAACGGCTATCCTGAAGAGTCGCAGCCCGACTGAATGACATGTATTCCCTCGAAACAACGGGTTTGGGCCTAACTACACATATACTTACAGAGATATCTCACCTAAGGGACCTGAATGGTGGTTTGTGAATTTCGTCAACCACAACAATATATTCAACAGCCATTCATCCAACCGAATCCGACTTCTGCTTCAATTATCATCTCTGTACAAACCTCATAATTCCCCTCTACATAACATGGTAGATCCAGCTCGCCGTTGCTTCCGTCCAGGTTCAACAGCTCTTTGAAATATCCTTCACACACCTTCAATACTGCTGCCCTTCTGTCACGAGCTTCCTGCCACCATCCTTAATCACCACCCCCTTCATATATTTACCATCCTCGTCCCTGTCATGAAGCAACTTATATATCATCTTCCTTCCACCATCCTCTTCCAACTCGTGGTACATCTCATCTTCTATATAATTCCTTGCCGTATCCACAGCTCTTCTTGCTGCTTTCTTCTTCTGCCCATGCAGGTGCAGCAACCCCAGATCCAGCTGCCTCCTCCTATCTGCGATTTTCTCGATCCTCTTCCAAATTACCTTGTTTTCACCAATTGCCTTCACTACCTTCTCCATCCACCATACCCGGTTTCTATCCCTCGATGATGCAAACTTTCCTGACGTCCTTCCACACAAAACTTCTGCAATTCCCCTAAACACCTCTCAGTACTTCTTCCACATCTCCTCCAAACTATCCGCTTCTTTGCTCAGTTGCTCATACCTCGCCCTCAACCTCTCCTTGTACTCAACGATGATGCTTCCTCTATGGTACACTTCCCCCACTTTATAATCTTCCGACCTCTGCTCTTAACCTCCCTTCTTTTCTCCATCCGTACCACAAACACCACCGGCTTGTGCTTGGTGGTAACATGCTCTCCCACTACTGCCTTACAATCCTTACACCTCCACAACTGTCGCTCCTTACCACCACCAAATACAATTCTGTTCTATGATGTGCACTCCTACAGGTAATCATGTGGCTTTCCTGCTTTTGAAAGAATGAACCAGCTATGGCCATCCCATTCCTCACCACCAGCTCCACCAACTCTCGACCCTCTCTATTTCTCATTCCCCACCCAAATTTACCAACACATTCCTCTTCACCCAGCCCTCACCACTCCCACATGCATATCAAAGTCCCCCGCAATGCACAGCATCACCTCGAGCTCAACCATTACAATCATCCTCTCCAGTGCGTCCCTGAATTCCTGCTTCTCTGCCTCAGTCCTTCCCGTTTGCGGCCCATATACCGACACAACACACACCAATTGCCTTTGCATCACCACCCATGTCATAACTATCCATTCTTCCCATGTTTCCACTTTGATCACCTGCTTGCTGATCTCTTCCGATACAATTATTCTCACGCCATCACACCTTCCATCCTCACCTGTGTGCAACAGCTTGTATCCTCCGATCAACCTCCTCAATCTGTCTCCTTTCTATTTGATCTTCTGCACACACAACACTTCCAAACTCCTTCTCCGCATCATCTCCACCACATCGACCCCTCCCACCCCCCCCCCCAATTGATCCCACATTCAAACTACATAGCCGGACATCACTTCTGAATTGCTGCCCACCAGACAGAGCTAGCTAGTACTATCAGGTCATACCATCTTTCAGGTCATACATATCCATATACACATCTGCTCCATTATAAATAGATTTAGCAAATGTGCAATGCAATATGTTGGCAAGAGAATGCGGAGGTGTAATGTCGGAACGAATGCACAAAGGTGCAGCACAAAAACCCCAAATAAAAGCACTGGTTGTTCAATACTCACTCATCACGACATTGATGGAAATTCTGCTCTAAAATGTGAGTTGCAGTGTTCGGCAAGTCAAAAAGATAAACAGTCATGGCAGGAAAAAGGATGGGATAGAAAATAAAACAACATACAATACAAAGAGTAAAAAAACGTTATTAATGAAATATTCATATAAATAGATTTTAAAATTCAACAATATCGAAGAGTAGCATTTCCAATGGCTGCTCGGAGAGACAGTGAGGCATCTAGAAAATCCGTTATAAATAACAGTTTGAATATTTGAATAACAATTTGCTTCAGGGGTAAATATGGTGGATGTGCCAGATGGTGGACATGGAATATCTAAAGGGAAACCCAAACGCCCAGACTACCTCGACGCTACTCTTTCCTTTGATACCCTACAAAATAGATACGATGTGTCTTTATCCGATTTATGGATTATAAAGTGGGTAAATGTGCGATTAAGAGTCAAAATCTTCTTCTTGTTATGGAATTAGACCATCACATCTGGAAGTAGACCACCAGATCCGTACTGTATACAGGTTACATCGTGTTATGATACTCAAATGGCGAATAATTTTGATGCGTCAATGGTGGTTGTAGTAAGACAAACCAAGATGGGTTCATGCCACACCAATGGCTGAAAGACCCTAAGTTTTCCAGAAATTGGACGAGGTTTGACCGAAATACCTGAATGTGGATCGGGCCGAGAAAATGTTTGCTTTTGCGCTCGGAACATTTTGCAGAGCACTATTATGGAACAACAGAGATGGCTAGATCTTGCGGTTATCCACCACGATTGAGAGAGGATGCCATCCCCATGATTAAGCGGAAGAAGCAGCCGCCACTCGAAACTGTAACACCATCTCGACTGAGCTACCAGCACATGTACATGGGCGATGTGAGCGGTGAATCAAACACCTGTGGCCATTGTCCGGCAGTTACCGCAAGAGCATCTGAAAATAATTATCTCTTATCAATACGAATTTCAACAAATCAAATGAACCAACATCTATTTATAATGGAGAGAAAGTATGTATACATCATCATCTACTTCTCCAAGAGGATTTGACCGAGGATGCTAAAACTTTCAGGGTACCCCCCTGTGATGTAACCAAGTTTGAATATAAAATGTATATTCATGCTCCGCCCATGTCTTGCGTCATGCATATTCATGTTTTGCCTCATGCATATTTATGCTCCTCCCATGTGTTGCATCATCTCCGTTGGCGAGGGTGTGACAGCGGCTCTTCCCTGTCTGGTGGAACGGGTGGTTTTGTGTGGAAAAGCATGGTTTTTACCATCACACTTGGAGTGTTTTAAAAGAAAGTGAAAAGTGATTAAAATCTCTCAGTGTTGGTAAGCTACCTGGAGCATTCTTTCTTCAAAGAATCTAAACACAGAGGCCGTTCCAGGATACCCACCCCCCTCCACATTCCACCAGAAATCATCACCCCCACAATAGCCCCCTCCACAATCCCCTATCAACTGGGGAGGGACATCGACACCTCACAGACATGACGGTGGGACACGGCACAGACGCCAATGGCATCCGGTAAAAGTATGAAACAGGACGATCCCATAACCTACAAGACACCTGGTCAGCCTGTGATGGTGGGACAAAGCATTGTCAGCGACGGTGGGACATGGCCAATTTTGTCCGCGGTGTGGGCTGTCAGGCGATGATGGGTATTTCTGCTCGAGTAATATATAAACCGATTTATCAATTAATACAAAGTCCCTCCCTTAAAAACGGTTAATTGAATGGAAAAATCAAACCCTACCGAGCTAAAGTGATCATGTAAACAGCGTTTCAATCTTCCGACTTCTTCCTCTGAATCGCTCGTACAAGGCTTGAAATGATATGGCTCCACAATCCCAACAAAAGCGTTTCCATCAATAATTATGTCTCCAATAGTTTCGTCAAAATCCCACTGATCAGTTTCAACAGACTGAGAATCTTCAGAGTTACTAATGATGGTGAAATCAGTATCGGAATCTGAGCTCGACACACTCTGTTTCTCTACGTAAACCGCTGTTCAGAACAATATGGATTCCAGATGTGACGTCACTGGCAAAAATCGAAAATCGACACTCGTCTCGACCAAGGCTTTTTAGACACTTTATGATTGGAAAAAACAATTTCAATTTTTTTTTTCTCCTCTTCAAATTAGACCATGATTAATGATTCTCAATGGTTTTCAGAATTTTTTTTTTTTTGCGTTTGGGTCCCCCTTTAAGGTAAGGTGTGCATTTTCATTGTGAGATGCTGGACATGCTATCTCTCATTGTTGTTTGATGGATATGTTATATTTAAGGTAATGTGCATGATTTAATGTATTATCATATAATGGAAAATGTGTGATGGGAGTTGTAACTATATGATAATACATTAAATCTTCCTGTGAGTAGAGTTTGATTCGTCATTTTGCATTGATGGGTTGACTGACTGCCTGGAAACAACTGAGGCTGTGTATCTCCCTGATGTAGGTAATCTAGTGATGTGGATCCGTGATCAAGTTTGTGGATTCCTGACCGGACCCGCCATCATCCCAAGTTTGTGGACCCGCCATTTTGGAGAGGTTCTGGACTGAAATGGTCAAAACCTTGAGGAAGAACGGTGCCCAGCATCCATGCAGTCAGGAAACCAGTGAATAGCTTACAGGTTAAGGTTTTTACTTTATGTAAGGGAACTATGTTTTGAGATTTACAATGTAAATAAAGTTGAATCGAGGAGGTTGTGAAATTTACAAAATTCACAGCAATCATCATACAAAAATACACAATTTGGTTCTGTTCTGTTCTGTTCTTGCGTGTGGCAGCTTGGCTACCAGTTAGCTATCATTTATTGGAAGCACAGCTGTGCTACTGATGCTGTGCCCCTATAGCAGTACACTGGTACCATTTTGCCAACCTCTGAAGGATGACAGGCTGAGTACACCCCACCTGGTGTTAATTCAGCAGCCAACAGGGCTCAAACTCAGGACCCTAAGATCCCAAGCAGGCCATCCTAACCACGAAGCCAACACCAGGCTTACATGCAATTTTGTGTCTGTCTGTCTTTCTGACCATTTTTTTGACCGTGACACATTCGGTCATTATTTATCCGATCTCAATCAAACTTGACAGGAAGATTAAAGGTCACATGACGGAGGTTGTAGCGACTTAATTGGCACCCCTCCCCAAGGGGATATTCCACCTTGGACAAAATCTGTGTTGAGGTGTATATCTGTGTTACGATAGCTAATCATGCCATTTTTCCAAGGTTGCTCTAACAACAAAAGTAATAACAACACTAATGATAATAGCATAATATTAATGTTATTACAAAACAATATTAATGCTAATATCTCCTCTCCACAAGAGATATTTCCTCCTTGGACCGACGCCGTGTTAACATGTAAAAATATCTTATTGTGGCGTTTTGTGGGGCTTGGAAACGAGGAAGAAGAAGAGGCCTCCCCAAAGTAAAAAAAAATAAATTATAAACCACAAACACGTATGATTACCTATGTAAGCAGTCGCTACTGCTGTTTAACATTAAATTGGAAGAAATCTGGAGAAAACCCGACATCCTTGAGGCATTTACTGCTTATCGCGTCCACCAAAGAAGAACTGATCTGAACCTAGATCCACTGTAATGTATATACCCCAAAGCGGATAATAACATGACCCTTCCGGTCGCTCGCGCAGGTAGTGGGTGTACATGTCCTTTAAATTACATTTTTATATTTTAGGAACAGCCATTACTACATTACAGATAGATAGATAGAATTGCGAAGAACGGACATTATAAAATGAGGTGTGCGTTCGTGTTTGTGGTCCCCGGTCTCCCTCCTAAGTGCTCAAGTATCCATCTGGTACAATCAACATTCCTATTAGAGGATGGTGCTGTTTCCAGTGGTTTACTCGACTGCTCCTCTGGCATATTTCAGGTAATTGTCAGAGAGACAGAATACAGAGATATCGAAATTGGTCATGGTACCGGCACACAGTGACCTGCTCTTCTCAAAAAAGAAAATCTTTACCTCCTGTAAACTTGCAGATTAGACAATTCATGGTTTAACATATCATCACCTCTCAAATGGAAAAAAAAAACGAAACCATTCCACAAAGCAATATGCAATAGCTCATGTAAAAATGCCAATTTTTAAGACACGTTGGAGTCCCCGGAGGGGGGAGGTTTTGCATTCGCCAGTGTATAGTCCCACGAATTATTTATCATCCACTTTGAGGGTTTATATATTTGGGATCTCAACCGTTTGCAAATCGAGTGATAAAAGATGGGAAACATGCCGGTTAGCTTCAGTAAATTGGTTTCGTCCGATTGTCGAGGCAAGATGAAGAACGTGACAAAACATGGGGTCTTAACGACCAAGGTGAATCGTTACCTGAAATCTGATTCATCCTAAGAGGTATAATTCGAGAAGGAAATCAAGGCCAGTAGGTAGGTGATGTATGACCCACCCTGACCACACTGTAACAACCACCTTAATGGTTTTTCAAATTGCATCAATTACTCTGAGATGTTGTGTCTCCATGTGTACAACACCTGGAGGGAAATTAAAAGGTTGTTTAACATTTAATCAGATGATTGGCGGCTCAGTGAGAATCCCAGATGAGCTTTGAATACACAGTGCCAGTTTGGAAGCTCTTTTAGATTCAGTTTCTGAAGCAGCTGAAGCTGTCACAATTATGAGTGTGATGTTGCAAACCTGTTCCACCCGGATGTCAAAGTCTTCAAGAACCTTCTTTCCGTGGAAAATCTTGGCCCTGGAGAGAAGGCACAAAACGTACGGTATTAATTGCCGCCATATCAATCTGTTCACTGTGTTCATTCAAAAATACACAATTCATGTTCATCACATCTTGAATTAGTGCTACCCGTCCATTCGTGTTCATCTTATGGTATAATTGGTCTTTTACACACACACACACACACACACACACACACACACACACACACACACACACACACACACACACACACACACACACACACACACACACAATTTTTTTTTTTTAGGTAGATATAAATATCAGACAAATATGTATAAAATAACAAAGATGATGTCTTATTAAGATGAAGCTATCTTGATTACATGATGGCATCACATTAAGAGGATGCCATCCTGATAAGGTGGCATCACATTAAGAGGATGCCATCTTGATGATAAGGTGGCATCACATTAAGAGGATGCCATCCTGATGAGAAGGTGGTGTCTCATTAAGTGGACACCATCTTGATAATAGGATGGCATCCCATTAATAGGACACCATGTTGATAATAGCATGGCATCCCATTAATAGGACACCATGTTGATTACATGATGGCATCACATTAAGAGGATGCCATCCTGATGATAAGGTGGCATCACATTAAGAGGATGCCATCCTGATGATAAGGTAATGTCTCATCAAGAGGACACCATCTTGATAATAGGATGGCATCCCATTAATAGGACACCATCTTGATAATAGGATGGCATCCCATTAATAGGACACCATGTTGATAATGGGATGGCATCCCATTAATAGGACACCATGTTGATTATATTATAGGACGGCATCCTATTAAGAGGATGCAATCCTGATGATAAGGGGGTGTCCTATGAAGAGGACACCATCTTGATTATAGGATGGCATCCCATTAATAGGACACCATCTTGATTATAGGATGGCGTCTCACTAAGAGGACACCATGTTGATTATATTATAGGACGGCATCCTATTAAGAGGATGCAATCCTGATGATAAGGGGGTGTCCTATGAAGAGGACACCATCTTGATTATAGGATGGCATCCCATTAATAGGACACCATCTTGATTATAGGATGGCGTCTCACTAAGAGGACGTCATGTTGATTTTAGGATGGCATCCCATGAAGAGGACGCCATCTTGATTGGAGGATGGCGTCCCATTAGGAGGACGCCGTCTTGATTATAGGATGGCGTCCCATTAAGAGGACGCCATGTTGATTGCAAGATGGCATCTCCTTAAGAGCACGCCATTTTCATTACAACAAGAGCATTTCCTTTAAAAGCTCCAGAATGAGACGTACAAGTTTCTGCTGCTGGCTTTCTCAAGCACCCAGAGCTGGCTTTGCATGGACCATCAAGAGAAAGTCAAAGATAAAGTCTTCCCAAAGACAAATTTCCATCATCAGGCGGCCCATCACGCAGCATTTCCCATCTTCCTGCAACCGTATCTATCGTCGGGTTCAGAATCCACTGAAACTAGTGATTACGTTAGTCGTGCGTTAAAACAGTAACTTTACCAGTCCCATATTATCTGCTGCCCAATTATGATGGAAAACGTACTCTTTCTGCCACAAATTACCTGGAACGTCATAATCGGATCCGTTCTGGTGACAAAGTACAATTACTTCGGAAAACTTTTGCTGTGATACAATAAAGTTTACTTTGACAGGGAAATGGCTTATACTTTTGTGGTATTATCGTTCAAAGGCATGGCTGCTGAGAAAAGGTATCACTTACAATCCCTTCATGAATATAAATTGCTCCAAATGGGTTTGTCTGGTCGTGTTCTCATCTTGAACCACTGGTGCCACGATGCAGGGAACCCAGGTTCAAATCCCACGTACCAGATGTAACCTTGTAAGTCGTATGAATGGATACTGATGTCTAGGTCACTTGATCGTTTAAAAAGTTTTTTTAAAAACTCAAAATGTCCTCTTATATTACCTGTCAAGTGAACTGCAGCGAGCTTAAGTGACTGAAGACAGTTTGACGGATTAATGTCATGATTAACGAGATAAATTTTTGTCCAAATTCTACCGATTAAGGCTGAGAGCGAATGCCTTCATCTCAATAATGGGACAAAATCAGTAAAAATGTCATTGAAATTCACTGCCTAACGACACGAAACCTTTTCTCACGAATAACTGGTTCACGGCCTGCTGCTCCCTTTTACGCCATGTGCATCCCACGAGGCTCTAGTGATCAGCTAATGACCCCTTGGGCGCGTAATCTCAGTCGTGGTGCAGCGATCGTGGGATGTGGAGTAAGTGCAATCTCAGCAAGAGATGTCCCAGGAGAGAAAGTGAAGCCAAATCAAGCGTGCTGATGTCATTGCAAACAGGCCGTTACAGCGTCAAATGGCCACTAGGTTCGAAAACAGGCCATTATAACATTAAAGTCAGCCAACATAGGAAAATATGAAAATTGTTTGAGATAAACACACAAGGATGTACAGGAGGAAGCCATTCAGCCCATCAAGCATGCATGCCATCTCATCTATGATCTATAATAGAGCAGATGTGCATTTGGCTCTATATATGTATATAAAAATTATATGAAGGAAAACTATGAACCCAGCCCAGGAATCAAACCCAGATTTTCTGGTGAACCATACCAGTGCTTTGCCATCTGAGCTATTTGAGCTATCTGGGCAACCCACCAGTTGAGCACACAATTCTCCCACATATAGAAACGCCACTCTCTTTCTGCCACTGCTTCTGGGACACTCACTGCCAACCACAGGAGCAGTGATGGCCTGCCCACAAGAGGGTTTTCCCCCATGGGGGAACGCATCCATGTTAGCTATTATTATACCACAGGGGGAGTAGTAATACAATTGTATCAATGAACAAGCAAACATACATTATATGTATGCTTCTTTGTTAAGTCATTCTGGAGAAAGAGATTTTTTAAAAAGGTTTATTCTTCAAAAAAAATCAGAGCTGCCAAACCATGTGACCTTTTTACGTCATAGGTGAATAATTTTTTGTTCCTCATGGATAGGCAATCATTACCTGTAAATTTTCACTTCGATCTGTTCATCTGTTTCGGAGAAGAATGAAGACATTTACGTTCAAAAAATATATGGCTTCTGAACCATGTGACCGATGACGCCCTCAATTTTTCCGAATCCGAATCCGTCCACAACTTTTTAAGATATCCTGCATACAGTCAAACAAACAAACAGACAAACAAACAAAACAAACAAACAAAGACAGAAAGGAGTGAAAAGATAACCCCCTTCACCTTCGGTGGTGGAGATAATTAACAGAACAGATGGACGTACGAACGGACAATTCAAAAACAGATGAACGAACGAACGGACTGGCGACTTCCTCAACGGACGCATCAAAACAACCTTAAAGAGCAAACTCTGGAACGTCACGTATAACTCATGGATGGACGTGTGTGTGTGGGTGCGTTTCTCTATTGAGCGAGCCATTTCATATAGTTTTTTGAATTTTGATGTACCTTTCTCGTTACATGGCGTTGGTGTTGTCAAAGCAGTTTCTTTGCAGGATGTATGCTGTATGGTTTGCCATTGCCTTCCCAGCCATTGTATTTAAAAAGGTTAAAACAAATATCAAAACAAGAGAGTTCATAGAACACCTTACCCTGCGCAGTCTTGAGAAAAAAAAGGACATGGGCAGGGTCTGCGAGCTGCAAATCTCATTTGTCGGGACGACGTAAAATTACGTAATATTTTGTCCAAATACTGCTGAACGGAAGGGTTTTGGAAGTGCCAACACTCAACACGTGGAATGTTGAAGAGGTTGAAGAAGGTTTTATTTTAAAGGTTGTTGAAAAATATTTTAAAGGTTTTCAAAAAAATATATTAAAAATTCCGAAGTTTAACGCCATTGATGCAGCATCTTTTGCACCACCTTATTTAAAACATTACATTCGTTTTTCGTGCCTGTTGTCTGTGTCCTTTATGACATCCATTTTAACAATAACATTCCTGTTAGGAATGATTTTAAATTTTGTTGATTTCCAGACAGGCAGACAGTAATTTTTTTTTTTACTTTAATCATCTCTGCACATGCACAATCAGAACTAATTCAGAGCCAAAGTACAGTACTGCTAAACTGCAGGTTCGTTTCCCGATTCGTGTTCAAATATATAACATCCAATTGAAATCAAGTTGTTCCTCGATTTTAATGTGGACAGACAGACAGACAAATGAACTAATTGCTGAACCCTATTTTTTCCTTTGCATGGCGCAACGACGTCACAAATGGGAACGCATCATGTCCATTTTCCGGAATGCCGAGTGCCTGGGCATAAGAAGCTGCTAAAAGCTAATCTAATCAAAACGCATACACTCCTCTGGCTAAAATATATCGTCTTGCAAGAAACACATGCCTCCTGGCACAAAGGCCAAAACGGGTGGTCAAACAAAAAGTTGATATCTCCACTTCCAGGTATCTACCGACAAGATGGACAGGGTCTACAGGCGATTCCTGTGCACAGCTTGACACCAACAAGCATGTAGAGTACCATGGAACAGAGGGAAGCAGGATTCCCAAGCTGCATAACAACGTCGTTGTCATTGAATGTCAAACATGTTGAGGTTCGACGAAATGGGGACGTCTTTCGTAGTTTGACAAATCCACTCATGATGGGAAAGTGATGTCTCCTTGGCAAGGCACAAACTACTACGGGGAAAGATAATTATCGGAAGGAAACATGGCTGAGGGCTTTTGCCTCATTGTGTAACAAGAGTAAAGCAATTTCATGGCTTTTTCAAAAGTCTGGACAAACGCAGTGATAAATCAAATGGATTATCCGTTCTTGGGATGGATGAAAACGAAATGCAATATTGAGTTTGGGAGCATTTTACCGGAAATCGTATTCCTGTACGTTCAGAAAATATTGATGATTAGATCGAATGAGAGTGATGCAATGCTGCCAGAAATGCAAGCTCATGATGCTAAGAGCCATAACTATTAAGAAAGTTCAATCACCTGCAGTTTGAGGTTCATGAAAGAGCGAGGTTGAGAGATGGGAAAAAAGGCAATGTGCCGACAGTGGGGCAATGCAGCAACAGGTGGGCGAATGAAGAAGGCAACAAGCAGGGTAATGAATGAAGTAACAAGCAGAAGAATGGCCAGGACCAGAAGATAGGCAGGACCAGAAGATAACCTGGAACTGGAATATAGCCAGGACCAGAAGATAACCAGGACCAGAAACTACACCACCTGGTGGTTGTCAGTATTACACTTTATCTTTTTTTTTTTCAACCGAGTACCTCCATAAAGTACGTACTATTAGAATGTGAGTATATTTACAAAGGACGCACTGTTAGAATGTGAGTATATCTATAAAGTACGTACTATTAGAACGTGAGTAGTGTACGTCTGCATGGAGAACATACTATTAGAACATTAGTACATGTATAGTTTCTTCTGCCTTCAGGTCCATTCTCAACTTCTTCAAATAACCCAATTTCATGCCAAATGTTCACACTACCCACATAGGTTGTACTCTGATCTATCTTAGAGCAACAAGTGTGGGCTGAGTACGAGATCATAGGTAGTTGTTGGATTTGGAGTAAACCTTGGCGGACGTGATGGTATTAAATTATGCTGTTATTGATGTGAGAGTTTATCGCTGACACAAAACCTCATGGAGCATAAAACAATAAACATACACATTTTTCTGCAAGACATTTATGATGACAAACTGCTAGATCTCTCGCAGGAACATCGATTAATAACGGAGATATACCAATGAATGACAAAATTAATTTCCATGGCTTTAGATCGCAATGGAAATGCTGTACGTGCTTGGGAAGGTCTAGTCTTTAACCCTTTAAACGCTGAGATCATTGGACTTTCAGCTCCCCCACCCTGGGCTCACTGGAGAAAAATCCAGCTGTTCGGGTGTATGAGTGTGTGAATGGCAGCTGGTAAACTGGCTGTTCAGGTTATGGAGGTTTGAATGGCGGATGGTAAAATGGCCACTAGGGTTCAAAGGGTTGATCACTCGCTGAAATTGCACTAAAACTGTCCCTGATTACTAAGTTTTGAATGATTTCCTGAGTTCAAAATTGAATTACCTTTTAAAAACCTGTGCTTTATGCTGACATGGTTTGGATGTGGCCACCAGATGGGAAATTGCAGTCGTCTCATGCTCTCCAGAGTACTCGTTTTGTCCACCAAACCCAAACTCTCAAACACAACTCTTGCTCTCAACGATCCGACTCTTCATCTCTTCCTCTAAGCCTCCACTCCCCATCCTTCCTCACTCTCAATAATTCACCTTCTTATCCCTTCTTTAATCCCTGTACCCATCCTCCTTCCTTCCTTTCAGCAATCTACCTCCTCAGCCATTCTTCTTCAGCTCCCCTTCAACCTTTCTTCCTTCTAGCTTCCTCTAATGTATTAACCATCCACATCCTGCACCAAGTCCTTTCTTGGGTTGGCAGACAAACCACCCTCTCAACCTCTACAACTCCGCAGGTAAGCAGTTGTGA
Source organism: Eptatretus burgeri (assembly GCF_056783735.1). Lineage (NCBI taxonomy): Eukaryota > Metazoa > Chordata > Myxini > Myxiniformes > Myxinidae > Eptatretus > Eptatretus burgeri. The sequence continues at coordinate 151,259,669 of NC_140962.1, read as the reverse complement.
CTCTCACTGAATATTTCAAAGACCTAAGTCCTCCATAAACTCGCTCCAAGGCAAACTGCAGTGTTCCCAAATAACACTATCAATGAAGAGACTCAAAAGGTCGTTGAACACTTTCCTTATATTCGCTGTCATTTTTCTCAAGGAACCACCATTGACAACAAGGAGGTGATGCAACGTTAAATCAGTTGTGACAGTAACTCCATCAGCAGCGATATGGCAGTGAGACCTGGGTCACCTATCAATGGTATCTTAAGCTTTGGAGAGCTCCCATCAACAATGGCTTTGCAGGATGATAATCCGGACAATATGGGAAGACCGCCAAATTTATCCCACATGACCCCATTCACAAGCACTCCGAGTCAATAGGTTATTGTGGTTATTTTCCCACTCTCCCTCATCTCTTTTCATTTGTTACCTCCACCACCGAAGGTGAAGGAGGTTAAGTTTTCACCACTCTCTGTCTATTTGTATGATTGTCTGTTTGTTTGTGTGTAGGATATCTCAAAAGGTTGCAGATGGATCTGGAGGAAATTTGATGGACCCATTGGATGTGTGACATGGAAGAATTGATTCAATTTTGGTGAATATCCGAATCCAGATCCGATAATTTTTTCGATTCTTCCCCATTCATGGATAGGGCTGAACTAATATATGGCACGATATCTCAAAAAGTTGTTGACAGATTCGGATGAAATTTGGAGGAAAGGTTGGGTGTGTAACAAGGAAGAAACGATTTGATTTTGGTAAAGATCCGAATCCAGATTGGGCCCGATATGTTCTCGTGGATCAGACATTGCGTGGTGGAGGTATGCACTTTACCGAGTGCCCTTCTCGTCTATTCTCGGTTGGGCTGGCATGATGGCCGACACCGAGAGGTATGCAGACTCGTCTCTAAGCTGTCTGGCCTGGGTTTAAATCTCGACCCAGCTATAAACTGTCATCCTGGTGTTTCGCAGGGCGATTCATAAGTGTGAGCACCGTCTCTCGGATGGATGTTAAACAGGTGTCCCATCTGCTGGCATTAGTTGGTGTATGTCCTTTGAGAACACTAGGTGGGCAATTGCTGGCATCATGGTCAAAATAATTTCAAATTCCTACCCTAACCCTCTGTTCCCCCTGTCCCAAGGGAACGAAGTGCAAAAGGGTCAACACCCAAGGGGGTCGCTACATACCCCTCAGCTGGGTATGTGAATTTTGTTACAATCCATAGATAACGCTAATGGAAGAGCTAACACACTGAACGAATCAGGGTGGAACTGACAAAAACAGAACGAAAAACATGCCTGCATGGAGAAAGAAACTCCAAGGAGGAGAAACTGGAAAATTCGAATGGATTTGGGTGGGGTTAATGAGGGTAAAAAAAAAGATCATGGTTTTGGATTGGGGACGATCTCGAATCTAGATGGTGGTGAACAGCCATCTTGAAGTCCTGGAGGATTAGTAGTCGTTGTCGGTTAGTTTGTTCCTTTTCTATTTTATGCCTTTCGCCTTCCTCTTCTTGCTGTGTTTCATTCAGATTGTTTGAAGCTTGTTCACCCCCACGTCCTCTCCTTTCCCTTGATCTCATTCTAACATCTGCCCTGCTGTTGGTGTTTCCCCCATTTCCATTTTGTTCGATTCAATTCCGCTGTAGCTCTTCTCCAATCTTTCATCATGTATACAAATAAAGACAGTAAAACTTATTCCAGCATCATTGACGAAGCGAAACCAATGGCATCCCAGCTCTAACTAGAACGGTACTCAGTAGAGAACATACCTCTGCCAGGCTGAATAGTTTACGTTTTAGATCCCAGTGATAGGCCGGATCTTGAACCGGACTTGAACCAAAATCAAATTGGCCTGTTCTTGTCACCAAACTAACTCATCCACCAAGTTTTGTCAAAACTTGTCCCCAACTTTTTCAAATATCGTGCTATATCTCATTTTGGTCCCATCTCTCAATGGTGAAGAATCACTTAAAAAAATTAAATAATTTTCGTATCCAGATCTGGATCCGGATCTTCAGCAAAATTGAATCAGTTCTTTCTTGTCATACACCCAACGTGTCCACCAAATTTCATCTGAATCAGTTTGTATCTTTTTGACATATCCTGCTCAGAGACAAACAAACAAACAAACAAGCCGGTAGGCGGCGATGGGTCGCCGAGCATGGAAACTATAAGATATAGAGCATAATGGATGTCATATAGCGGATAGGGAATCACCTTAAGATTATGCATATCAAATCTCATCCAGTTCCATCTACTGATAACTACTCGGTATCCATTTGAATGAAAAGTACCGAAAATGCGGTTTGAAATCGGAAATCCCCAAAGTCCGAGGGGGTGCTGTGTGTGAACAAAGATCTAAGTCTAAAATCCGGCTTGATAGTTTATGCACAATGTATCCCAGACGATTAGTGTGAATTTTCATGACCATCCGACCATAACCTGAGGAGGAGTAGCATTTGGTGCGAAGGCACCTCCAGCTCTCGCATATTATCGATTTTTGCACTAATTGACCTTTGACCCCTGACCTAAGCGAAATCGGTCAATATGTCCTGAGGCAAAGTTGTAGTACTCATTGAGTACCATGAACCTGCAAAGCTTCATTCGTATCAATGCACTCACCTGGTCGCTCGGGGGCCTTCAATTTTCACCAATTTTCGTGCATACCCTAATTGTAGGGGCGCTGCGGGTAAACTATTCCATATATCACAAAAAAACGGAATATATTTGATAGAGCATCACGTGTAGATCATGTGTGCCAAATTTCATAACCCTACGTGGGATAATGGCTTTCGGAATTGATTTCGCGTGAACGGTACCGATTTTGAAGGTTTTTCGGTTGTTGCTAGGGAACCAAAGCATCCCTAGCAACCATCACAATTTCCAAAGCACTAGGTCATAAGATGTACCTACCACCCAAGTTTGGTCAAAATCTGCCCACGTTGACAAACGAACAAACATCCAAACAGATAGAATTACTGACAATAAGGGTCACCTATTTCGGCGACCCAACACACGGAGACAGACAGACAGGGGTGAAAACACGACCTCTGCCCACCTTCG